>NC_137622.1:7788535-7826035 GCF_963280865.1 Gymnoscopelus braueri | reverse complement strand
AGCTTGGAGATCAGCTATTTATGGTGAGCGCCATCCTCATATACTATAGATCAAGCTGAATTCTGTACTTAAACAACTTTTATTTGAACATGCATTGTAAACAACCATGGATCTAACTGTTACCACTGTTGTTCTTCTACAGTTGAGTGCAACAAACAATTCTGCCTCAATACTCAATCATGTATTTAACAAAAGCGATCATGGCACACCAACAATAAAAAAAATGGCATATAAATACAAAATACATTCATGAAAAATAGAATCTTTAGCCTATCAAATCTGTAGCCTACTGCACTAACAATAACAACCACAGTTGAATTTACCTATCATATACCTATCAACATTTTATTATCACACTGTTGTGTGTTGCGTGTGTGTGGTGGGTGTTTCTTAGTGCTTTAGATTGTCATAAAAGCTGTGAAAGTCTTTTGGCATGATCTCCTTGAGCTCTTGGAGATGTTTGAAACAAACTCCTGCACACACTCATTCTCTGTCCATTAACATTTAAAAAGAAAACACGAGCAGATGACCTTTGTGAAGACACCCTTCTCCTCTTTACTGGGGTGACATCTATCAAACCTTGCACATACATTCTCTTCTCTTCCCAGTTTATGTTCTCCCAAAAGCATTGAAAAATCTTCTCCCTGTCTGCCTCATACAGAGCAGAGCTTCTCGAGAGCCTGAGAGGAGGGGGGAGTTGTTTGTTTTTGACGGACAGTTTGAGGGTCCAATGGAGTTTTTTTAATACTTTTCATATGTTATTATTTAAAAAAAAATTACACAGATGTAGAGGGGGTTCAATAGCGTTGATTTATGAAAAAAAAAAAAAAAACTGAAAAAGGAGTTAGCTGGTCCCGGCTGGACACTGACGATATAAAGGAACAGATACAGATAATTTTGATTTCTACCCGTTTATATGATGTTTACTGTACATATTTTTATTTTCGATTTCCACGTTTATATGATGTTTTTGCATCGTAGTGTATATTTGTCTGTCATTAAATGTTCCGATGAACAGACCTTGTATTGAACTGTACTTCCCTGTGCTTGTCTTTGCAAACTGTTAATAAAGTATTCAATCAATCAGTGAATGTGTAAGAAAATATCAAGAAACAAAGTGTCACATCAAAGTAACCTGCTGTACGGGGTCCTTACTGGTCCATTTAACTAAACCTGTGGTTACGTCAGCCTAATGTCGCTCTGTCTCGTGGCGTGCTTTAATCTCTCATCATATTGACACGCCATTACAAAGCAATCTCATTATACAGGTTCATAGCTGTCATCAAAATGCATTAGATGAAGACGCTGACATGATAGTTTAACTTTCTATCAATTTAAGGTTGTTTATCACTGATGTAATGATGTAATGCACCGTTCCCCCTTCCTCCCGCCCAACCTGTTGGCAGCCATCCACCCCCCCCACTTCCTTCCACACACACACACACACACACACACACACACACACACACACACACACACACACACACACACACACACACACACGCACACACTGTGCGCCCATCTGTTTCAGGAAACTTCAGAACTGCTCCATGTCTCCAGCATGACTTCAAGCTCCTGTGGTTTTTTTCTCTCTTCTAAAGCCCCCCCCTCCTCTCCCCTTCACATTCACCTCCATAAAAACAACAACAATATAAATATATCATCATGCGCAGCGTTTGTCATATTTTTTTGGGAGAGTGAGCGGGTGGCTAAATAAGGCCGGTGAGTGGCCGTTGATGTGCATGAGGAGTGTGATGGATAGATTGAGGGTAAATGAGTGGGAGTTCAGTGCAGAGGAAGAGGAGAGAGAGCGTTTTGACATAAACCAGGCTGTATTTAGAGAATGCAGCAACGAGGAGGAGGAGGAGAACTCTGCCTGCCTGGGGTTGTCTAAAGCTTCTGTCTCCCCTGCTCTCACCTCTCTACCATTGCGTTGCCAGATTTTGCAAGAGAAACAAGCAGCCAGGTCTACAAAAACAAGTCCAAAAGAAGTGACTACTTGCTGTATACCATATGATCCCACACTGCAAATTGATCTGCTATTTTCAAAAAACCTTGAAAAATATATATATATTTGGAATATCTTTGAAACATTTTAACAACACAAATTGGATGTGGGGGTTCCCTGGCACAAAGTATTTTCAGATGGGGGTCTGTGGACAAATGCATATTTAATTTGGGGGTCTTTGAATAAAAATGTTTGAGAACCACTGGTTTAAGCAACATCAGGAAGCAAGCCCAAATAAGCAACTAAACCCGCAACTACCAATATTTATAAGCGACTTTACAGAAAAAACAGCCCAATAATTATAATAAGCTGACATGGCAACACTGTTCTCTACTCTGTCTCTGCCCCCCTGTGTGTGTGCATGTGTTTGTGCTTGCATGCGTGCATGTGTTTGTGCTTGCATGCGTGCGTGTGAATGGGTGAGCGTGTCCGTGCGTGCCTGCATGCCGATACTTGTGTGTGTGTGTGTGTGTGTGTGTGTGTGTGTGTGTGTGTGTGTGTGTGTGTGTGTGTGGGTGGGTGGGTGGTTGGTTGGGTGTAATTGTGTATGTGTGCTGAGAACCGACATTTTGCCGGTCCTCACTTTGCCAAGGGGTGGTTTTGAGGTAAGGGCTTAATGTAGGTTTAGTGTTCTCCCTCCCTCCGTTTCTCTCTCCGTCTCTCTCCCTTTCTTTCTCCCTCCCGCTTTCTCCGTTCCTCTCTCTCCCTCGCTCCTGGTATCTCCCTCTCTCTCACCCACTTTCTCCCACCCTCTTTCTCTCTGTCTTCCTCCCCTCTCTCTTTCTCTTTCTCTCCCCTCTCTCCCTTCCTCTCTCTCTTTCCCTCTCTCTCTCTCTTTCTCCCCCCTCTTTCTCTCCCCCTCTCCCTCACGAGAAACAGTGAATGTAGGTTTTCTTAGACATGGTCGCTTGTTTCTCTCACATAATCTGGCAACACCGACAGCCCTCTGTTGTCACTGCCACTGCGCTACCAGTCGGCTAAAAAGCTGAACATGTTCGGTCGGCTCTGGGTCGGCCGAAAAGGTCCCTACGGACCCCCCGACGGACCCCTAACCGACTGGCCGACGCTTCCCGAAGCCAATTCGGCCCAAAATCGGGCCGATTTGGATTGGTCTGGAGCCAGCTTTAGAATTAGAGTTAGGTTAAGGTCAGGGTTCGAGGTTAGAGAATGAATGGAGTCCATGGTAATCAGTCAAAAGTATAGCAGTACACGCCCACGGATGTGTGCGTGCACACGAGTGCACTCGCCTGTGTGTGTGTGTGTGTGCAGAGTTATTATAGTTAGGCATCCTTATTAGTTTCTTTTTTTTTTAATTCAGTTTGGTTTCAGTTTTTTTGTCAGGGGCCTCTTTAAGAAGTTCAGAATATGTATTACAATACAAACAACACTTTTTGAAGGCAATTAACTGATGTTATGTAGACATCCTATTGTCTCTTTCTCTAGGTCGTCCTCGAATGAGTGGCGTGTCCAATCATCTCGATCCTTCCTACATCTGTCTAGGTTGCCAGTACTTTGCGCCCCTGCGTCTTTCTTTAGTAAGTCCACGTAAGTTTGTTGTGGGATGCCCTCGTGATCGAAGCCCATGTGTTTTTGGCTCCCGTAGCTCATGCTATATTGGACTTCCACACATTGGCCATGCCATTTAGACATTTTACAGCACTACATTCAGAGCACTGTCGCGTTGACCCCATGAGCCCGAGCTTTTTAAGTTATTGACTTCTTTCAGTGCAGTGCCTCCTGTTGCCATCAGAGGTGGACGGTCAGGGAGGATATTATAGGCGATACCGGTTTTCTATAGCATTTAGTTGGCGCAAACCAACCTTGGCACAATGTCTCCACTGTGGTCAAGAGCACCTGTGCCTGCTCCACATGGTCAGATAGCAGGCAGTCATCCGCATAGTCCAGGTCTGTTAGGGCTACAGCAGGGAGTCCTCTGACCTCCTGGGTGTTTTAGTGAAGCCAAGTTCTTGCTCTCATCCAATTATGGCCTGCCTAAATCCATAGTCCAGGACTATGATGAAGAGGAAGGGGATGAGAGTGTCCCCTCGCAGCACCCCCGCCAGGATGTCAAACTCCTCACTGTTGCCGCCTGGGGTTATGACCTTGGTGTACATGACTCCTATGGCCCTTAGTAGTCGGAGGAACACTGTAATCCTTGAGTATCTTCATCATCATGCCTCTGTGTCGAGTTAATCCATTCAATCCGGTATATAGCGACCCTATAAGTGAGATTTGGAAAAATGTACAAATATCTTGGGCAGTGAAACCGCCCCTAAAAGTGAGGTTTGGAAATTTGTACAATTATCCTGCGCTGTGATTGGCCAATCACAATCTATTCAGGACTGTGATTGGCCAGTGTCACATGACACATGTGCATAGCCCTATATAAGCAACCATAACTTGAAAAAAAACA
This sequence comes from Gymnoscopelus braueri, assembly GCF_963280865.1. Lineage (NCBI taxonomy): Eukaryota > Metazoa > Chordata > Actinopteri > Myctophiformes > Myctophidae > Gymnoscopelus > Gymnoscopelus braueri. Next base: position 7,821,614 of record NC_137622.1, on the reverse strand, counting down.
TAAATTGGTTTTTTTCAAGTTATGGTTTTGTCCATCATAAAGAGTGTTTCAATAAATGTATTTATCTTTTGTACATGATTGATCGACTCCATTCAGTATTGTGATTAGCTAGCAAGACACCGCCCACTTCACACAGGGTGTGATTTTTTTTTTTTAAACTGTTAGGATTTAGAAAACATTTGTAGAATCCCCAGAAGCGAAGATTTGAGTTAAAAATGTTCGCTTTAAATATATGTTCAAAGATTTGCACACATTTTCACGATTTTTCATATCTTCAAGCTCATAGCGTGGCACTCAGTGCTGCACTATGAGCTTGTATATCTACTATTTTTGAATAGCCAAAGAAATCTAAAAATGACACAGATGCGTTCCCGGTCTTAATGGGTTAAATGCCCTTTTGAAGTAGATGAAACACAGGGTGTTAAATTTAACCTCCTCAATGATCCTCCTTAAGGCCAAAAGATCCGGGCTAGGGGTGGTTCTCCCCTCTTGAAAGCCGTTTTCGTTCTCCTTCAAGTTGGGGTTGACGCACTCTGTGTCCTCAATAAACATAATGCACCAATGCCTACTCATGCTCGTTGCAAAGAAACTAAAGCCATTTTTTGCATAATTGTATTTAATTTTAGTTCGTTTTGTAAGTACACAATCTTGTTTCAGTTCTTTTTTTTCAGTAAACAATACTTTTTCTCCACACACTTTTGTCTAGTTTTATTAATGTTTTATTAAAGTAGCACTCCGGTACTCCGGTTGAAGTTAAACTCACAGTTCTGTCAGTCCTGGAGAACAGTTTGTGAGGTGATGTGTGTTATGTGAGCTGAAGCAGATAGCAACCAATCCTCGGCAGGACAACACTTCAAACAGTCTGTACAAATCAGCAGTGTAGTGGTATCCTCGTGTTGAGCAACTCTCTGGCTTTTTACTCTGCACAAACGCACTTTCACATCACACTCATGCCAAACAATCAGCGATAATCAGGTACTATGCATCAGAATTCAACTTGACTCCTTCGTCTGTGTGTGTGTGTGTGTGTGTGTGTGTGTGTGTGTGTGTGTGTGTGTGTGTGTGTGTGTGTGTGTGTGTGTGTGTGTGTGTGTGTGTGTGTGTGTGTGTGTGTGTGTGCGCGCGTGCGTGTGTGTTGTTTTCTGTTCATGTGTTTTCTGTTCATGTAAATGTAATGTAATGTGTGTGTGTGTGTGTGTGTGTGTGTGCGTGTGTGTGTGCGTGTGTGTGTATGTGTGTGTGTGTGTGGGGGGGGTGTGTGTGGGGGTGTTGGGGTGTGTGTACTGTAGGCCTATGTGTTTTCTGTTCATGTAAATGTGATGGGTGATGTGTGTGTGTGTGTGTACTGTACAGTATATGTTTTCTGTTCATGTCAATGTGATGTGTGATGTGTGTGTGAGTTGTAGGAAGTGTCATGTGTCTGACTAGCAGCCTGTGTTGTGGGTGAATGGGTCTCCATGAGGATTTTTCAGTGAGGGAAAGTGTTTGATTTGGGTGTCAGGTCTCTGCGAAGAGACGCGTGTGTGCGTGTGTGTGGGTCTGCATCACATACTCATGCGTGCGTGTGCACGTGTGCGCGCGCGCGCGCGCGTGTGTGTGTGTGTGTGTGTGTGTGTGTGTGTGTGTGTGTGTGTGTGTGTGTGTGTGTGTGTGTGTGTGTGTGTGTGTGTGTGTGTGTGTGCGCGTGTGTGCGTGTGTGTGTATGTGTGTGTGTAAATCTTCATATGCGCTGGCTGGCACTGGCTGACTCCAGCTAGCCTTTGATTGCAGCATCAAAGCCATCCTCTCCATTTTGCTCTGCGGGTCCTGGCAGCCTCCTCACAGCGATGTCACTTCCTCCTCAGGATTATGTCACTCCAGGTCACCCTGCCTTGCTATGTCCTTCACTAGCCTCCTTGGTTCTAACATGTCCTTCACTAGCCTCCTTGCTTCCAACATGTCCTTCACTAGCTTCCTTGGTTCCAACATGTCCTTCACTAGCTTCCTTGGTGTCTCGGTGTGTCCTTCACTAGCTTCCTTGGTGTCTCGGTGTGTCCTTCACTAGCTTCCTTGGTGTCTCGGTGTGTCCTTCACTAGCTTCCTTGGTTCCAACATGTCCTTCACTAGCCTCCTTGGTGCCTCTGTGTCCTTCACTAGCTTCCTTGGTGCCTCTGTGTGTCCTTCACTAGCTTCCTTGGTGCCTCTGTGTGTCCTTCACTAGCTTCCTTGGTGCCTCTGTATGTCCTTCACTAGCCTCCTTGGTGCCTCTGTGTGTCCTTCACTAGCTTCCTTGGTGCCTCTGTGTGTCCTTCACTAGCTTCCTTGGTGCCTCTGTGTGTCCTTCACTAGCTTCCTTGGTGCCTCTGTGTGTCCTTCACTAGATTCCCTTTGAAGGCGCCTGTCTGGAAGGACCGGAGCTGAACTTTGACCTTAGGAAGGACCGCGCCTCCAGAGATCAATGCAGTCAGTGTTGTGGTGAAGAGATGGAATACACAAGCAGACTGACAGATCAGCACGTTTGGCGGGCGTGCGTGCGTCTCAAATAGTAGTAGAATTTGAAAAATAGACATTGTGAGGACAATTTTCTTGGTCTTCACTAGAGAAATTATGGTTTTATGGTAAAATAATATATATTTTTAGATAGGCTTACAATTAGTAAACTATTCAGGTTAGGTTTAGGCATTTAGAGGACTTGTGGTTGGATTTATACTTTCTTGCGTGCCGGTGTTGTGCACCAAAAATAGACAAAAATCTCTACAAGCGTGTGTGTGTGTGTGTGTGTGTGTGTGTGTGTGTGTGTGTGTGTGTGTGTGTGGTGTGTGTGTGTGTGTGTGTGTGTGTGTGTGTGTGTGTGTGTGTGTGTGTGTGTGTGTGTGTGTGTGTGGGTGTGTGTGTGTGTGTGTGTGTGTGTGTGTGTGTGTGTGTAATCAGGTAGGGTTCCTGGTCCTCACACCTGACTCACACCTTGCACGCCTGAGCTTTGCCAAATGTTCTCTCACACCTTCACCACGTGGTTGCTGCTGCTGTGTACGTGTGTGCATTCTATCCTTTGTGTGGGTGTACTGTAGAGTAGATGTGTATTCGTTCGTGTGCTGCATGTGTTTGTGAATTTAAAGTGCCTATTTCTGTATGTGTGAGTACAGTATGTGAGTGTGTGTGTGTGTGTGTTTGTGTGTGTGTGTGTACTACAGTATGTGTTTGTGTGTGCGATTAGGCCCTCTCTAACAGATGGAGTAACCTAATACCTGTCTGAGTTGTGTCCATTGGCCCTCGTGGCCTGGCGATGCTATCTGGTCCTTACCAGCAGCATCCTGTCTGCTTTGTTCCAGGAATCAGCCCAACCCTCCCTGCCTCGCCGCCCCTGTCCCGTAAGCCCCTGGCACCCACGCACACACACACACACACACACACACACACACACACACACACACACACACACACACACACACACACACACACACACACACACACACACACACACACACACACCCTGGTAGAGTGCGGCTCGTCAGGTGAAGCAAACTCTCAGGTTACCTGGAGAACGCGTGTCTTGAATAAGAATCATGTTTACAGTCAGTGAGGATGAATAGACATCATTACTGCTATAGACAAGATCATAATGCAATTAATCAAATACCAGGAAATGATTCTGTAGATCAGGGGACTTCAACGTTTTTCAGGCCAGGGACCCCCTAGCTGAGAGAGAGATGGAGCAGGGACCCCCCCTCTACTGTATATAAAATTGTGTTTCAGATTAAACTTTTATTTTTATTTTTTACTTGGTCTTTTTTCCCTCTACACCTATAACTCTTTGCCAAAAATAGCCGATCTACAAGCTCACTACGCCCCCCCCTGTAGTAACTCCCTGTTGAAGACCCCTGCTGTAGATGCATGTGTCCGCACTCACGTTGCACACTTGTGCTTGTGTGTGAATTTCACTGCTCTCTCTGTTACTGTGTATGTGTGTGTGTGTGTGTGTGTGTGTGTGTGTGTGTGTGTGTGTGTGTGTGTGTGTGTGTGTGTGTGTGTGTGTGTGTGTGTGTGTGTGTGTGTGTGTGTGTGTGTGTGTGTGTGTGTGTGTGCCTGTGTGCATGTGTGAGTGTTCATCGTGCATGCATTGTAAGTCTAGTCCATCTCGCCGGTGTCTGAACGGCGAGTTCTCTCCATCTCTCTGTCTGGGTCCTGGACAGGGTTCTGCTGTCACCACGCAGGACCAGGTGGCTCCCACGCTTCCATCCATCTACAGGTGACACTCCATCAAGCCAGAATGGATTAGTCTTGTTGGCCGGCTAATTTATTGATGGTTCCCCCCTCCTGGGGATAATGAGTGTCCTGCCCGCCTGGTACATGATGCACCGCGCCTCACGTGCAGCACATTCCCTGCATGTCGACAGTACAATCCCTCGCTGAGGGTGTAAACATGGGCCCAAAATAGCCCCGTAAAAGTGTCCATTTGTGTCAACCAAGCTCAACAAATCGTCTCGGACGTTATTGAGTGACTTGTTCAGGATTTAGGTTTAATTACTATCAATATTCCTATTTCACACACAAAACATTAACACACACAAAACATTTAATAAGGAAATTAAAAAGACAACACAACACAACGAAGATATGATGATGGGGGGGGGGGTGCGCAAGGGTGACAACCAAAGCCATCCTTTCAACAATACATTTACTACATGATCAAACAGGTGACTTGTCGACCATCCAGACCTTTATCTAAGTCAGTGATTCTCAACCTTTTTAATTTCGAGGACCCCCCAGTTTCATATGCAAAACATAACATGTCTGTTCCATGTTCAACTAGTCCAAGTATTCCTCCAACCTAGAACCCCTGGAGAAACAGGGTGGTTTATACTCTGTCCAGTTTCAAATAATTAGTAATTTAGTAGAATCTACTATGTAGATAAACTACCCAATGTCCAAAGTTGGTTAACCCATTAAGACCTGAGGCCGATTCTACTTATGTCTTCTAAATCCTAACAGTTTTTTGAAAAAACCTATGTTTCTATATCAGTGGTTCTCAACAGTAACTCCAACAATATTATCAGGTTTTTGACCCAGCAGACAGGGAGATTACATATATATAAAAATAAAAATAAACTCTGATATTTGGGATATGACTTCCAGCTGGACTATCCCAAAGCAGATGAAGAAGTGAATCTCCATTGCCACACTTGTGCCACTGCCAGCACACAGTATGCAGATCATGGTGTTTGTCGTCCATTTTGGAAGATCTAACAGGTGTAATATGAGCTCTATTCATCATCTTGTATTTATAATAATACATTTCACACATGTTTTAGCTCAAAGCCGACCTCTTATTCTATTCCACTGAGAAGTGATTATAGATATTTTAAGGTCATGCTCCGAAGACCCTAAATACTAAACTGCAAATATCCTGTAAATATTTGAGAAGCAAATGTATAGCCTTACACACCAAACCATATAAGTCTTACAGTATCTTATACTTTGTCGTCACTATTTTTGAAAGTCTTTGATAATTATTGCACATTTTTGCCTTACATGCACAAATAGGGACGCCAGTGGTTAAAAAGCTGATCCCACATAAGTCCAGCAAATAGTTGTGCATACAGTATGTTTAAAAGGAAAAGTTGATAACGGTAAATGGTAAGGTTTTGTCACTATACAGTAGATGTGTCCCACTATTGTAATGTCATAACTCTGCTAAGTTGTATTACTTAAAGTGTATCCTCTAGCTAAGAGGATGGGGTTACACCAAATGGGACAGGATATGGGAAGAGAAAACCCCTCAATACTGAATCTTCCTGTGTAGCTGCTTCACAATACAGCATGAAAACCCAATAACTGTGTTATCCAATAGAGGCTATGGTTTTGGACAATACCACATTTATGTCAAGGACATGTTCTTATTACTACATCTGATGGTCTTCTCCAGCCATTCTGCGGAGAGTCGGGTTTATAGGACCAAGTCAATGGATACTTTGCATTATATGAAAGATAATACTGGAATCCATCTGGGACTCCTAGCCCCCCCCCCCCTGGATCTGGGTATAATTAATTTCTTGTAAGCTATTCTAGGCTTTTTGTTATTCCAAAGGAATCGGATAAAAATGGATTTGATGTCTCTGAACCAGTTTTGAGGAAATTTAAGAGGAATAGATGCAATGATATAAGTAAGTTTTCAAAATGTCTGCTCTACTCTGTAGAGACAATGGTAAAGCTATCCATCTGTTGATGTTTTTCTTGGACGGAATGGAGGATACCAGCCAAGGTCATCGAGGCTGTGGTTTGCGGCCAAATGTCCCCACAAGTATAGTGAAATGGACATTGTGAGGAGTACAATTTTCCTCATCCTCACAGGAGAAATGGTTGTTTTGTGGTATTAAATATTTGGGGAGTTAGGGATTTTAACACATTCATTGTCAGGTATTAATTCATTAATTCATCCGCCACTGCCAGCGGTTTTACCGTATTTTGACGATCCACAGAAAAAGAAATTCAACGCGCATGTAAACAAACGATGTCTCGGTGGGAAGACGAGTCTCTCTTATTGTGTGTGTGTGTGTGTGTGTGTGTGTGTGTGTGTGTGTGTGTGTGTGTGTGTGTGTGTGTGTGTGTGTGTGTGTGTGTGTGTGTGTGTGTGTGTGTGTGTGTGTGTGTGTGTGTTTTGGTTAACCTTTCTGATTCTTTGTAGCATCGTAGAACAATTTCCCTCTTTTTTTCCTAGCCTCCCGGATGATCGCTGCTTTTACTCTGTAGCGGTGTATACGAGCAATCACGGCTCTAGGCCTATATCCGGGGGCTGGCTTGGCGGTCAGGGCAACGATCCAATTCGGGCAGTGTTGGAAGCACATCCTTGCCCAGAATTTCCACCAGTACTTCGGCAAAGAAGTCGCAGGGTCGTTCATTTTCAATGGATTCTTCCAAGCCAATGATTCTGACGTTATTTCCGCGAATTCTGGACTGGGTGTCGATAACTTTAGAAAGTAGCTTAGCATAGCTATCCTCTAAAGCAGAACATCTGGCCTCAACCTCCTCCCATTTGTCGCTATATTGATTCAGACCACCCTCCAGATCAGTCAGACGTTGGCTGTGGTCAGCGACGGTTATCTGGAGGCTATCTAGCTTAGATTCAAGCGAGGCAAAGGTCGTTCTGAATTCGAGGGTAAGGGAGACCTTCAGGTCCTCTATTAGCTTAGCAATGGCCGCCATTTCCGTGGGGGCAGCGTCGTCACTCTTGGTACACTTTCTCGGCTGTTTGGTAGTCATTCAGATTATTTCAAGAAAGCAAAACTAAATGAATATATAAGGAAGGAGTCAGTGCAGTTTATCTCAACTAAATGTAGCAAAAGAGGCTTTAAAGTATAATGATAAAGTACGGGAGCGACGGCGAAGCAAAAGTGCGACTACTCCATTCTGCGACCCGGAACCACTCTCTCTTTGTAGCATCGTAGATCCAGTCCTCTGCATCAGTGTTCCTCAACTCGCCCTGTCCATTACTGGTAGCAGTCCTTGGAATTACCGTATGTTTGGTAAAGGCCTAAAGTAATGATACACTCAAAGGGGACACAGGGGGTAAAAGTCAGACAATCACGGTAGAATTCCAACCGCCTTGTGGTCTCATTTCCCCACTAACACTGTCTCCAATGTCTTTTAACCACTTAAACCCTTACACTGTATATCGTTTCAGTCGGGCAGAAACCTCTTATATCCATGTTCTAACCTTTCGTGTTTTTTCTTAAATGAATGCCCTACTTGATCATACCGCCTGCGACATACTAGTGTCATGTCCAGGGGGTGTACTTGTACAGTACATCAAGTTGCCTCACGCTAAGGAAATAGGAGATATAGGCTCCTGCCCTATGGGCCTCAGGGCTCGGCAAGGCTTACTTATTACTTGAGCATACTACAGCGTCGCACAACCGCATCAAAAGTAGCAGATCTACAAGCTCGAAACGCAGTGCGAAGCGACGCATTTTGAGATTGTAGATCAGCTACTTTTGCTACTTTAGAATTTGGATCCTGAAAAGGTGCAGTTTTAGACATACAGTATGAGGTTTCCACTTAGCCGATCTGCAACCTCACAACACAGACACAGAGTGGCTTATACAGTACTAGCTGCATGGTCGCATCTAAAAAGAATAATTAGCAGCAGCATAATAATCATACTCTCATCGCCTCCGACATTCATACTTAACTCTTGTGTGCGTGTACTGTATGTTTGTGTGTGTATATGCGTGCGTGTGCGGGCGTGCGTTTTGTTTTACATCTGTGAGAAGCTTCAGATAATCAGATAGAAGTGTTTGTACCCTTGTGGGGGGAGGTGCAATAGTTAAAAGTCAGTCTGAAAACTGTTCCCGGCGCATTAGTATGGAGGCCAGAGCTGATCCAGCATTTGATTATAGTTTAATTGACATCTTTGATGAATGGCTTGATAGAGCGGAAAGCGTATATATATGCATCCCATGATGATAAAGCATCCCGTGGCAACGCAACACTTTGCTGACTTACACGATTCTCAATGACAGCTTGACGGAGAACTTGTTGAGTATTGGACGCTGTTCAGCGACTCGCTTTAACATATTTTAATGCCAAGGCTAAGTTGAGGGGAGCCAAATCCATGGAGTAAACATTCCTTGGCTGCTGAAAGAAGGAGGGCTGCGAGAGAGAAGAGAAAGAGAGAGAGAGAGAGAGAGAGAGAGAGAGAGAGAGAGAGATGCCAGGGAGAGTTTTTTCCTGCGCATTGTATCGGCGTTTCTGCCCGGGGAACGGCTCCGGTCTCAAAGGAGAACGATTTTTTTCCCGATAGCCAGCAATTACCTCCTTCTATATATGAGCACGCTCCCGGCAATACAAATGCTACTGCAAATTTCTTCTGTGTGACCCAATATGTTAATGCGTGTGTCCCTGCATCTGTTAATGCGTGTTCCTCTGTACTGCAACAAGCCGCATGCAGGGATGTCACAGGCCACTCTCTCCCTTCCATTAAAGGACACCTGATCCCACAGAGCCACGCACCCAGGAAATGGACCCTCAGTGCTTCTTAACAGGCAGCTCTGTGACCCCTCCGGCTACTTAAAGCCATTGTATGGCACTCATCAAGAGCACTGTAGTCTCTCTCCTTTTACCATTATAAAGTAGCTCTTCAGCCGCGGCGTAAGTGATACTTAGAGATACTATCTTACATTACATGGTGTGTGATTTAAGAGGTCGTCATAGAGACCGAGGAAGGGAGGGAGGACGGGCTGTGTGTTCACTTCTCAGTAATAACCCCTCGCCCCCTCAGGATTGGGTGCAATTTAAACGCAACCAATCCTAATGTACTTCAATTTACTGTGTCTGTGCAGCGCTATTTCTGTTGTACTTTGTGTGTGTGTGTGTGTGTTTGTGCGTGTGCGTGTGCGTGTGCATGTGCGTATGGGGGATGTTCTCTCCTCCCAGCCTGTCTCTGCATTCTGCACATCTGTCTGTTCATTGATCACAGAGGGAAGTGATTCTCAGACACAGCAGGACGGTTCTGCCCTGAAAATCTAGACAGATGTCTGGACGAGTGTCCTCGCATTCTCCTCGCATCCTCCTCGCATCCTCCTTGCATCCTCCTCGCATCCTCACAGGGTGGGACTGGGAAGTATCTAAGTACATTTACTCAAGTACTGGACTTATAACTACCACTTAACCCTCTATTCTTAGTCAAACGGACTCGAGTTACAACAGAACTCCCCTTTTTCAGTTTACACTCAATCTGAATGTTCCCCCAGAATAGGCATGCTGGGGTTCCAGTGTTCAGTTTTTCACTTTAGTATCTTAGAGGCAAATATTGTATTTTTTACTCTTTTTACAATTCCCTGATAAATGATGTATTATTATCGGTTAAGCTGCACAGCAGCACATAAAGGAATTCAAATCATCCCCACCTTCACCAGCTGCAACATTAAAGTGATGAACACATTAATGCATTACTAATCCAATAATATGACTGTGAAATGGACCATTCTGCATAATGAGTCATGAGTCATTGAAGTCTATTTAGATTACTATACTTTTGTACTTTTACTCAAGTAACATTTTGAATACAGTACTTTTACTTGTATTTTGACATTCTGGTATTGCTACTTTTACTTTAGTAAAACAATCTGAGTACTTCTACCACCAATGCATCCTCGCAAGCTCGCATCCTCACCCAGGAAGCTGCATAGATTCACCCAGCAGGGACTGCTGTCTGATCATACAGTACATACATACAGTATACTATAGTAGTACTGCACAGGACACATACAGGACATACTGTACAGTACATACCTGTATAGTACATTCAGTCACATTTACAAACATTCACTCCTGGAGGTAGAGACATGGTCTTCTGCTGTGGTCCACGACCTTCACTGACCTTTACTCCACTTGCTTAGCTTGCTGTGAGGGACTGAAGGACACCTTGTGTGTGATTGTTCAGGGATGGGACAGTGATGCTAAATCACTCCCACATCCCCACAGCTGCTCCAGGACATAAACAAACACCCAGCCACCAGCCCAAACATCCCTTATATCCACATGCATCCATCCCAGCAATGTGCATGTTGGACAGTGCAGCTCTCTCCTTGCTGGGCTGCCTGCATGCTCAACTCAACTCAACTCAACTCAACTCAACTCAACTCAACTCAACTCAACTCAACGCAATGACCTGAGGATGTGCAGAATTACACTTAAGGGTGAATTTCTTAAGGGTCAGGCAATACAGGCATTGCTGGGCCCTTTTCACCAGGTATTTGGCGTGCTCTCTCCTCTGCCTCCTGTTGTCCACGATCAGCTCCCTGGTCTTGCTGACTTTGAGAGTGAGGCTGTTCTCCTGACCCCACAGAGTCAGTGACCCGACCTCGTTCCTGTTTGCAGTGTCGTCGTCGTCATCGACAATCACTTTCATGTCATCATCATATGTCATGATGAAATTGGAGCTGTGCGTGGCCACACAGTCTAATGTGCACAGGGGGTAGAGGAGAGGACTCAGCATGCAGCCCTGAGGGGCTCCTGTGTTGATGGAGGGTCTGAGGGTCTGCTCTCTGCTGTAATGCTGTCCATTCTCAACACTTGGGGGGAAAAAAGAATCAGAGCTATCAAACTGTCTCTCATTTGACCTCAAAAAGGTCAAAGTAAGAGGTTTCAAAAGAAGCCACCCAAGAAAGAGGAAGTGAAGAAGATCGTTGCCCTGAAATGAACAGCTGTTGTAAATCGATAACCAGTGACATCACAAGCGACCCCTGAATCAGTGAGAACAGAGATGAAGTGATGTCGTGGACCGGTCCCGTCTCCCCATGGCAGACCGGCCTGTACTCTGTCTCTCAGCTCCCCTGCTACGGTCGCTAATGGAGCTTTAAATCCCCTCTATTGTCTGTTCCTCGCTCTTTGGGCCCCCCGGTCGATGGGGCAGAGCTCTCGCTTCTTTGCCACATTGTTGATAAGACTTCACTTTCCCTACTTGAAAGGCCACGGATTCTTTTGCAGTACATGGCCAGGTTTCTCAGGGTTCGTCAAACCCTCAAACCTTTGGATCTCTGCTCCCGTCTGCAGTTGAAGCTTTGCTCTATTTTGTGTGTGTGTGTGTGTGTGTGTGTGTGTGTGTGTGTGTGTGTGTGTGTGTGTGTGTGTGTGTGTGTGTGTGTGTGTGTGTGTGTGTGTGTGTGTGTGTGTGTGTGTGTGTGTGTGTGTGTGTGTGTGTGTGTGTGTGTGTGCGCACACACACACAACCAGCCATACACAAAAGGACACAACAGAGCCGCGGGGAGACAAATAGAGGAACATAGAGAGTGTGGGAAGGTTTTGGGTGTTTATGTGTGAGTTGTTTGAGAGATAAGTGATGTGCTGCTGTTGACAGCATTTTTGTTCAGATTGTAGAGACATGTCTTCACATCCTGAATTAAACAGCCTTCACACAGAAAGTCTAACGATGTCTCTATCCCTCCCTCCCTCTATTTCTGTCTCTCATTATCCCTCATACCCGTTTCTGTGTCTCTCTGTCGGTCTCTTTATCTCTCTTTCTATCCGCTTTGCTATTATTCTTTATTTCTCCCTGTCTTGCTCTCTCCCTCTCTGACTCTCTGTCTCTCTGATTTTCAGAGGCCTTTGACCTGGTTCTCCGTCACGGCCGCAACTCCACCATGTCCATGCTGAGGTCAGAGTTCGCGGGGCTCGGGGGCGGGGCCCAGGGCTCGGTGGGACAGCTCTTCCAGGACGTCTCCTTCTACATCCTGGGCTCCGACTCCTCCGTCGACCACATGGTGGCGGCCTTCTACGCCCGCCTCTTCCCCCTGGCCTACCGCCGGCTGCTGGGCGGGGGGTCCGCCTCCGTGTCCGAGGAGTGCCTGAGAGGGGCGTGGAAGGACTCGGGCGCCTTCGGACCGTACCCCAAGCTCATGATGACCCGGCTGTCCCGCTCGCTGCTGGCCACGCGCGTCTTCCTGCAGGCGCTGAACCTGGGCATCGAGGTGGTGAACACCACGGACCACCTGCGGCCCGCGCGCGACTGCGGGCGCTCCCTGCTCCGGCTGTGGTACTGCCCGCACTGCCACGGCCTGCTGGGGCCGCCGGCCTGCCGGGGCTTCTGCCAGGCGGTGATGCAGGGCTGCCTGGGGGGCGCGGCGGAGGTGCAGCCCCACTGGCGGACCTACGTGGACGGGCTGGCCAAGCTGAGCGGAGCCATGAGGGGAGAGCAGGACATGGAGGCCGTGGTGCTGAGGCTGCATCTGCTCGTCAAACTGGCTCTGAAGCACGCTGTGAACGCACGCAGCCGCCTCAACGCACTGGTGAGTCCAGTGCACCACACGCATGCGCACGCACGCACACACACACACACACACACACACACACACACACACACACACACACACACACACACACACACACACACACACACACACACACACACACACACACACACACACACACACACACAAATATGTTGGTATTACAGTACTAATATAGTAGTACAGTAGATATATTGGCCCTCATTTATCAACGCGGTGCAGCCCAAATAATGGGCGTAGGGCGAGATCACCGCACCTTTCGGCATTTATCAATATATCCTGACGTGGGCTTCATCCTACCATACGCTGAGATCTCACGTCTGGTCGAGACCAGTTGTTGACGTTGGCTGCGCCCGTTTATTCCATTCTAGACCTGCGGAGCAGCATTGTCTGACTGTCTGACAGGCATCTGGACACATAATCCACTCCTAAATAATGTATATCTACACTAATAAATATAATCCCTGTGAAAATATAACATTTTATAAAGTAATTTAAACAAACTGCTTTAACAGTCATTCAGTTGCATTGGCTATTTTAAAATTGCAAGCTCAAAAACGGGTCGCATCGCGACGCGTTGTGAGCTTGTAGATCTGCTATTTTCAAAATATACAGCGCTTCTGCGAGCGCATTTTTGGGACTCCCGACGATCTTTTCATGGACAGTGAGGTGTACAAACTTACAGTAGCTTGTCCTATGTTATGGAGTTATGTCATAGAGAGTTTTGAAGACTACAACCTGCTGGGTTAAGGATATAAACCCGACGCTCCAATCTCTTATTAACGTGGTGGTACGGGAATCACTGCCGCCCGTCCGAGTCTCACGGGGAATATCCTACATGACTGCTTGTGCACTGCTCGGTATGGGTTAAATAAATTAATATACAAACGTATATGGTATCATAATATGTCATTCATGTAGGCTACAAGCCTACGTGACAAAGATTGTACCGCTACGGTAACGGTACGGATTACAATACATGAAAAACACAGCTGGGCGGGCGTGTGTGTGTGTGTGTGTGTGTGTGTGTGTGTGAGAGAGAGAGAGAGAGAGAGAGAGAGAGAGGGGGCGTGTGCGTGTGCGTGTGTGGCGAGGCAGGCGGGGGAAACTCTTTCTCATTGGCTTTTGATGTCTTTGGTCGTATTCTGGTCCTTCTTCATGTCGTAAAATCGGGGCGTTTTGAGAATATTTAAGGGCGTGTTATTTAAATGACGCTAGGTTTCAGCCGTGACATTTATCAAGCCTGGGACCAAATGTAGGCTCGCATCAGCTGTGTAGGATTCGTTGATAAATGTGACTTCGACGTTGGTGTACGGCCGAATATATGGAAAAATATACGCCGGTTTATACGCTCCGTTGATAAATGAGGGCCACTATATCTACATTTTAGATAACCGCTAAATATAACCTCTAAATGCCTAACACTAACCCCAATCAGTATACTGATTGTAAGAAAAAGAAAACATCTTGTAAAACCCATCGTAAACCATAAAAACAACCATTTCTCTGGTGAGAACCAGGGAAGTTGTCCTCACAATGTCTATCTTTCAAATTCTACTTTGCTTGTGAGGAGCACAAGTATAGAAAGTATTGATGAAGTACACACACACACACACACACACACACACACACACACACACACACACACACACACACACACACACACACACACACACACACACACACACACACACACACACACACACACACACACACACACACACACTGAATGGATAGCTCAGGCATACAGAGAGAGGATGGGAGACTGGTGAAGTGTGAGTTGGTGACACAGCGTCACACAGCCAGGCTGGTAGCATGCAGCTATTCTTCTTGTTCAAGGGGACATTTCAAGGTTAAACTGGGGAAGTGATGACAGGAATTGTTCACTTAAACAATGAAGACAAATGGATTTTGTTCCTATAGGTGAAACATGTGCAGGCACACAGACACACGTACTTTCAATGTGTGAACTATACCATGGCTTTCGGGGGAGCATACTTATGGGGGGGTTGTTTTATACTTTTCTTTTTTGCTTTATTGTTAAATTATTTGCACTTTTTCTGTAAAGCACTTGTGCTTTATTCTTGCTCTGTAAAGCACCTTGAGCTGCATTTCATGTCCTGAAAGGTGCTATACAAATGTATTATTACTATTATTAAATAGAGGACCGACTGACTCTTTTAGCAAAGAAACACATACAGTAGCTGCAAGCATGTAGGCCTACTTCTTTCTGTTAGCACTTGCTGTCGGGCAGAAACCTTTTATCTCCTTATCTCCTACGTTTTTGAATTTTTGTTGTTGTTTTTTTTTGTACGTTAATGCTGTGTAAGACTGTTATGAAAAGGTGTTGAAAATAGCCTATCTACAAGCTCTCAACACGTTGCAATGTGTCACATGTTCTTGTAGATCTGCTATTTTTGCTCATTTTAAAGGTTTTTAAAGTGAAAGAGAAAGTAGTGAATTCTGTCTGTGGGTTTTACAAATATTTAACCAATGAAAAGTATTAATAACAGCTTGTGACTAAATAGTACATTGGAGTCACTGGAACACAGGTTATTTTTTTCCTGAAAATGAACGGTGTTGGACATACAAGATTTTTTGGACATACAAGATTTCTACCCGATAATGACGATATGCAATAATCAGTTAACCCATTAAGACCGGGGAGCGCATTTGTGTAATTTTTTGATTTCTTTGGCTATTCAAAAAATAGCAGACGAGTGCTGCGCTATGATTTTTGAAAAAAACTAGAAAATGTGTGCAAATCTTTGAATATTTATATTTTTTATTTGTAACTCAAATCTTATTGTTTCTGGGGATTCTACAAAATGTCTTCTAAATCCTAACAGTTATTTTTTTTAAATGTATGTTACCATTTATCAGTGGTTCTCAAACTTTTTTCATAGGACCCCCAAAATGATATGTATTTGGCCGCGGACCCACATCTGAAAATATTTAGTTCTAGGGACCCCCCCAGAAGCAGTGTCAGAAAATAAATAAATCAAGAAATAAGAAATAAATCGACAACAGCAAAAAACGAATAACACACGGATAGGTCAAATAACAAACTAAACTATAAACACACAATGAGCATTAAATAGAAAACACAGCACGCCAGACTGCTTACGTGAGATCCTCATCGTTAACGGTTCAATACCCATCACATACACTTGAGTTCAGTCATTTGCTCACTGTCCGGTGGAAACCTTGTATGTCCATAAATGTTACTTTTCAGGAAATGTAAAAAATAACCTTAATTCCAATGTAGTTATTCTTTAGTCGCAAGCTCTTGTTAATTGGTTCAATATTTGTAAAACCCACAGACAGACAGACTTAAATTTTTTTCTAAAAGAGGTAAAATTGTAGATCTAAAAGTTCACAATGATCGGCTATTTTCGCTACTTGAGTGCGACACTATCCTACTTTTTTTATTCAATTTTTGATTTAAGCTTTAATTAACCAGGCAGAACAAATCGTGTACAGTATGTCGGGTGGCAATCTGGGAACCCATGTAAAAAAAAGGAAAAAAGGAAAAACAGCGCCCTTCTTCTTGAGAGATTAGTCGGGTGGAAACCTCATAAGTCCGCGTTTTGAGTTTGTAGATCTGCAATTTTTGATCTGATACTTTTGTGTGACGCTGTAGTATGATCAAGTAGTAGGGCATTCATTGACGAAAAAACACCAAAAGTTAAAATATGGAGATATGAGTTTTCTGCCCGACATGAAGAACACATTCTTATATTGATCTTAATTCACGACGAAGCAGGGCACACATTCACCCACAAAAAAACATAAAAAGTTGAAATATGGAGATACAAGGTTTCTGCCCGACAGCAGCGGTTTCTTGGTACAATTACTGTAAGACATCAAATGCGTCATGTATCAACAACACACACACATGCATGAGCACGGAGATCAAGTCAGTGAAGGCTATGATATTGCGTTGCCACGCTGCCATGACGATGACAAGAATAGCATGCATGTCTTTATTAAAGTGAATCAGTGATGAAACTCCCTCATGTATGAATCATGCATCATTAATCGCCTAATTTTACATGTGATCCATGATAATGAAGATACAGAAGAATAGAAAGGCATGGCAGAAAATAGCATATTGTCAGTATTTTATAGATAAATTTCACTTATCATATTTTCAGGGGAGCTCATGTATTATTAAGATGATCCTGTAGTTGGCACAGTCTGTGCACTTTAAAGTGGTAATCCTTAAAGTTATCACAAAGAAAAAGTGAAATTACATACATTTATACTTTTCCGTAGAAATAGCCATTCAGTCCTGTATCCTGTTCTATATGGTCGTTACCATTGGTGTTGACAAGGTCTGCCATTTCCAGCAAAAAAGGCAAAAGGATGAGGATGGCAAAAAAAGTGACCACTTAAGCCCGATAAAAGAAAATTGCAAAATAATGAAGATCTACTGTAGAGGCTCACAACACATCGTGATGCTATTTTTGAAAAAAGATATGGAGGCCAGTTTTAAAGTGATAAATTAATGTATCATTGCAGAAAGATCATCCTCCTGCTCACTAGACGCTATCCCCACCCCTTTTCTCAAAGAGGTTTTAGACAGTGTGATTGGAGATATCCTAAAAATTCTCTTTACAGCTCTTTACTCTCAGGCGTCTTTCCAGACTCACTGAAAACGGCTGTAGTCAGGCCCTTACTCAAGAAACACAACCTTGATCCCTCTGTGCTGGGTAATTATAGACCAATTTCTAATCTGCATTTTCTGGGCAAGGTTTTAGAAAAAACTATCTTCCATCAATTGGATGTGTTTTTACAGAACAATAAGGTTCATAACAAATTCCAATCTGGCTTCAGGAAAGGTCACAGCACAGAAACAGCTCTTGTAAAAGTAATTAATGATCTTAGGGTGTCCGCTGACGACAAAAAATTATCCGTTCTCCTACTCCTTGATTTAACGGCTGCTTTTGACACAATCGATCACACAATTCTAATAAAACGCCTGGAGTACTGGATTGGTTTGTCAGGCACGGCCTTGTCTTGGTTTTACTCCTACCTAACAGGCAGAAGCTTTTTTGTCAGTCTAGCTGACTTTGATTCAGACAAACACGACATCTGTTCTGGTATTCCACAGGGCTCAATTCTTGGTCCTTTATTGTTCTCCCTGTATATACTGCCGCTGGGAGAACTCATCACCGATCACGGAGTGAATTTCCATTTCTATGCTGATGATACCCAGCTATATATTTCTGTAGCTCCAGACAACCCCTGCGCTCTAGACCCGTTGTTGACCTGTCTGTCCAGTATAAAATGCTGGATGAGCGAGAACTTTCTTAAGCTAAATGAGGATAAAACAGAAGTTCTCATAATTGGTTCTAGTGAGCAGAGAGAATCAATAATAAGTAGACTTGGTAACCTGACTGTAGAAAGTAACACTACAGTAAAGAACCTGGGGGTTATTATTGATTCTGAATTGAATTTTAATACACACATTAATCATGTTACCAAGATTGCTTTCTTTCATCTTAGAAATATTGCGCGAATCAGAGCCTATCTGCCGTTGGACGATGCAAAAACGCTGATCCACGCTTTTGTTTTCTCTCGGCTTGATTACTGCAATGCACTTTACTCTGGCCTGCCAAAGAAAACAACTGACAGATTACAACTCGTTCAAAATGTGGCAGCCAGAGTTTTAACTACAACTAAAATGAGAGAACATATTACTCCAGTTCTAGCTTCACTACACTGGCTCCCGGTTGTTTTTAGGATTGATTTTAAAATTATTTTACTAGTTTATAAAGCTCTAAATGGTCTGGCACCTTCCTACAGTACCTCTATGACTGCCTAGAGAGATATGTTCCAAACCGGCCCCTCAGGTCTTCAAGTGCTGACCTGCTAGAGGTGCCTACAATGACATACAGTATAAAAAACACGGTGAAGCAGCATTCTGCTTCTACGGACCGACAGCGTGGAATAAACTCCCATTACACCTAAGACAGGCTCCCTCTGTGGATATCTTTAAAGCACAGCTCAAGACCTACTTCTTCACTCTTGCTTTTAGCTGATGTTTTGGTTGATTTTTAAATCTCTGTGTTGTTGTACATGTCCTCACTGTATTGCCTGATTCACTGCCCTTTGCTATTATTTTAATGTGTTTTATTTCACAAATTGCTAAAACAGTGTTTCACAACCTTTGTCATTTCACGGACCCCCAGTTTGATATGCAACCCGCAACTACCAATATTTACAAGCAACTTTACAGAAAAACAAGCCCAAAGTCGCTTATAATAACATGGCAACACTGCCACCAGGGGTCCAAATGGACCCTTATGGCTCTGTAACTCAGAGTGTAGAAATGTAAGTTACATAAACACTGACAATTTTAGAGATAAAACAAATTGCATAAAATGGGGGTCCGTGGCCTGATGCATATCAAACTGGGGGTCCGTGAAATGCCAAAGGTTGTGAATCACTGTTTTAGCAATTTGTGAAAAGGGAAATATTATGCGGGAATAGAATCCTGCGCAAAATGCGATTAGGCATGGCAACGGCTCGTGTTGTGACATCACACCGGCTTATATAAGGTGCTCCAGGTGTCAAAGGCGTCCAGAGAGAAAGAGAGAGAGAGAGAGGGAGCCAGAGATTCAGAAAAAAAGAGAAAGGAAGAAAGATGTTTTGCTGGACTGCGCATTTGAAAGGACTGCAAGGGGCACGTAGTCACGTAAATAAACATAGTCACGTTGCTGTTGCAGTGGAGGACAAGGTGTATTCCTTTGTGAAGAATGACATGGATCAGAATCAGATTCATGTGCACGTTTTCCATACAGTGTCTTTGAGCTGGAGACCGTTGAAAACAGTGACAATTGGAAGAGGAGAATTTTGCCCTAATTTCCGTGGGTCAGCTGTGCTGATCGAAGATATCATCTACATCTTCCCTTACAGCTGCAACAAATGTCTTTATGCATTTGATGTTGACACTCACAGATGGTTCAAAACCAAGGTTTCTGGGACTATTCCAGGGAAGGGGTGTGGCGACGCCACATGCGCCTGTGTCAGCCACAGCGCCTGTGTCCTCGGGAAGGTCATGTATATGCTGACTTACAGCTATATATATAAGTTAGACACCACCACAATGGTCAGGTCTTTGATGAACACCAGAGGCACTCAACCAACTTATTCATCTCTCAACTGTGCCACCATCCTCGGGACAAAGATATTTTTATTTGGGTGGGACCCCCGTTATGACACGGGTTACTCGTTTGTGAGCGTTTTTGACACAGAGACCAACTGCTGGCTGCCTTCTGCACAGCCTTCAGAATCATACTCGAGTAATTTAGCCTTTGCCTACAATGGAGAGCTGTACGTAATTGGTGGCCGCAACGTCAATGATTTGTGGAAATGCAATCCACAGACCTTCTCCCGGAAGATGGTTGAGACCAAGGGGAAAGACCCGTTGTCAAATAAGTGTTGCCGGACCGATGGTTGTTGCATGGCGGAAGATCGTATCATCCTCTTCCATGGTGATGACCTGTACATCTTGGACCTCAATCCTAGTTTGAAGACATTATGCAAGCTGGCAGTTATTCAGTACCGTCTAGAGCAGTCGGAACTCCCACACAACATCAGGTGTGAACTGGCAGCCATGACTACCAACAACTAAAACATAAACAGTAATAAGCACAGCAGTAGGGGTGCCGATGGGGAAGCTGAACTACACCCTATAGGGAGAGGAAGAGGGACATAAATACAAAATGCGGTGTCTCTTCGGGAAACAACAACAAAATGCATAAAGAGCGAAAATAGATGTGCTAAAACAGGGTTAAAGAAGAAGAAAAGAAGACCTGGCCTGGACCGCTGGCGTAGTGGTCCAGGCGCCTAGGCTCAGTGTAGCCTGACAGCGAGTTTGAGTCCCGATCCCGGCGGCCTTTGCTGGATGTCACTCCCCAACTCTCTCTCCCAATTTCCTGTCAGCCTATACTGTCCTGTCAGTAAAGGCATAAAAGCCCAAGAATATGTTTTTTTTTTAAAGAAGAAAAGAAGACCTATAAACTCAGTCAGCTTGTACATCGCAGACCCATAGAGAGAGAGATTTCTGACACTCACATACATAGCCGTCTATTGGCAAATAGTGACAAAGCCCTAAACTGGAAGTTTATGGAATGCACTTAAGTCTACGGCTCCTTGTAACTATTTCCAGTTTACATGAACCACGTGACCGCTGCTGTTTCTGCCCCCTCATTGGTGGAACTCTCTAACACAAGGCTCTGGTACATCGGCTATTCTCGACACAAAACACCACTGCACGACGCCTCATCAGCCTACACTCAGGAGGACGTTGAATGAACGGAAACCGGCGCTCCCCAAAACAACAGGTTTGGGCATCTGTTGGCAATTGATTACAGACATGACGTCCGACCTCTTCACACTTAACTTTTCCTGAATTTTCCCTGTAAAGTCTTTTTTCCCCCCTGTTACAATCCTTTGGTCTAGGGGAAAGAAAGGACCGTGACATCAGGTTGAAAAGTGAATTGTTGTTTTATTACATGACCTTCTTTTGGTTTCTTTTAGGTTTGAAATGATATTTACAAAAGAATCTTGCACTTGAATTCTACATACTTGAAAACAACCCCAGACGCAAACCAATAAACAAACAAAACAACCTACCCTTACTTTTAAACCCTCCAACTATCCTAACCTACATCAAAATAAAAAGTACAATGGAAATCTAAACTAATCTACTTATTCTATTCTAATAAGGCAAAAAGGTTGGTTTACAAAAAGCTGGCGCTGGTGGTTTGTAATCCATCAATCTGGGAACCCAGAGCCAACTGAAAAGGAAAAATAGCGACCTCTGCTGTTTGTTACTATCTCAGTTAGCTCTGGGGGGAGCAAAATGGAGCACCCGTGCACAAGGAAACCGGGGTTTTGGTCTGCCTTCAGCCTTTCACTTCCGGTGGTGCGACTATGTTTTCATTCCCACTAACAATATTTCTACACGGAACACTAACACCACTTCTCCCAGAGAACATGGATCGTTTTGGTTATAAGCCCACTTGTTTCTATGATGAAAGAGCAAGTTAAAATGTGAATATCTTTCCGTGGTTTTGTCTTCTCAGCGGACGCTATTGTTAAATTAGTTTCGGTTGGTTTCCAGTGGGGAAGGATCGACGGACACGTGAATCCCGCCCACTACATTTGATTGGGTAAAGCGCGGCCTGCTTCCTGATCTGAAGGCACGCCCACTTGTAGGTCAGTGCGTACACGTTATGACGAACCTCCCCGACAGATTCCAACGCAGAGCAGAATCTGTTCTTGAGAGATTAGTAATACATAGAACAGGGTTCTGGTTGAAACTATAGTGTAAAATAGCGGGTTAACAAACTCAAAATGTGGGCACCTGTAGAGCACAGGGGCTGCCAAACTTTTAGCACCCCTACTGCAACACAGCACTCAGTGGACAGCATGTTACACCATGGACAGCATGTAACACACTGCCAACTCACACAGATGCTGACAGCTCCTAAATAGGAGGCCTTCTTCAGTGATTGGTCCAGTCTGATTGAAGGTGCCTAGCCAATCAGTGGCACCCAGGTCTCATCCACAGCAGGACCTGAGCTGAATGAATGAATGTCAGGGTGCGTACCAAACACTGTGCAATACATAATATAGAAATAACCCTCACATGTAACACCCCCCCATTTGACGTGCCTGATTTGCCTTTTGTGAATTAAAATAGGCCAATTCACACCTGGCACCATTTCACACTTGGCAAAGCGTGTCTGTGACAATGCTTGGAAAATCCACTGATGTCTACTGGTGATACACTTTGGAACGTCACGTCTGTACATGCACACCGCCACCTGCCCGTGCAGTCTCAATGGCTCCGATTCACTAAGCAAGTTACGACCATATTTTGATCGTGCAAGACAATTCTACACTAGCAGTCAGATTCATTCATGTTTTTTTGTTGGTGATTTGAGCGTGAGGTCCGCCCGTTTTCAAGTCAGCCCCGAGGCTGTCTTACCAGGGAGCAAAGCTGTGCGTATTTCGTTAGAATGCTTTATTCTTCATGCAAAATCAATTACAACAGTGGCAAACCTCAAATGAAATATGTATGCGCCCGACATTTGTCAACACATATATAGATAAAAAATATAAAATATGTCAAACGATGTATTGCTTGTAGCCTATGCATAATATAGACATGAGGCAGATACCACCGCTTTTTATTTATTTTGTAGGTTAGTTGCATTTAGAGCTGGTCCCTCAGTGTGTTTGCCAGTTTCGGGCAAGCGGGCCATCTCAGCCAAAGTGTCACGTAATAATGAAAATATATATATATTCAAATATTTGCACAAATCTTAAGTATAAAATATGGTTAACGTGTTGAAAATGATTGTGACACATATTAAAATGTTGCTGGGGCCCACCTCTATCAATTACACTAACTAGATGTCAGGGCCGCTTCGCGGCCCTCACATCTAGGCCCGATCCGAGGTTGGTCCAGACAGAGTCCAAGACTCATCAGATGTCAGGGCCGCGTCAAACTCTCCAAACATTTCCTCCTTCTAAATAGTCAAATTCCTCCTCATGCTTTAGCGGTGTGTGTAACAGATTCACATCCTCATCTTTCCTAAACATTTCGACTGTTATCCCTTCTAAGTAGTCAATTTCCTCTGTAAGAGATATTTCTGAACCATGACGGCGACCTGGCCTAATTATAGCTCTGCACACACGTCATGCGAAGTCCGGCCTCTCGGGCCTCTCCTCTCGGCTCCTCTCCTCCCTCCCCGCTTTGCGTTGCGGCCCTAACCTCTAGTCCCATCCTCCCAACCTCGGGCATGTGATAAAGAGGTCAGACTTCCTGTATCTGGTTGCTATGGCAACCTGCCAGATCAGGCTGAGGGTCTGATAGGAAAATCAGAGAATCAATCAAGCCGAGAGTCTGATCACAGTTCGAGGTGGGGTAAGATGCCTAAAACATAGCCATAGCTCTGATCAACAGTCTGTGGCAAGTTTCGGGGCAAATGGAGTGATCCTGTGCTTGCTTACCCCGCACGAACTTTCTGAGCTTTTGTCAATTATATAGTAGTAAGATAGTAAGATAAGATAGTAAGATAGTAAGATGTGTTTTATGCTTTTGCTTTTCTTATTTTTCTTAAATTATTTGTAACTGTAATTGTATTCTTGCTCTGTAAAGCACTTTGAGCTGCATGTCATGTCATGAAAGGTGCTATACAAATAAAGTTTATTATTATTATTATAAGTGTAGATCTAAAATCAGATTAATCTGGAGAGAGAGAGAGAGGTGGAGATAGTATGAATAAAATACCTGAATGTTGAGGTTAAATGTGAAAGCTAGGGGCTTGCCAGTCCCCTGGAACCCCAAATGACGAATCTTCGTAAATGAATGCACTAGTCACTAATACACTATCAGTGTCAAAATATCAAAAGTAGCAGATCCACAAGCTCGAAGCGCGGCCCGAAGCGACACGTTTTGAGCTTTTATATCTGCTACTTTTGCTATTTTTTTATTTGAATCCTGAAAAGTTACAGTTTTGGACACCCGACAGACAATATACAGTAATCGTCACATGATGCGACCAGAAGATATGAGCAATGAAAAAGAACAGAATGAATAGGCAAACAACAGATGGCATCATGCACAGGCGTCAGTCTATCTGATAAAGCAGATTATTTATGGCCATGGTGTTAGGTCAAGTGTCATTCAGTACGCAGATGAGAGTGAATCAACAAATGCATTTACTGGTCAAGCAGATATATATGTCAGTCCTAATCATATAATCATAACAATACTGTATGCTAATTTAATGCACACACAGGAAATGATGCATGCGCATCGTTGCTGTTGGACAGAAACCTCTCATCTCCATATTTTAACTCTTTATGTTTTTCGTAAGTTAATGCCGTACTTCGCCATACTCGTCACACAAAAGTATCAATTTTTTTTTTTAATCCTTAGTAACAGTAACAGTTTTGGTCAGGTTTTCACCCAACAGCAACGACATATAGAAGGGAGGGGCCGGGCCACCTCCACCGGCTAACGAGCCGCTGACTAATGAGCTGAGAGCACTGGAGCATTATGGAACTTGTATTCTTTCTCTCCAAAATCCACTGATTTATCGTATCAATAAAACACTTGATGCTCTCTCTCCCAGTCAAACAGGCTGGTATGTTTGGGGGTGTAGCGCCAATGCTACACGCTTCATTACCTTTTTTTTATTATACTTTTTATTGGGGACAATTAGATGGTATATGGCAACGGTCGTTTTGCATATACTGTAGTGTCACCCATTTTACACGCTTCATTACCAATGGAACTCTGGGATCTGAAACTATATGTTTTTCTTATAAAATAGCGTATCTACAAGCTTGCAACTTGTAGCTAAGAGCTTGTAGATTAGCTATTTTCTAAATGTTTTAAGGTTTTAGATTTTTTTTTAACATTGTCGTCTATAATGACATGCCCAAAATAGCGATTGATTTTTTTTTTAATAATCGATTAAATCGATTAGTTTGATTAACTGACGCATGCCTATAAAAACACATTTGGTGTGACCACCAGTCACCACAGGTGTCACCAAATCTTCCAAAACAGATGATTTTCCGTATTAACAGTTTAATAACCACACAAGCCCTAGCGTCCCTATTCTGAGCATGTCACTTTAAACACATATTTGGCCCAAATAGCCAATCTACAAGTTCACAACGTATCAAAACGCGAGAGAGCTTGTAGACCGGCGAGCTGTGTAATAAGTTGTATTGTATTGTATTGTACTTTATGACCCTGCTCTGCATTTGTGGCAGAGTATTGTACAGTAATAGCTCCTGTCTGTCTGTCTGTCTGTCTGTCTGTCTGTCTGTCTGTCTGTCTGTCTGTCTGTCTGTCTGTCTGTCTGTCTGTCTGTCTGTCCAAATACAGTAACTTGAGAACGGAAGGGCGGATTTTCTTGAACTTTGTGGGAACTATCAGTAAGCTGTCCAAGAGATATATGAACTTTTGGGTCAAAAATATAAACAGTGCTGCATAAAAACATAAACAGGTGCCACCATTAACCACATTAAGCCTGGTGTCCCTATATCCCAAATCTTTTAAAAGATGGCAGTCTTTGCCCCCGGTGCGAGCGACGCTGGGTAATGTCTGTGCTCCGCCACAGGCTGACCCTTTACTACACTCACTCCACCCTCCATCTACTGGAAAAGCATACGCATGCACGCACTACGCACGCGCACACCACGCACCACGCACACACACACACACACACACACACACACACACACACACACACACACACACACACACACACACACACACACACACACACACACACACACACACACACACACACACACACGCACGCACGCACGCACACGCACGCACGTACGCATGCGCGCAACACATGCAAATACTGTAACAGGAAGGAACACCATACAAACTTATATTCATGTATTCATTGTCAGTGCTCTCATCTTATTTGTGTCCGTGCACTCAAGCGTGTGCACCACACACACACACACACACACACACACACACACACACACACACACACACACACACACACACACACACACACACATTGGCTGATGCTGATTATCCATAGTGGAAGGTCAGGTGTGGGGAGCTTTGCAAAAAAAAAGTTCTTGCATTGTATTTAAATGCACAAAGCATACAGCATATTCCCATGTGGGCTTACACACAAGAAAGCACGCACACACATATACACACACACTACACTGATCAGTGATCAGCAATACCCAGAAGGCCGGATATATTAGCCAAAAAATTGCTAAAAAGTGATTTTCAACAGCCATGCCAAGAAAGTACTTTGAAATGACTTGAAATGAGAAAGATAGATGAGGCAGAGAGAGAGAGAGAGAGAGAGAGAGAGAGAGAGAGAGAGAGAGAGAGAGAGAGAGAGAGAGAGAGAGAGAGAGAGAGAGAGAAGATGAGAGAGAGAGAGAGAGAGAGAGAGAGAGAGAGGAGAGAGAGAGAGAGAGAGAGAGAGAGAGAGAGAGGAGAGAGAGAGAGAGACGCACACGTGCAAACACACACACGCGCGCACGCGCACGCACGCACGCCACGCACGCACACACAGACACACACACACACACACACACACACACACACACACACACAACACACACACACACACACACACACACACACACACACACACCACACACAGTGAGACAGACAGATACAGAGAGGGGAGAAAGATAGAGAGAGAGACAGATAAAGAGAGAGACATAAAGAGAGACAAACAAAGAGAGAGGGAGAGAGGAAGACAGAGACGGATACAGACAGAGAGAGAGAGACAAACAGACAGACAGACAGACGAGAGAGAGAGAGAGAGAGAAACAGACTAGAGAGAGTGGTAGAGAGAAAGACAGAAAGTCAGAGAGGGACAGAGAGAAAGAGCCAGAGCCACAGAGAGAGAATAGTGTATTTTGGGATGCATGGCTGCTCGTACAGGAATATATTTCTCTGGCAGTCAGACAGATGCTCCCAGCATGTCGATGTGAAACCTGTCCTCCTCCCTCCTCCTCTACCACCACCTCCTCCTCCTCCTCCTCCTCCTCCGCTGGGCTGACCCGTTCTGGGTGGTTTTAAAACTGCCATGAAACAACTTCACAGCCGCGCGTTCCATGAAGCCACGGAGAAGTGCTTCATGAAATATGAAGGCTGTGTGTGCCCAGGCTCTACTGTGCCTTTCCTGCTGTATATCTGCTGAACTCTTGACTCTGGGCCTGTAGTCTCCCCTGTGGTGAACAGCTCTCCTCTCTGAATCCATCACTTATTAAAACACCGGTTTGACCTCGGCTTCCTCGTCGCTCAGAGAGGGACTGCCATCGCCCGCTTGGAGGAAGCAGTTTTGTGCTTTCGCATCTTCTCTCTCTAACTATCTCCTTGTGGTGGAAAGTGATTAAGTACAGTATATTTACACAAATACTCTACTTAAGTACAGTTGTGCTGTACTTTTACTGAACTTGTCAGTTTTTCAATACTTTATGCTTCTGCTCCATTACTTTTTTACTCCGCTACAATTATTGGAAAACTTTTGTTACAAGTTACTTTGTAGATTTGGGTTATTACAAAACATACATTAATCAACTAAGCCGGTTCGGTTATTCGAAAATAGCTGATCTACAAGCTCTTGCGATGTTGCGATGTGACACATTGTGAAATGGGACATTCTTCATCATAAATGACTACTTTGACTTGTGTATGAAGTCAAGTATTTTGATGCCAATATCTTTGTATTTACTCAAGTAACGTTTTGAATACAGTCTACATTGTGGTATTGGTGCTTTTACTTAAACTAGAGGTTCGGGCCGGGTATGCGGCCCTCACACCTACATTGCAACCGCCGATCCGACCGATATGTTTGAATCATAGTGTTTTGTTAGAACAAGGCCTTTATTTCAGCATGTGTGTGTGTGTGTGTGTGTGTGTGTGGTGTGTGTGTGTGTGTGTGTGTGTGTGTGTGTGTGTGTGTGTGTGTGTGTGTGTGTGTGTGTGTGTGTGTGTGTGTGTGTGTGTGTGTGTGTGTGTGTGTGTGTGTGTGTGTGTGTGTGTGTACCGCTCACAGGGACTGATTGTTATCAGTGAATGAAATAAGTCCTTTGCGTGTGCCTGTGTGTGTGTGTGTGTGTGTGTGTGTGTGTGTGTGTGTGTGTGTGTGTGTGTGTGTGTGTGTGTGTGTGTGTGTGTGTGTGTGTGTGTGTGTGTGTGTGTGTGTGTGTGTGTGTGTGTGTGTGTGTGTGTGTGTGTGTGTGTGTGTGTGTGTGTGTGTAACAGTGCTGAGTCAGTAGTCACAGATGACTGTGTTTCTGTCTGTGTCTGGTTCTACTATATAAGGGATTAAGGCTATATTGCTTTATTGGTTCGCTCTGCAGCAAGGTGACCGCTGAGTTGGGGTGTGTGTGTGTGTGTGTGTGTGTGTGTGTGTGTGTGTGTGTGTGTGTGAGTGTGTGCTGGTCTGTACTTTGTGTATGCGTATAATATCGTCGCTGTCGGGTGGAAACCTTGTAACATGAAATTTCAGGAAGAGTTTACTTGTATTCCAATGGATCCAATAAAGTTTTGTTAATACTTTTCATTGGTTCAATATTCATAAAACCCACATAGACACACTTAACCACTTTCACCCTGGTGTCCCTGTTTGGCAGGTCATTGTGGGCAAAAATCTTCAAAGATTTTCTAAATGATCATGAATAGCAGATCTGCATGCAGTGTGACACATTGTGAGCTTTTAGATCAACAATTTTCGCTACTTTTGCGCCACACTGTCAAACGACGAAGTATGGTGTTTATTTACCCAACAATATGGAGATACAAGATTTCCGCAGCAGTATCTAAATTAAAGACGGGGTGCCATGATTTTCAGTGATTTTCCCCTCCCTAAAACATGATCATCAGGTATTATGGTTATACCAGGAGGAAGATTTTTTTCAAAAAAGTGTACAGAAAGTGTTAAAATTATGTTTTTATGTGGACACGCCTCCAGTTCATTAAGTATACCTGGTTCTCACCTTAGCACCTCCTCCACCACCTTAGCGCCACCCACCTGTCCTAGTCCCTCCTCCTCATACCCACACCTGTTGTGTTATGATAATGAGGGGGAGGGTACAATTTTACTATGTCACTAAAGGGCTGTTTTTCTATTGGCACGTTTGACCCTCAAGGTTTCAGCCTCCAGGTAGAAACTCAAAATAGTCAGAGAAGACATAAAACACCATAAAAACACCACCAGGGGGCTTAATGAAGTTCTATCAACCTCATAGACACATGAAAAACAGAAAAAGTGCAAAACCATGGCACCATCTCTTTAATATGCAGATATGCATATGTTTTATGTATATGTGTTGTTTTTCCGTTCATGCATACTGTAAGTGTGTATGTGTGAGGTTAAGTCTATGTGTGTGCACCTGTTAGCAACTTTTGAGGAATTTTTACTTTACTGGAGTATTTCCCATTTTCAATACTTTTACTTCTACTCCATTTCGTCTCAGAGAACAATATTTAACTTTTACTCCACTACAATTATTTGACAGCTTTAGTTACTAGTTACTTTGCAGATTTAGATTATTATTACAAAACATGCATGAACCACTTCAGCCCCATATACATTTCGTCCATTTGAAAATAGCCGATCTACAAGCTCACAATGCGTCGCATCGCGACGCATTGTGAGCTTGTAGATCTGCTATTTTCAAACGTTTTTCTGCTAAACGAGTACTTTTACTTTGGGTACTTTAAGTATATCTTGATGCCAATACTTTTGTACTTTTACTCAAGTAAATGTGTGTGTGTGTGTGTGTGTGTGTGTGTGTGTGTGTGTGTGTGTGTGTGTGTGTGTGTGTGTGTGTGTGTGTGTGTGTGTGTGTGTGTGTGTGTGTGCGTTCTCCCTCCTCAGTGTTGTCATTGAGGGGACGGAGGCATTGTTTCCCTGATGGCTAATTCTCTCCTGTCAGATCGTAATGAGAGATCACCCCAAAATTAGACCGCAAACTTCTTCAGGATTTACCTCAGTGATCTGCCCTCAGTGTGACTTTGGAGAGACAACGAGCACGGCGGTTTGAATCTGGGGATTTGCCCCGTGCACCAGAGGGAAAGAAATAAAGTCATATTTCAAACCAAAACGAGATTTGGGAATCGTTAGCGCAGCGGTTCTCAAAACTTTTCAGGTCAAGGACCCCCAAATTGATAAGTATATGACCCCCGTCTGAAAGGATGTTTTTTGCCAGGGACCCACATAAGAGAGGATTTGTGTTGTTAAAATGTTTCAAAATGATTACAAAGATTCTTCAAAATGTTTCATGCAGATCTACAAGCTCACAACGCGTCGCGGTTATTTTTGAATCGAATGGCCAACTGTTCCTCATTTTGCTGGGGACCCCTTGGAACCCCCGCAAGGACCCCTCTACTTTGAGAACCATTGATATTATGGACCCACTGAACCCGGCATCACTTGTTTTAGAGCTAGTGTGATTGTAAGTGCTATAGGGGAGGGGTTGCACTGGGGAGTGGGGGGGGGGGGGCGAGGGGTTCTTCTCACTTACCTCTCTGTCCGGTGTAAGTGCGAGGGGCTGCGCTTGTTATTTACGGTGACAGACAGATTGACTCTGACCAAGTGACAGCACACCCAGAGGCGTGAAAGAGAGACCGCTATAGCGCTCGTCTCGGCGGAGTTGAAACATGGCCACTCTGGCGGCTGGGTGACCGCTCGCCGTCTGCCCTGGTCGTGTTAACATCCGTTTCATCTCGTCTGGTGCAACCCCGGGGTGAGGCAGCCCCCCAAACGGCCCCAAAGCTTTACTGAGAGCCAGGAACCTGTGGTTCCAATTCATTCCCCCGATACGCCCTCTCTCTCTCTCTCTCTCTCTCTCTCTCTCTCTCTCTCTCTCTCTTACTCTCTCTCTTTCTTTCTCTCTCTCTCTCTTTCTCTCCTGCTGCTTGATGTCATCTGGCTCCCCTCTTTCTCACCACTTTATCTCATCTCCCTTTTCTTTCTGTCTTTAGAAATCTCCTATTTCATTGTTTTTCTCTCTCTACCTCCATCTCTCTCTACCTCCATATCTCTCCCTCTCTCCCTCTCTCTCTCTCTCTCCCTCTCTCTCTCTCTCTCTCTCTCCCCCCCTCTCTCTCTCTCTCTCTCTCTCTCTCTCACTCTCTCTATCCCTCTCTCTCTCTCTCTCTCTCTCTCTCTCTCTCTCTCTCTCTCTCTCTCTTTCATACATACTACTGTGAGAGAAGATGCATGATTTATGAAGCTCTATTTTTACCAGTTACTGTGCAGAAGCGAAGGCAGGGACGACAAAGGAGAGAGCAAGAGGGGGAGAGAGAGAGAGAGAGGGAGAAAGAAGAAATGGAGGGGGCGTGTGAGACAGTTTGAAGTGAGAGCCCAAGGGAAGGTAGGACAGGAGAGAGTGGTGGAGGCATTCATCACCCCGCGACCTCTCGGCTGAAAGAGAAGATGGGAAATAGGTGTAGACGGAAATATGATGGATCTGACGGAGTCTGCAGAAGGAGTAGAACACAGTGAGAGAGAGAGAGAGAGTTGTAGAACTGCTGCAGTCTGATCATCATCACTCATCATTCTAACAGTCTGTCAGTTCTTTTGTGCGTCTGTCCGATTGTATTCACTTTGTGGGCCTTATCACAGACTTACATTTTTCTTTCTCTCTTGTTAAAGGGCAAGACCACTTTGGTAAAGGTTTGGGTTGTGTAGTTACCTTGCCATGATGTAACTCCAAAGGTGGACAAGAAATAAAAAATAATTGCTCCCTTTGATTAGAAATTGCTAATTAAAAATATGTTCCTCGTTGACTTACAGTACGGTAAAACAGCTCTCAAAGTCACTCTTTAGTTGATTCAGACAATATAGAACATCACAAAACCCGGTACTGTTTGTTTTTTTTA
The DNA here is from genome assembly GCF_963280865.1 of Gymnoscopelus braueri. Lineage (NCBI taxonomy): Eukaryota > Metazoa > Chordata > Actinopteri > Myctophiformes > Myctophidae > Gymnoscopelus > Gymnoscopelus braueri. Next base: position 7,789,427 of record NC_137622.1, on the reverse strand, counting down.
TAAAAAAATGTAACTTCCTGTTGATTTTGCTATTTTTATTAAGAAGAAAACCCGGACTGGATCCGCGGATCCGGATCTTCAAATAGTAAAATCATCAGGAAGTTGACATTTTTATTAAAATAACAAACGATACTGGGTTTGGTGATGTTCTATATTGTCTGAATCAGCTTTGTTTGTGTTCGTTTACGTGCTAAAAGAGTGACTTTGGGAGCTGTTTCACCGTACAATGTAAGTCAATGAGGAGCATATTTTGAATTATCAATTTCTAATCAATGGAACAATTATTTTTGATGTCTTGTCCACCTTTGGAGTTAAATCATGGCAAGGTAACTACACAGTCCAAACCTCTACCAAAGTGGTCTTGACCTCACACTGTGTAACTTTTTCAGTTAGTTTTGATATAATCTTTCACTTGGTATATTTTTTCACAATAACCATTCCACATTAATGTGTTTTTTGACCGCTTCTCTAAGCTCAATTATTAGTCGTGCCCCGACACTCGCGCCAAAATGATGGGTGAGCAGCGAACACTTTCAAGATTTTCAAGTGGGCCCTGATGCACAAAATGTTGAGAAGCGCTGCTCTAGGACATAGACAAGAAGCGGTGCGTAGCCAAGGCTGAATGGATCATCAAGGACACTCACCACCCCAGCCACAATTTGTTCATGTCACTGCGGCGGCTGCGGCCAGTCAAGTGATACCTACAGTATGTATCAAAAGCCATTACACCACATTATGGAGCAGTTTCCACCTGTCAACCGTCAGACTGTTGAACAAGCGCTGAGCCCATGTCAATCCTGGCGACACAGGCCGTCACACAGGCATTATTATCACTTTATGTATGTATGACTATGATCCACTGCTGCCGCACTCACTGGCACTTTCACTTATG
>NC_137622.1:7771035-7783535 GCF_963280865.1 Gymnoscopelus braueri | reverse complement strand
TGACAGGAGCGCGCCAAAAACTGTCATGATGTTATTCCGACAATTGAAATTTGTCTGCGACGATGAAATCCCATGAAAAGTCGTTTGATGTAAGGCCGGCATAATGCAATACAAATTATGTTTTGTGTAATCTGAGTTATATCCTTTTTCAACCACCACTACACAGTAAAATCCTGTCAGTTTAATTGCAAACGTGTTTGTCCACTCAGAGTTAAAGTAACAATGCAGATTTGATGTACTGGACACGTGACATTACAGAATCTCCAATAGTTTCACCAATCTTTCATCCAAATCCAACTGTACAGTATCCTGCACGCCAACCTTATCACTTCCCATCACTCCAACAACTTTGGAAGATTCTTTTGTCATCCAAGCAACAAGACATAAAACTATTTCAGAGCTTGCGGCACATTTCAGAGGTTTCTCTTCTTGGGTCCTGTCACCATGGATCATTTGTACTATTTATGGTCATTGGTGTTGACAGGGCATCTGCATAATTAATGAATATCAACATGAACAGGCACGCGCGTCCAATTTAGCAACGTGATACACCTGGTAGCTGGGACACGCACCATGTCCTTTCATGAAGCCCACTTTTTGTCAGTTCTTTGTCAAGTACGCATGGTTCTCTGTCATAGAACAACATCCATTCCATTTAGGCTATGCAGTATGAGTTTAACTGTTCGACTCTAAAATAAATTAACCTAATAGGTCAGGGGTGGGCAGCATTTTTTACAGGGGGCCATACTGACTTCCACAAAGTGACTGAAGAGACAAGAATTTAAACTTGAAACACTTTAGCACATTAGTGCTCAATTATATTAAAACTGCATGAATGTTGTAGACATGATAGATTGCTTTACTATAGGCTATTTGCCAGGCCAGATGACCTGGGTCCTTGCTTCACGACTTATCTGTTTAAAATGTTAACTTTTTAACAGCGTATGTGTCACTCTGGTGTACTCTTAGGTTACAATGAAAAGATTAATACATAAAACAATTAACTTCAATGCAGCATCAACTTTTAAATTAGCCCACCAATTTATATCTGGGAAGTTGTCTGATATGCACCACTTCATAGGAAACTGACAAAACACATTGCATTATGTTATAAATATGGATTCAAGGCAGACTGTTTCACAACTATAAACATTGCATCAATGGAATGCAGCTATGTACACAAACAGTAAATATGAATTACCACTAATTGCAATAAAGTGAAATTAATTTGCCTCAAAATGCTCGTGTGGCGTAGGGTTAAAGTACCTGCCCACCACCACCACGGAGTCTTGGGGTTTGAATCCACTGTGGTGCGTCCGGCTTGCCGAGCGTCTGTAGGAACATAATTGGCTGTGTTCAGGGGAGGGAAGCTGGGTGGGGAAAGGATCTTTGTCACCGCACCGTACTCCTACAGGCTGGGAGGGATGGCACCTGTCAGCGGGGTGTTGAACGGGAGGAGGAGGACGTGGGTGCTATACGTCCTCCCAGTGGGAGCCCCTCACTGGCAGGTGGGCTAGTGGGGTACAACAGCAGTTGCAAGCAGTGGGAGGATTTAATTGGTATAATGACTAAATTGGGTAAAGTGGTACAAATAATTGGCTGCTCTACAAAAAAATAAATGAATAAAATTCCATTAATATAATGCCTTTTATGATTTAGATTGTTTGGTGGGGGTTGTTTTGTTGTTTTGCACCCCGTCCGCCCGTCCGTCCGTCCGTCCGTCTGTGGACAGATAATCTCCGGCACTGTTTTTTATATTTTACCATTTTTTATATTTCTCCTACAGATTTTGTCCAGTTTGTTCTCTACAGTCATGTGATCAAGACGGATCTGTTCCGATTTTTCATATTCCATTCTGATTGGCTAAGATTGGCATCTAAAGTTTGCAGGAGTGCCTCGTTTTGAACAAAATGCTTCAAATCATGAACGCAGCGTCCGTACTTTAGTTTGCACGCACATTCACACTTCTAGGCAGAGGAAGAAATGCCACCCTTTTCACATTGGCCTATTATAGCGCCACAAGCAGACCGATTTTTGCACAAAAAAATAAATTAAAATTCTCCCATAGATTTTGTCCAAACATCATGCAATAACTACTGTACATCAACATTAATCCCTCAACTTCTACATTCCACTCACTTCTATAAGGACTGAATTACGAACATTGCTGGCCCACAATAACCTACCTGACCTGGCGGAGACCTGTGCTCGGAGGACCACTTTTTCTAGTTTTCTTTTGAAGACGTCGCAGGTTGGATTGAGTTGGAACACGGGTCAGTTCCGGCCCTCTGGCCATATGTCGACCATGTGTGTTCTAGGTCCACTTAAACCCTACAGTTGACTGGAGTCCCCCAGGGCTCTGTTCTAGGCCCCCTCCTGTTTTCGCCCTACACTAAACATCTCTGTTGGATAGATTTTGTCCAAACATCATGCAATAACTACTGTACATCAACATTAATCCCTCAACTTCTACATTCCACTCACTTCTATAAGGACTGAATTACGAACATTGCTGGCCCACAATAACCTACCTGACCTGGCGGAGACCTGTGCTCGGAGGACCACTTTTTCTAGTTTTCTTTTGAAGACGTCGCAGGTTGGATTGAGTTGGAACACGGGTCAGTTCCGGCCCTCTGGCCATATGTCGACCATGTGTGTTCTAGGTCCACTTAAACCCTACAGTTGACTGGAGTCCCCCAGGGCTCTGTTCTAGGCCCCCTCCTGTTTTCGCCCTACACTAAACATCTTCGGCAAAAATTGCTGATTTGTTGGCTATTTTCACCGGATGATCGCCCTCAGACTAGGGACGCTAGGGTTCAACTCAGCTAACTCTGCTGTGATTTGTTTTGGGGTGAAATGTTTTGCCTTTATTTTTAGTCCACAGTGTAGAGAGACAGGAAACAGGGAGAGGGAGTCGGGGAGTGACATGCAGCAATGGTCCGGCAATCGAACCGGGGACTCGCTATCAGTCATCCGAGCCTATGTAACAGGCACCACTCAGCTATCGGCACCCCAAAGCTGTAATAGGTTTCTAATGAACAACGTTAGCGTTAGAACCACTGGAACACACAGATGTTCAGTTACATCCTCTCTGCTTCTCATGGAGGCTCTCATCCTCTGTCCCCCCATTACTGTATGAAGCTTCATTCCCCGACTCCTTTCACTGTCTCTCTCTGGGTTTCTGCACCCCCCCCCCTCCTTCTCTCTCTCTCTTTCTCTTTGTAAAACAATTTGTCCGTCTACACTTTTCTCTGTTCGTCCAGATTACCATAATTAAAGTATCTTCTCTCTCCGTCTGTCTGTCTGTCTGTCTGTTTGTCTCTCTCTCTCTCTCTCTCTCTCTCTCTCTCTCTCTCTCTCTCTCTCTTTCTTTCTTTCTCTCTCTCTCTCTTTCTCTCTCTCTCTCTCTCTCTCTCTCTCTCTCTCTCTCTCTCTCTTTCTTTCTATCTTTCTTTCCTTTCTTTCTTTCTTTCTTTCTTTCTTTCTTTCTTTCTTTCTTTCTCTCTCTCTCTTTCTTTCTTTATTCTTTCTTTCTTTCTTTCTTTCTTTCTTTCTTTCTTTCTTTCTTTCTTTTCTTTCTTTCTCTCTCTCTCTCTCTCTTTCTCTCGCTCTCGCTCTCTCTCTCCTCAGGGAGTTTCTATCAGCTTTCTCTCGCTCTCGCTCTCTCTCTCCCTCAGGGAGTTTATATCCAGCCTGCGGGGTTACAGCTCTTTCTACAGTGGCCTTGGGGAGGCGCTATGTAGCCGTGAGCCCGAGCCGGCCAACCACTCCCTCTGCTGGAACGGACAGGAAATGACAGACAGGTAAATAAGGCATTGATTTATATCGGCACAGGATTCACTGCCATCCACGGACCTGTAAACCTTCAACTGCACTGAAAGAGTCAAATAAAAAAACAGCCACTCACCTCAACAAGCCAGCCATGGTGGAAAATACCGTACTCAAGTACTGTACATAAGTACAATTCTGAGGTACTTTTACTTTATTTGAGTATGTACATTTTTCAATACTTTAAATACTTCTACTTGTGTTTTACTTTTTAATCCACTATAATTATTAGAAAACTTTAGTCACTAGGTACGTTGCATGTTGGTACTGTAAGTGTATTTGGATGCCAACACCTTTGTACTTTAGAATACAGGACTTTTGCTTACAGTAGAGTATTTCTACGTTGTGGTATTGCTACTTTAACGTACGTAAAAACTTCATCTGATTACTTCTTCCACCACACTGCCCTAGAGCCTCCAGCAGCTCCGCTCTGCTGATGTGCATTCTGTCTGACATAACAATAAAACATATGGCTGTTATATATCTTAAATTGTATTTGCGCTGCAGATAGATAAGGTCTCAGGCGGGGGAGAGCCGAGGTGAGCTGAAGGGTACGTTTGCGTAAGAAGCGATGAGCATGGCGGGAGGTCGCCCTCGCCCACTGAGTGTAAATCTTGACTTTGGCTCTATGGGATGTTATTAATGTCAGTCTCGCCGTCGCCCGCTTCCCCTTCACTTAATTGCCACTTCGATCCCTCCCCCCCAACCCGCCACCCTTTCTGTCGTCTCGCCGCGCACCACAGGACCCAATTTGGTTTTCACAATATTTCACCTCACCTCCGGTTCCTTTGGCTCCCACACCCCCCGCTCAACCTCGCCCTCGTCCGACCCCAATTTAAATTTGGCTTACTTAGCTCAATTCCATTCACTTGTTTGGCCTTGTTAAATGTGCATTGGGCTTAAGCAAAGCACTCATACAGTAGATGAGATTGTTTGAGACTGTTTGAGATGTTGCCGCATGGAAAACGGCTATACGCAGTCTCAAAGCTACTAGCAATAGACTGCAAAAAAAGCTTCATTCCACGTACAATCAGGTACATAAACGATCTGACAAGAACCAGAACAAGCCAGGGCAAAGGGAAATGCTAACCTGCCCTCCCCATCCGTCCTTTTCTTGCACTATTCTTGCACTTGAACTGCACCTATAGTACCTAATCTTCTGTATATAGAAGTTGTTTACTCGAAGTTAGGTGGCAGCTGCTGGGGGAAAATGCTGTTGGTGTATACAATATACCAAGTTTTTATGCACATGTACATTTGATGATGCTCTAATTTTTTTGCACTCTCTTTCTTTTCTTTAAATCTTTTTACGATTTCTATTATTCATTATTATGTTGTTGTTGTTATCATCTATGCTGCTGCATTGTCTGAAGGAAGCCAAACCAAAATAAGTTTTACTCTTATGTACCTGCTGTACAAGATGTAACAATAAAGTACAACCTTGAACCTTGAGATTTGGACAGAATGTAGGAAGGATGTTGAATTCTTCAAGGTTCAAGGTGGTCTTTATTGTTACATTGTTACATCTTGTGTCGGTACGTACAGTAAGAGTGAGCTATCTTTTTGCTCGGCTCCTTGGACATTGTAAAGGCATTATCCATTAACCCATTCAATCCGGGAACGCATCTGTGTCATTTTAGATTTCTTTGGCTATTCAAAAATAGCAGATATACAAGCTCATAGCGCAGGACCAAGTGCCACGCTATAAGCTTGTTGATCAGCAATTTTTTGGAAAAATCTTGAAAATGTGTGCAAATCTTTGAATATATATATATTTTTTAAAGCAAACATTTGTAACTCAAATCTTTGCTTCTGGGGGGGTCCCTGGAACAAAAAAATTTGAGATGGGGGTCCGCGGCCAAATACATATCTAAAAAAAAAATCTAAATCCTAACAGTATGTTGCTATATCAGTGGTGCTCCAACATTTCCATGTCAAGCACCACCCAAAATGATATGTATTTGGCCGCAGACCCCCATCTCACCCCCAGAAGAACAGATCGTAGATAAAAATGTTCGCCTTAACGAACGATTTTCTGAGTGCCGCGCTATGAGCTTGTATATCTGCTATTTTTGAATAGCCAAAGAAATCTTAAAATGACACAGATGCGTTCCCGGTCCCGATTAAGAGCATATGTGTCACTCTGGTGTACCATAACCAAAGAGCTTTACAATGTGCATTACTGTACATTCACCCATTCACACACTGGACAATGGACAAAACCATGGAAGAGACCAACCTGCTCACTGGGAGCAGTTAGTGGTTCAGTGTCTTGATCAAGGACATTTTGACACTAAACTCTACCACCTGAGCCAATATCGGCACAAGAAGCAAGTAATAGCAATTACTTCACAAAACAAAACAAAAACAACAACAACGTACGTATATACACAACAAGAGAAGAGAAAAGTTGTGTCCATTGTCCTAGCTCTTAAGGTGTTTGAAGGTTCAATCCTCAAATAGCAGATGTACAGGCTCACAACGCATTGCATCCGCGACACGTTGTGAGCTTGTAGCTTAGTGCCATGGCCCATGATGTGATGCCGCCGTGCGACGGAGCATAAATTAGGCAATAGATATAGAACCTCTTCCTTGCAGCGTCTACATTTCTCCTGCAGTAATATATATATACACGGATAGTCCAGTCTTGGCCTCACCTCACCGGACCCCTGTCTGTATTGATTTTAAGCTTTTATTGTTTGTTTTTAATCCATTTAGACCGGGAACGCATCTGTGTCATTTTAAGATTTCTTTAGCTATTCAAATTTAGCAGATCTACAAGCTCATAGCGCAAATCTTGGAAAATGTGTACCCAAATCTTTTCCGATATGTGCTTCTGGGGGTCCCTGGAACATCATGTTTGAGATGTGGGTCCGCGGCCAAATTTATATCATTTTGGGGGTCCTTGACATGGAGAAGTTGGAGCACCACTGATATAGCAACATACTTTTAGGATTTAGAAAACATTTTTAGAAACTGTATGTATTTGGCCGCGGAACCCCATCTAAAAAAAAATTGTTCCAGCGACCCCTCCAGAATATATATATATATATTCAAAGATTTGCTCAAATTTTCAAGATTAAGAAATATCTACAAGCTCATAGCGCGGAACTCGATGCCGTGCCATGAGCTTGTATATCGGCTATTTTTGAATAGCCACCGAAATCTTAAAATGACACAGAGCGTCTTCCCGGTATTAATGGGTTAATAGGCTAGCTCCTCTGTTCCTAGCTGAACTCCTACACTGTTGCACCCCAGCTAGGGCTTTGAGGTCGGCTGACCAGTTGCTGCTCGATGTGCCTTATAGAACTAGGCTAAAAACCAGAGGTGACCGAGCCTTTGCGCCGGCTGTCCCTCTGGGCTGTGGAACAGCTTGCCCCTGAATATTCCATCTGCCCAGTCCCACTTCCTAAGACTCACTTTTTCTCCCTGGCCTTCAACCCTGGTTGAGCTTGACACCCTGGCATTTGCTGTGTGTGTACTGTTGTAACCTGTCGTGGATTTTCTGGAACTCTATTTGCATAACCCAGAAACAAAGACACAAGAAACCATATCTTAATCCATTAAGACCGGGAACGCATCTGTGTCATTTTAGATTTCTTTGGCCATTCAAAAATAGCAGATGTACAAGCCATTTTTGCAAATCTTTGAATATATAAATTTCAAAGTGAACTTTTTTAACTCCAATATTTGCTTCTGGGGGTCCCTGGAACACAATATTTTGAGATGGGGGTCCGTGGCCAAATACATATAATTTTGGGGGTCCTTGACATGAAAAAGTTGGAGCACCACTGATATAGCAACATACTGTTAGGATTTAGAAAACATTTTTAGATATGTATTTGTAGTTCATTCACAAAAAATTAAGTTACATAGTGTAGCTTTAAATGTGCTTCATAAATAAAGTTTGAGTTGACTTGAGAATCTCTTCTGCAGTCGTACATTGTCCGCTGCGTCTGCTCTCGTCTGTCGAGTGCAGCTGCTCAGCTACAGTTTCTCACAGGGGAGTGACAGAGGACAGCGAGAGAGAAAACTACCCAAGCCTCCTCCAGGGCGTCTGAAACAGGTTGGCACAGCACAGGAGGACAGAGCCGTCCTGAGGGGGTGATTATTAACAGCCAGACCAAGCGGTGTGATAGCGAGGTGGGGGGGGAGTGGATGGGGAGATTACGGTGTAATTGTCCGTGTCAGCTGCCGGGGCGCACGGCCGTGTAGCCGCCGCATTCCTCCGGCTACGTTTTCACTCTGTGATTTGTTCAGGATCATCTTCCATTATCCTCCCAGATAGGAGCTTTTCCGAGACCAATGAACGTGATACTCGTTCGGCTATTGTCTCGTTCCAGATACATTTGGGTGGGGGACGGGCGCGGGGACAGGGAAGAGACAGCGCCTGACACTTGAGAAGCGTTGCTCGGAGTCACCGCTAAATATGGCTCTTGTCTGCTGTCCCACCTGGAGGCACGATGAGAAGGCCTCAGAGATGTCGAAGGAGCAACGCTGACAACAAATGTCACACCGTGTCATCTCAAAATATTTGTACAGCCCCTTTTCCTATCTTGATATCATGTGTAGGCTATATTTGTTTTTTTCTCAGTGACATGCGGGCTGAACACCATCCAATCACTATCAGGGTTCAGTACGGGTCAGAGCGTGTGAAGATGGCTGTCATGGACTACACTACTAGAATCTATGCTGACCATCATCACTGACCCTTAATTCAGTGATTTCTAACCCTTTTCATTTCACAGGCCCAGTTTGATATGCAAAAGGCCACGGACCCCAATTTCATGACAATTTTCATCTCTGGGACACCAATCTACACTGTAAAATCCTCTGTTTTCATTTGGGTCTGGGTCTGGAACAGAGTTATAGACCCATAAGAAACAGTGATTTAATTAACAAATCACTGCAGTGACTGAATAACTCCAAGGGATTACCAATTAAAGTTTAATTGGTAATCGTTTGGAGTTATTCAGTCACTGCGTGAGAGAGAAATCAAATGTTAGGGAAAAGATTGATCAAAATGATAACACCTAATAGTAATGATGTCGACTCAGACAGTTAAGCATCATGAGCTTTGTGACCTGTGTTGATGTGATCTCTCTCTCTCTCTCTCTCCGGCCTATGGTCCAATAAAGCAGAACCGCCTGCCTTAAAAATGACCTTTAAAATTCAAGCCCAACACCTTGGCTGTGAAACACGAGCCCACTGCCTCTCTTATCTTCAGGACCTTTCAGCTCCCAGTCCTCCATCCAGCCTGCCCGTATTTCCCCCTCTTCCGTCTGCTTAATGGATCACACGCCCCTCCATTATTAATGTGACCATTAACGGGGGTTGGGTATGAGATCACGGCTAATAAGAAGGATAAATAACGGTGGAAATGTGGGGCTTTAATGAAAAGTCTTCCCATGGAGGGGTGTGAGGGAGATGCTGATGGATGAAGCGGTGATGTTGAAGGTGATCATGGGTGTTCAGGTGGCTGCAGTTGCAGTCAGAGCCCCAAAAACAGAAACGTGACCTCATACTGTACTTTGTGTCCGTTGACAAAGGGCGAGAACTAGACGAGACACTTTTTTTCCCATGGCCTTCTCTCTCTTGCTAACCTTTTACCCAGCAAATCCTATAACTTCCCACAGTGACCGACATTGGCTTCAAGATGACATTTAAACTGAAGCCTGATTTATGCTGTACTTCGTCGTACACCCACGCCGATCACTGAAAAACATTTAGCTACCACAGTACTAATTATGTTATGTTATGAAGTAGTCTGATGTAGCCTGTTTGGTGGTGAGTCACCTTTAGATATTTCAATCAATGGGTTATTTATAAACGGGCACCGGCCTTCTGGGGAACGATGCAAGTCGGGAACGATGCAAATTGGGAATGCATGCCCCACCTGTTTATGTCGTTAGAAACTGCTGACATCCGTGTTGATGGCATAGATGGGCATAACCATAAATGGGAGACAGACAGGCATGCCTGACGACAGAAAGACAGATATTTCATGCATTGTCCTGTGAAATAATGGAGTTCTATGGTGCAAATGCTACCACTTATATTGGTGCAGCGGCACAAACGTGATGCAAACTTGGCCAATCCGTCTAGCCGATGATTTGGGTTGGCCAATCATGGAAGCCGATGCCTGCACCCCTCCTACACACACACACATACACAGATTCTGTGCGTCCTCCACAGACAGGCAGATACAGACATCCATAGATTTGGGGTTCTGGACAACCGCCCATCCGACCGAATTCACACTCAGTATTGCCCGGGACAAACACACGCACGCACGCACGCACGCACGCACGCACACACACACACACACACACACAGGTTTTGTGAATTTATGGATAGATGACATTAAATGTGTTAGTTTAGATTTGTTTGTTTATCATCACATTTTTGGAGCAATTTTTTTTATAAACAACACCTTTTCATAATCAGATTGCCGTCACTACTGTTGACCTCACTAGTGCGCGAAATGCACAATGCAATCAGGTGTTGAGTGTGTGAAATGAATTTTTAAAAAGTAGTTTGTTAGGTGCTAGGTGCTATTTGAAAAAAAGGAAAAAAAAGTTAGGGTAGTTGGCAACACTGCCTCGTCCCTGTCATACATGTGACGTGACACAGGGAAGTGATGCTCAACCTTGTAATTTCAAGGATATTAAAAAAGTATGATATGCATTAGGCCACGGATTTGATGCAACTTGTTCATCTCTGGGACCCCAATATACACTGTAAAATCAACAGTGTTCATTTAACTCTGAAAGGGTACAAATTACATTTGAACACCCTCAGAGTTACAGACCTACTTAGAGCAGTGGTTCTCAAAGTGGGGTCCGGGGACCCCCAGGGGTCCTTGGGGGGTTATAGGGGGTCCCCAGCAAAAGCAGTTAATGTAGCATCACAATGATTTTAACCACTTTAACCTTTTATACTTTGGCTATTCAAAAACAGCGGATATACAAGCTCATAGCGTGGCACTGAGTGCCGCGCTATGAGATTGTAGATCTGCTATTTTTCAAAAATCTTGAACATTATTGAACATTTTTAACACAAATATTTGCTTCTGGGGGTCCCTGGCACAACATATTTTCAGATGGGGGTCAGCGGCCAAATATTTATCATCAAAGGTTTGAGAACCAATGACTTAGAGTACAGATTACTGACCTACTTAGACCCCCGGTGGTGGACCCGACGTTGACGTTGAGAACCAGTGACGTACAGTAGGGTAGACCCCCGCCCCCCCATTCAAGCTCTGCTTCCCCAGCTGTGTAAACACACCTGTGCGCTCATGGCGTGCAGGAGCAGACCCAGAGCAGCAGCCCTGTAACACATCACCAGGAACTGCTCCTGAAGGAATACCCCCCCAAACCACAGACACTTTTACAATTCAGACTCACTGCCTATCAAAACAGCTTTCAAACGGGGACCGTTTCATTGTACAACAAAAAAAGACGATGTGGATTATTTATAAAGAACCGTATAAAATGTCCTGTATAGAACCTTTTTTTTGGGAACCGTAAAGCGAACTATTATGTCCTTTTCAGGTTTATATAGAAGGTGTTTTTTTGGTAAAGGTGGCAGCAGGCAAGGACATGATGATAGACGGAGGGGCGTGTTTCAACATGTCTTTTCTGCTCATTATGCCTCCTTCACTTAAACCTCTCCTAACAACCTCTCCCAAGTAACACACTAGTTAGTGTCTGGTCCTTTTTGGAACACCTTTAACCTTTATGATGCCAGAAACAACTCGGATACTATAGTATGAAAAATACTTTCAGCTTTTCATATCACTGAGATTAAAACTTGTAAGCGTTTTGTTGGCAGTAAAAAAAACAAGCAAGAAACACTATCACCATGAGCGTTAGACACATATTACATGCACAAAGTCTAAAAGGCAGAATTCATTTTGATTACTATTTGAAAGAATAGGCTAAGTCTAGTTGCTCTGATAGCAAAGACTTCAAGTTGATTGATTGATTTCATTAGACAGATTTTAAAATATACATATAATTAGTCAAGGTAATGAAGGTCACATATAGTAGGCTTACTGTATGTTATTGAGATTCAATTCTATTTAATTTAACTTTATAATAGTGACGAATCATAACAAGTTGTCTCAAGGCACTTTACAAGTAGAGTAGGGACCCAATGTGACTGAGTACCAACGTTGGCCCCTCACCCTGAGCAAGCAGTTTTTTGAAACAGTGGAAACAAAGGAACAGAGGAACAAACCTCAGGCACAACTAGTGTCGCCAACTTAACAATTGTGTTGCAAGATTTAGCTTTGCAGACTACCCAAGCAAATTATTTTTCAAATAGCACCTAGCAACAAATTTAACAACTTTTTTGTTTTTGGAAACTTGAGTGTCTAAAAACACTAAAATGCACAAATATCCCCTCTAAATGACACAAGACCTTTTCATGTCAAGGAACCCCAAATTAATATGTATTTTATTTGGCCCCGGATCTCCATCTGAAAAGATGTTGTGCAAGGGACCTCATACACTGACAAGAGTTTTTGAAAACAACAAGCTCACAAGATGCGACGCATTGTGAGCTTGCAGGTCAGCTATTTTCAAATTACTGTAGCCGATGGATATAGGGTTAAAGTGGACTCCCTGGAACCCCCTCGAGGACCCTTGCGGCTCCCCGGCCCTCATTTT
>NC_137622.1:7758535-7766035 GCF_963280865.1 Gymnoscopelus braueri | reverse complement strand
AAACAGAAGAAGATTGAGAAGATTATGTGAAAGTTCTTATTCTATCAGTTAAGGACTGGTTATTATCATAATTGGTTTAATGGGAGCCTCATGGGGTACCGGGTAAGACAGACAGGAGCAGTAATGCCTGATTTATACATTGTCGTACGACTGCGTCGCACAGAGAAAATAGACGATCTATACTGTAAGCTCTCATCGCGTCACAAAGCTTGTGGTTCGGCTATTTTCAAACAGTATTTTATTTTCAAAGGGTGCAATGAAACTACCTTCACACTGACTTCGCAAACTTTCCCATTGGAGCTCTGTAATCAAATCTGCCTGTGGAACTAAACAGCTTCAAAGTGACGTTGGGGGAAAAACAGACGAGCCAGTAGAACTATTCAAAGGGACTCCATCAAGTTGTTCATGTCTATTTCAGTTCATCGTCAATGGTTATTATCATAATAGTCTACTGAATATAGAGACAACTATATTTGTTTCGGCCATCCTATGTGATCCTACAATTCCCATGATGCATTTGTCAGCCGGTCTGTCAATGGCATATACTGTATGCGGTCTGCGGCTGCCGTTACAATAGCTTAAATCAAAGCTCTAAGCATTGTCATTGAGTGTTTGTTCAGTGACAGGGGTCTCCCTGTCTATCCAGCTCTTTAATAAACAAAAAATGAATTGCGTCTGCACATTTCTTTGTGTCATCACTTCCAATTTCACCGTGTGTCCTGTATGAGTTCTCTCTCCTGATTGTATAAGATTGGTATCCCGACCTGAAAATACATTTGCTGCTTACTACAGAGCTGGAGAGACACTCTATAGCAATAATTAGAGCTATAGAATATAGAGCTATTTAACACAACAACAAAAAAACGTAGCCTACATTTTACCTTATTTGTGTGTACTGAAGTCAAGATCACTATTTTGCTGTGGCGTTTCAGTAGGGCTGTGCACAGACCTTTGGAAGGGTAGGTGCTATTAATGGAACACACTGTACCAAGTTCTCACTTTTGGGCATGATGTGATGAGACAGATGTGCCATGTCCAAAACATCTCATTTACTTCCTTTAAGATAAAATTGGGTCTTTTTGTTTGTTTGTTTTTTACTTTTTGGGGGGAACACCTTCGCCTATATTAATGACATTCCCAAAATAGGGATGCCAGGGTTAATTATCTTGACCGACGAACCTTACTGTCCAAGCTGTAAGTTACTGAGGTCGCCCAAAGGTTGCGACGTTTTTACACCCTTAGAGATAGAAGTACACTGAGAATTTTGCAAAAATGTTTGCAAAATTGTTAGGGTACTTTTCCGTGGTTGAAAAATCAGCAGGCACTGAGGAGAAGAGAGAGAGTTATTGTTGAGCACACGTAATCCCGTCTTTTTACGAGGCCTGCGGCCTCCCAGCCTGTTGAAACGACCACCGGCTCTGGATGTTGCCTGGCTAAAGCAAATAAGACTAATTGAACATCTGATAGCAGAGTGTAGGCCAGCGCGCACAGATAATGGCTTTCATCTGCCCTGTTTATGTTGTGCGTTTGAGGATGGGCCAACATTGAGATAATGTGCGGATGCGTCATGTTCCTGGATATGTAACAGTATGCCACGCCAATTAAAACTGTGGAATTTCAGTCGGATGATGGCTGCGTTTGATAACGTCTGGTGTTCAGAGTCCTCAGACTGAAGGGTGAGCGTGCTGGACATGGACATGGACATGGACATGTGTATTCTATTGACAGAGTACTTACACATGTGTGTTCTAAATAGACTGATCCTCACCCAGTTCCACATTTGGGACATGAGTTTTGGGGATTTAGGATGATTTATAATCCTGCACACTTTTTGTGCAAAATACCGGTCTAAACATCTGTAATCGGTGGTCTAGGATTCTCTGAAATCGGGATCAGCGTCGGACCCAAAAATCTGGCATCGGCCGGGATGTAGAAGTGACCCAGATTGTAGGCAGCTAAGCATGAATCCGTCCCGGCAGGCCGCTGTGTGTACAGACATTTTGTATAGCGTACAGGCCAGGGGCCTCGCGGCTCTGCTCTCCTACAGAGAGGGGAACGTGGGACCCCTTGAAAGAATCCACTTCCTTCCAACATTAATCCCCCCGATGTTCCATTCCTCCAGCCTTAAGTGCTCCGCCGGCGATGGCCTCATGAAACGGCCGCTCCGCAGCGGAAGTGTGTCATTTCTCACGTTGTCAGTGTTGATCAGAGTGTATCTGGAGATACGCGGACAGCCTGGCCAGTCAGACGCTAACCCCTCGCTTCTCCGCGCGGCTAAACTAAACACAGAAAAAAGAGAAGAAAATAACACAAAGCCTTTCCTCCGTGTGCTTATAAAACGAGGCTTTCTCACGCCTGGAGCGGCTGATGTCATGATTCCACCGCAGCCAAGTTAACAGTGAGCTGTGCCCTATAAATGGATGCAGAGAAATGGCTTTTTACTGAGGTTATGTTCCCCCATGTCTCTGGATCTCTGGACATGACAGGACTTCAATGTACTGTACCAACATGCACAGTTTTAGTGCATGCTTCTAGTATGCATGGTTCTAGTATTCAGTGCATGCTTCTAGAATGCTTGGTTCTAGAATGCAGTGCATGGTTCTAGAATGCAGTGCATGGTTCTAGTATGCAGTGCATGGTTCTAGTATGCGGTGCATGGTTCTAGTATGCAATGCAAAGTTCCAGTATGCAATGCATGGTTCTAGTATGCAGTGCATGGTTCTAGCGTTCAGTCAGTGCATTCTTGTCTGAAGTCAGACACTTAGCTTGCTGATAAAGAGGTATTGACTAGTTTTTACCCCGTTGAGGCCCAGGTGATGATTTCCTGTGATAACCACATCAGAACTCCCATTTATGAAATTGTACTGACATGAACCCTAGTGTCCCTAAGTTCTGGGGGAAAACATTCAGCAAAAAAGTTGATCTACAAGTTCACAGTTGGTTCTGAGCTTGTAGATCGGCTATTTTCAGCGGCAAGATTTGGTGTAGAGGAAAAAAGTAACGTACCAAGTCTAAAGCCTTGGGGGACCCCGGTCAGCATAGGGTTTACGCGGTTTTCCTAACTTTGTGCTTACTGTTTCCCAGACATATTTGTGATTTCTCAATGTGTGGTTTGGATGTGTCGTGCTGGATGAGCATGGCTACATATCCACAGTTATCACAGCTTTTAAATGAGATTGGATTATATATCTGCCATATTTGGACGATGTGTTCTTGTCCTCCGGAGATAGTTTGTTTTTCAGAACATCTGTTGGACTTCCCAGGGTATCGTGTTTCTCCTCCGTACGACTAATCTCACTGGAGACGCTTGAGCTAGTGGCGAAATGGAGCAATTACGTGATTGGTCTTTGATTATAGAGCGTTTCCCTCTAATTTGTCAGATGAGTTTGCCATTCGGAGGGTCAGAACTCAGGGGGGGATTATGATAGGGCCCGTCTGGGTTTGTACGTGAGGCTCTTCGGAGAGACGCGTTAGAAAATCATTGGCTATGAAAGACGTCTTTGTGGAGGAACTTTTAGGCCTTGTATACCAGCAGAATACCCGTTATAATTCTGTTTCTATTCACCGACACCACTGGTTCTCAATGTGGGGTCCAGGGACCCCCAGGGGACCTTGAGGGGGTTCCAGGGGGCCCCCCAGGTAAATGATTGATACATATAGGAACCAAATGGACCCTTATGGGTCTGTAATTAAGTCTGTACCCCATGGTTCCATTTGTACACTCTCAGAGTTAAATTAACACTGAGTATTTTCTGCGTAGATGGGGTCCCAGAGATCCCAGAGAATCATATAAAAAGGGAGTCCTTAACCTATTGCAAACTGGGGGTCCCTGACATTAAAAGATATTGAGAATCCCTGCCCTGTGCGGTTGGTGGAGACACTTTTACAGTCATAAGCTGGAAGACGTAAAACAGTTTAATTTCTCGCTGCACTCTGGCCAAATCTCTGCCCTCATTCGTCTTACTTTCATCTTTACACTATCCCCTCTCTCCATTTTCCCCTTTTCCTCTGCCCTCCATCTCTCTCTCTCTCTCTCTCTCTCTCTCTCTCTCTCTCTCTCTCTCTCTCTCTCTCTCTCTCTCTCTCTCTCTCTCCCCGGCTGTGCCGAGTTGTGTGTGACAGACTCCAGCCCCGTCGCCCCTTGCTTTCCACTTTCACACTCCCACCCCTCCACGTTCCTTTCCCCTCCTCCTCCTCCTCCTCCTCCTCCTCTGCCCAGCTTCCCAGCCTAATTGAAGCCAGAACCTGGGAACGTCCTGCAGGTAGGACAGGAATCCGGGCTGGAAAATAAACCAGAGCCCGGGCGCCGCAAATTCCATCACGCAGCCTGACTTCCTGCGAGCTGCAGCAGCAGTCACCCTGGCTTTCCACACCTAATGCACCGCCCATACCGAATACCCACTTAATAGAACACACACACACACACACACACACACACACACACACACACACACACACACACACACACACACACACACACACACACACACACACACACACACACACACACACACACACACACACAAACGTTGGTATTATTACTATACTTGCGAGGACATGACATTTTTAGGACAGCAATTTTATTAGTGTGATATTTACCATTTCTTTTGCCATTAGCCTAAGCCTACAGCTTGAGTTATGTGTATCTTATGCGCTTGTGTTGCACATCGAAAATAGCCGATCTAATATTAACCCCAACCCAACCTCTAAATGCCTCTAAACACCTCAATCCTAATTGTTAGACTAACTCAAAACATGTTATTTTAAACTATGAAAGCAGCCATTTGTCTTTTGAAGAAAATTGTCGTACTTGTTACAAATTCTACTATGCTTGGACATTTGGCCCTCACAAGTATAGTAATAGGTCACGCACAACACACACGCACGCACGCACGCACGCACGCACGCACGCACGCATGCACGCACGCACGCGCGCGCCGCGCACACACACACACACACACACACAGGACACACAGCTATTATTGGACACACTTTAAGAGGGTCCTGCAGAACTGCAGCTCAAACACACCTATAAAGGCGGCTTTCCATATGCATGGCCTCACCCTACCCCACACCACACCGCCCACTTGTGCCTCGGTTTCCACTACAATGAAGTGGGTAGAGTGGTGTGTAAGTGGTACTAAACTGGTGCCTAAAAAGTACCCAGTCCTGGGTAGGTCTGAGCTAGGCCAAGCGGGGCCAAACACTTCATAATGACTGATCATTCACCAACTTTATTATTTAGAACAGGATATAGTTGTAAAACATTATAATACTTTATAGATTATTAAAATCACAGTTAAAATCTATTCTAGTGTGTTATAATTATCATAGTTGTAAAACATTATAATAATTTATAGTGTATTATAATCACAGTTATAATCTATTATAGTGTATTATAAGTATCATAGTTGTAAAACATTATACTACTTTATAGTGTATTATGATCACAGTTGTAATCTATTATAGTGTGTTATAATTATCATAGTTGTAAAACATTATACTATTTTATAGTGTATTATAATCACAGTTATAAGGATCCATTTGGTTCATACCGAACCAAATGGTTCACCCGCACGTGCACAGGTGATTTGCATTTGTATACAGGACAGTTGGCCACTCACCTACATTACATTGTTAGACAAAAAGCAATGACCTCCACCTATGTTTACATTACAAATGAGTGTCAATGACCAGAGTCTGCTACTCATACCTGTGGATTTGAGCGGGGGTACTTTTGTGTAATGGAAACGGTAGATATTTTGATGCGGTGTGGTGTGGTGTAGTGTGGTGTGGTGTGGTGTGGTGCTTAAGCTGCAATGGAAAGGGGGCTTAAGAGTTGGCCAAATAAATAAACCAGACACCTCTTCATACATGAAGCCCTGAAACAACGCCAAGCTCCCAACGCACCACGCCTGGATCCACCGCCAGTACTGGAAGAACTTAGAAGTACTCTGATAAAAAGTACCAATACCACAATGTAGAAATATGCTGTTACAAGTAAACATTCTTCAATGTTACTTGAGTAAAAAAGTACCAAAGTATTGGCATCAAAATATACTTATATATAATCATACCAAACGTAAAAATCTTTATGCAAAAGGACCCATTTCACAATCGCAATAATAAAATACCCAGAAATATCCGATCTACAGCTGACAACGTGTCGCTGATCGTGATGCGTTGTGAGCTTGTAGGTCTGTTATTTTCAAGTAGCATAAGTATAAAATAGTGCTTAAGTGGTTAATGTATGTAACTAGTAAAAAAAAGTTCGAATAATTGTATTGGAGCGAAAACAAACAATATTTGCCTCTGAGATGTAGTGGTGTAGAAGTGTGGAGAATCAAAACAATGTTATTACTCAAGTAAAGTAAAAGTTCCTCAGAGTACTTCAGTAAATCTACTTAGTTACTTTCCACCACTGCACTGCACCATGTGTGTTCTAATGAGTGTGTCTACAGAGTAGGAAGCAGGTAAACGAGGCGGGCCAGCGTTCGTTGGTTCGGTGGCCTCTCCTACAAGCGCGTATGCTTACAATCAAACTAATGGACACCGTGGGCGTCAGACCAGACCTGCTGTTTTGTAAACTTACACTAGCTAACCCGGCCATTATGCCCGCGGCATTCAAAGGAGGTAGCCCCTGTTTGATCTTATTTACTGAGGGATTTTCAAACGTTATTTAATACAGCCCCTCAGGTGTTTCTCGGCCCCTCTCTGCCTCGACTTTTTTATGTCTGCATCGTAGGGCCCTGGAAGCGGGCGGCGGGGGGGGGGGGGGGGGGGGGGGGGGGTTCGCGGTAGCCATGAGGGTGCTTCAAATGGAGTGTGACACCTGGTGTAAACCTCACAGGAGCCCCGGGGTGCTGCAGAGAGGGGAGTGGGTGTCCCTGCACTGTCTCTCCAAAAAAATGGTTCATGGAACTAACTGGAATATAGAAGATAAGGTTTTATAGGTTGCTTCATATGTTGTGCGCAGTATGGATATTCCCTTCAAAAGGTTCCATGTCCAAAGAACTAAGTACATTTTTCTGAATAAAATCTTTTAGGTAATAGAAAATTCTCAAAATAACAAAAACGATAGAACATTGCTGTAAACCTGTGATGTGACATTAAAGCTGATTCTGATTCTGTTCTCGGTTCCATACAAGAATACACACACACACACACACACACACACACACACACACACACACACACACACACACACACACACACACACACACACACACACACACACACACAGCCTTTAATATTGCTGTGGACATATTTCAGAGGGTTTTGTCCTTTAACTTTTGGAACCAGTCTACACCCCTGCCCCTGCCCCGCCCCCCTCTCCTCTCCTCTCCTCTCCTCTCCTCTCCTCTCCTCTCCTCTCCTCTCCTCTCCGCCCCCATTCTCCCCCCTGCTGGTTGGGAGGTCAAACAGAGAGTCCTTTTCCTCTTAAGTAGCTAATGAGGTACCCTGCCCCCCCCCCCCCCAACAGTACTGCTACCACCTCCA
>NC_137622.1:7630140-7758335 GCF_963280865.1 Gymnoscopelus braueri | reverse complement strand
TCTTGTTGCCATTTATCACTGGAAAGGTTTGCCTCTAAAATGGAACCGTTCACCTCCACCACAGGTCTGTTCTCTCCCCTCCAGATAGGATTGCATCCAGCCCACTGATGTGCCATCAAAACCAATTGCTTTTAGTTTATAAATCAAAAAAGAGTGATTAACGGTGTCAAAAGCCGTTTGAAGGTCCAGCATGACCATGCCCAGGTCCACCTCTTACTGCGGTACTGCCATGACATCTGTCTGTCTGTCTGTCTGTCTGTCTGTCTGTCTGTCTGTCTGTCTGTCTGTCTGTCTGTCTGTCTGTCTGTCTGTCTGTCTGTCTATCTTCTTACCTTCCTATGCCACAACACTGATCAAATCTAATTCCTGTGCATTCGTCACACTTGATGATGTGATTCTGATGCTATTGCCTTTCTCCACTTCCTGTTTGCTCGGACAGCTGCTGCGTCTAGTGACTGTGACCGAGAAGCGCTGGAGAGCCCGGTCGCGTGGAGGAGCAGCAGGAGGAGGAGGAGGAGGAGCGGACCGATTGAGCGACGAGGAAGAAGGGTTTGAGAGCGGCGACTGTGATGATGAGGATGAGTGCAGCGGGGTGTCAGGGCTGGGCCCGCCCCCAAGACGCAAACGTTTACGCATCTTCGCAGGTCAGACACACTTACTCATTCCATAATCCCTATACTGTACTGTACTGTACTGCGCATTTATTGTACTGTAGCTTTGCTGCAACTTTGCGTCCCCCCAAAAACAATTTACCACCCTGAACATCCAGCTAAAATAGGAGATCTACAATTTGCAGCACGTTGCTGTATACAGTACATTGCAATGCTGTGCACTGTGCCGTGTTGCGAGCTTGTAGATAGGCAATTTTCCACAAAGATATTTTGTGGAGGGAAAACATGAGGGGGCCTAGTATAGAGTGGTCAACTTCAAGCTAGGTGATTTCGAAACAAGCTACCAGACCCACGTTGATAACTGAAATCATGTTAAATCAAGTTGTATTTCTGAGATGAGGCTGTGAGGGAAAACACACACAGGCACTCGTCAACCTGGAAACCAGACGAATCTGCCAATGCTAAATCATTTGCTCAATACACTTTTGTATTTTAGTCTGGGCAATGCCAGGCTAGGCAATGTAGCTCGCCGTTAAGTTGTTTACTCTTAGACTCAACTTCTTAACCTCTAAACTGAAGCTGTTTTCTTTAAGATTAGATGACTCTTGGTTGTGAAAAGGTTGGGCTTCTTTCGCAGTGAGTCACAGCGACCCCCCCCCCCCCCGCACGCATGCACGCACACACACACACACACACACACACACACACACACACACACACACACACACACACACACACACACACACACACACACACACAGCCAGTGTGCAGAGCCAGGGCAGTGTTTACATGACGACTGTACATGTTGACACCACCGTGACACTATGCAGCCAGAGACGTGACACTTCCTCAGGTAGCAAACCTTGACTCAACCTCTCGACCCGGCCGCCGTCTGTCAATCCCTCTGGTGCTGCATGGGCTGAGCTGAGCAGGGGAGGGAAAAAAAAGAAGAACAAAAAAAAAGACTGACGCTGGTCCTCCGAAAGGCAAACAAGGAACAAATGAAGCTACAAACTGTCGTAAGAAAAGAAACCAAACAGAGAACATGGTCAGGGAGCAGGAACAAGGAGGATCATCGCAGTCGGGACGCCGGCACAAAGCACCCGGCAGCTGAGCAAACATCAGTGGAGGGAGTTGTGCTCCTGTCAGGGATGTTGGGGCACAGATTTGGGTTCAGCCAGTGGGAAGTGAGAGCAGAAGCCCGGGGTTAAGACAGGAATCCTGCAGGTCCAACACTTCCAGCGGGCCGACGCCCTCTCCTCAATGCACAGACTGTTCACCTCTGCTCCAGTGCTGTGGGCTGATCCTATTATCCTACCATTAAATGGATAAAACTCATGGCAGTACTTCCTCATCCATTTTTCTCCTCACTGGATTGACCAATCGATCTGAACTTGCACATGGCCATTGATCATTGGCATATGTAGGGAGTGAGGAAGTAATTTTTTTCCCCCTTTTCCCTTTTCCCTAATTTAAGCTGTTTATTAGCTTTTTTGCCACAGACGGTATGATCTGCGGTCACAGCCCCCACAGGTTATAGGGATCTGTAGAGTCGGTGACTGTCCCATAGCCCTGATTGGTTGTTGGTTGGTTGCAAGGTCGACAATCGTGACTCTGCATCCCCGGTTATGAACTGAAATATATTACACTGTAAAATCCTCAGACACTATTCAAGCTTAGTGTCTGGATTTATAGAATGTGCAATTAGGCATAGTCACATGTACATACACATTTGTATATACATTATGAAGTATCGATTTGAGCAATCTATACAGGATTAATGACAGTTTTGAATGCAATTGTTTTATGTAGTTATTCCTCTTTTTTTCTTATTCTCTTGTTTATTGTCCATGTCCTGGCGGCCGTGTCATGTCTCTGGCGGCCTTCAGGGAACAAAATCTTCCTTGCCTTGAGCCCCGGGCTTTGAGACACCTCCAGCGATTGCCAGTCTGCATTGTCACAAAGAGTCCGTTACCGGGGTGGTGCCTATGTCCTTTGTAGAGTTCTCCAATTCTGCCCGAACCCGACCCGACCCGACATTTTCAGGCCGGGCCGGGACGAAAATGTATCCTAATTAGTCGGGCCGAGCCAAGCCTCATGTTCTGTGAAAAAAAAATTAAAAAATATATTTCCCCCAAAAAAGACATAGCGGCCGATCGGTTATGGCCGACGAAAATGGCAGGGGAATGCGTTGGATGCAGCTCAAAATGAACTTTAGATCGTCGCCGTCCGACCTTCCTAGCCCGTGTTATAAAAAATCTATCTATCTATCTATCTATCTATCTATCTATCTATCTATCTATCTATCTATCTATCTATCTATCTATCTATCTATCTATCTATCTATCTATCTATCTATCTATCTATCTATCTATCTATCTATCTATCTATCTATCTATCTATCTATCTCAGGGGTTTTCAACCCTTTTCATATCAAGGTCCACTATTTATTGGGCATTTTGCGTGCGTGCGTGCGTGCGTGCGTGCGTGCGTGCGTGCGTGCGTGCGTGCGTGCGTGCGTGCGTGCGTGCGTGCGTGCGTGCCTGTTTGTACCTGTTTGAGGAGCCAGTCATGTTTGCAGACCTTGGCAGGGTCTGCTGAGCTCATTGACAGCTCCACAGATAGGGGCTGATAGCCTGTGATGACGCAGTAAAACGCAGACCCCCCATGACCCCTGTTCCCTTTTTGGTCAAACCGGGTTCAAAGGTCAGGCCTAACGGGGAGGGGCCTTGTCTGTAGCTCGGGCGCTTTTGAGATGAACGAGACGGATCTGGTTTCAACAAGAAGACTGCTGAGGAGGGTCTGCTGAGACCCAGGCCTTTCCCAGGACCCCACCCCATCCAACCTGTGTGAAACCACTGACCGCTCACTAGGCCTGTCAGAATTGTTACATAATCACCTGATCACAATTATTTCAGCTCGTCGCAATTATTTTTGCATAATTGTTCAAAATCGTTTCCAATCATCTGTATAAAAACAGCTTGATGATATCTACAGCAATGTCTTATTTTCCATCATTACTTCCACTTTGTTGTCCATGCTGTTTTAAGCACATTTAGGGTGGAAACAATGCGTTGTGAAGCTTGTAGATCGGCTATTTTTGTGTAAGATTATTACAAATACGGGCGATTATTGGTACCCATCACTGTCAGTCATTTCTTTGTATATTACATTAATGTCCTTTCTATTTGAGTAATTTGTCATACCTGTCCTATGCAATTTTGGTTTACAAACCCTAAACGAATAGAAATGATTTATATGTGTTCCAATATTCAATGCCAAAACACACACAATTAAAGCATTTATTGCAATTATTTGTACGACGATTAATCCATTAAGACCGGGAACGTATCTGTGTCATTTGAAAATGTATTTGGCTATTAAGAAAGCCTAGTATGAGCTTGTATGAGCTTTTTGCAAATCTTTGAATATATTATATTTTTAAAGTGAACATTTTAAACTCAAATCTTTGCTTCTGGGGGGTCCCTGGAAGAAAATATTTTGAGATGGGGTCCACAGCCAAATACATATCATTTTGGGGATACTTGACATGAAAGTTTGAGAACCACTGATAATATAGCAACATAAGTTTTTTCAAAAGAATCCCCCAGAAGCAAAGATTTGAGTTAAAAAATGTCTGCTATTTTTGAATAGCCAAAGAAATCTAAAAATGACACAGATGCGTTCCCAGTCTTAATGGATTAATCATCAACTAAAATGGTCTTGACAGCCCCACCGCTCACTGTGGTTGGTGACCTCGCTCACTCTCAACACAGATTCCAAACGCTCATTAGACAGCAAAAATCTCCGCTATAACCGACCCCCTCCCCCACCCACCCAACCACCCACCCACTCAACACCTCCACCTGTTCTCCACGCAACCACCCGTCTCCACTGACCACCCACCTCCCCTGCGCGCGCCCCCACACACACACACACACACACACACACACACACACACACACACACACACACACACACACACACACACACATACACACACACACACACACAGTCTCACCCACATGCACAGTTTGTATTACCCTAAAGCTGAAAATAGCCGATCTACAAGCTCACAATATGTTGCGACAATGCGCTGCGAGCTTGTAGATCTTTTTTTTTCGGTGCACAACTCCGGTGCGCAACTACTGTAAGAATAAATCAACCCTAACCACTAATTAAAACTCCCAACCATTTCTCTTGTGAAGACTTGGAAAAGTGTCTGTCTCATTCTACTATACTTGTAGGGTACATTTTGCCCTCACAAGTATAGTAATACACACACACACACACACACACACACACACACACACACACACACACACACACACCACACACACACACACACGCACGCGCACGCACACACACACACACACACACACACACACACACACACACACACACACACACACACACACACACACACACACACACACACACACACACACACACACACACACACACACACACACACCTGCTTCCTTTCCAGGCCAATAGGAATTCCACCCCACACATTCTCCAGAGCATTCCAGGCCAGGGCAGCTATTCCAGGCCAGGAGCTGTGACTGTGTGTTGTGGTGTGTTGTGTTGTGTTGTGTTGTGTTGTGTTGTGTTGTGTTGTGTTGTGTTGTGTTGTGTTGTGTTGTGTTGTGTTGTGTTGTGTTGTGTGTGTATGTTGTGTGTCTGTCTTCAGGCTGGTTTGGTGTGTCTGTAGATAGAAAGACCTTTATTGATCCCGCGGGGGAGAATTCAGTCGCCAATGGCAGTACAGCTGTTAGAAATACAGGGCAGATACGGGAGAAAAAAAGGATATACAGCTAAGGGAAGCAACAATATTACTAATATTTTACTAATATTAATAGTAAAATAGTTAAGGAGGCAAAGATTTAAAAAAAAAACAGTATCTATACAGTATCAGTTTAGTTTTTTCCCTAAGATGTCTATACAGTATCAGTGAAAAATGCAGTATATTTACAGTGTAATTTAAATGGACGTATGGACTGTAATGAATGTAGACACCACCCAGAGACCAAGTTCAAGAACAGTATCCGTACAGTCTCATGACAAATACAGTATTTAGTGTCAGTACAGTATTGTTATCAGAATGGACGTCAGGACAGCAACAAATGCAGATGACCCCTAATAAGACCAAGAGCAAAAAACACCAGTTAACCCATTAAGGCCTGAGACTGATTCTACAAAAACGCTGATAATTAATGATAAAGTAGAGTATGTTTCTAGGATTTCTACTGGTTCTACCGAGTAAAGACCTGCCCTCGCTGCGGTTTCAGCCAATAGCATTAATTTCCGTTTGCATTTCAGACCGGATATCAACCGGATATAGAAAGATGGCGGATTTGAAATCGCTGCAAAATAGGCTTCATTTACGGTCTGTAAAAACCGACAGCGTGATGCTGTCCATATTTTTTTACGGTTGAAGCAGAAGTCAGAGCTATAGATAGTGAACCGGAAGGGTGACAGGCTAACACAGTGCTCTGTGGGGCACCGTACTACTCACTTGCACTTCTGACAGGCAACCCTGTAGTCAGAGGTATTGCGGTCTACCCGTGAGGTAGTCTGTGATCCAGGCCGTCAAAGCCCTGGGCCACCTGCATCGCAGCGAGCTCCTCAGCAAGCCGTTGTGGCTGGATGGGATGGTGTTGAAGGCGTCGGAGAAATGGAAGAACATGATTCTTACCGTGTTGCCCCCAGGGTCTGTTGTGTGTCCTCAGGCTGGTTGAGAGTGTAACTGTTTTGTGTCCTCAGGCTGGTTGTGAGTGTCTGTTGTGTGTCCTTAGGCAGGAACAGGTGAGGTCCTGCATTGGCCTCACTGCTCACAGACAAAAACACTACAGCAGCTACAGATTGACCCACTAGAGATGTGTATCATGTTTGTGTTTGGAGGACTGTAATGAAAATAAGTGAAAGTACAACGCGTTTACGTGTAATCAAGCGGAACAATGTGTGTGTGTGTGTGTGTGTGTGTGTGTGTGTGTGTGTGTGTGTGTGTGTGTGTGTGTGTGTGTGTGTGTGTGTGTGTGTGTGTGTGTGTGTGTGTGTGTGTGTGTGTGTGTGTGTGTGTGTGTGCACGTGTGCCTTACCAATAACAGGTCAATAATACCCTACCAATGCTCTGTGCTAATGATGAGTTCTCCCCTGCATTCATATAGCGTTGGACAGACACCTGATTAAGACCAGCTCTCTTACATAAAACCCTCTTACCTCTGGCTCTAAAACCTTCATTCCTCTGTCAAGTACCCGCACCTCCCTTTCCTCTCCTCCTCCACCCCCCCCCCTCTCTCTCCTCTTTTGCTTCAGTTCTGCCAGAAATGGTGAGAAAATAACCTGGTTCAGCAAACATTGTAACAACTTTAATTGCCATGGTTTTCCAATATAACTTTCACTTCAAGCACCATGAGAAATGTGGTGGAAGAAGTACTCGGACGTATTTTTGACAATTTATGGATGTCTAAATTTAAATACAGCAATGCATTGATATTAAAAAGAAAATAATACTTTTGAATCCTTAAGTAGTTTTTAAAAGCCTGTACTTTTCAATATTTAAGTATTTTTTTAAAAGCCAGTATTCCATTACGTTAACAACGTACACATGGGACTGAGCAAGTTTTACTTGTAATATTTGACCAGGAGTATCTATACTTTGACTCAAGTATCGGGGTTGAGTTCCAGTGGTGTAAAGTAACTAAAAAACATTTACTCAAGTACTGTACTTAAGTATAATTTTGAGGTATTTAAATTTTTACTGGAGTATTTCCAATTTTCAGTACTTCTACTCTACTACATCTCAGAGATAAATATTATGCTTTCACTCCACTACAATTATTTGAAAACTTTAGTTACAAGTTACTTTGTAGATTTCAATTATTATTACAAAACATAAATTGCCCACTTCAGCCCATTTCGTCCATTTGAAAATAGCCGATCTACAAGCTCACAATGCGTCGCATCGTGACGCATTGTGAGCTTGTAGATCGGCTATTTTCAAAAGATTTGTATACATTTTATACATTTGAAAACTTGTGAAATGGGACAATCTGCATAATGAGTACTTTCACTTCTGTAGTTTAAGTATATTTTAATACCAATACTTTTGTACTTTTACTCAAGTCAATTTTGAATTCCGGACTTTTACTTGTAACAGTGCAGTATTGATACTTTTACTTAAGTAAAACATTTGAGTACTTTTTCCACCACTGTTGAGTACTTCATCCTCCACTGGGCCTGTCCCAGCTAAACATTCTCAGCGGGAGCCCACGTGAATAGACCCCTTATGTTCCCCCCTGGCTTCAGACATTCGGTCACTGTAAGCTCCCCCTGAAGCAGCGCTGTGTCTTTCTGGGAGCCTCCTGAGCCCTTTATCAGCGCCAGGGGTTAGCAAAATACAAAGTGGAAATATTCCTGTAATGTGAAACATGCAGGGTGGGGCGCGCCGTGCGCACCTCGCAGGTCTAGCTACGGGATTTAATGGGTTGGAATAAGGAACTGAGGTAAGGGAACAAGGAGAGGAGGAAGGAAATAAGATGGGGGCGGGGGGGGGGGACACGCAATGTTTGAGAAAGATGGGAGAAAAATATCGTCACTGGAAACCTTGTATGTCCAAAACATGTTGCTTCTCCGGAGATGGAAAAAAAGAACCTGTGTTCCAATGGATCCAATATAATTATTATTTAGTCACACGCTCTTGTTAATACTTTCATTGGTTCAATGTTTACAAAACCCACAGACAGACTGAACCACTTTCAACCT
Source organism: Gymnoscopelus braueri (assembly GCF_963280865.1). Classification (NCBI taxonomy): domain Eukaryota; kingdom Metazoa; phylum Chordata; class Actinopteri; order Myctophiformes; family Myctophidae; genus Gymnoscopelus; species Gymnoscopelus braueri. Next base: position 7,749,957 of record NC_137622.1, on the reverse strand, counting down.
GGCGCCCCTATTTTGGTTAAGTCAAATTGGCTATTTTCGCTACTTTCGCACGACACGGTACATACGACAAAGTATGAAATAGGGCATTAATTAAAAAATGTGGAGATAAAAGGTTTTCTGACCCGACGGCAGCCTGTACGTAAGTACGTATGTTGGCGGAACAGCCCTCCACGCTGCCAGTGCTACAACCTGGTATGTTAATTAGCTCCAGCTGCGACCTTTGAACCCCTCTGGCACCTGATAGGTGAGTCACGCGGCGCCGGTTCTCCCCAGCAATGTTTGCTGGCCTGTCTTCATCAAAGCAGCCGTAAGCCAGACACTGTTTACACTGGGCCCTGCTCTCTGGACGCTGCAGAGAGACGCAACTTCCTGGGAAGCGCGTTGGTCGTTCAACATGTGGCAGCCATGTTGGACACAGCAGAGCCTGTGTCTCACACGAGCGTATGTGTCACGTGTTCAGAGGATGGAAGCAGGTTGGTCAGGTGGGCGAGGTGTGTTATGGACGCCCACATGTCTGCATTACGTCGTGGTTGTCGGTAGCATGCAGACCGGAGTGCTGTCCACAGACATTTCACTCCATCTCTTATTTGTAATCATTCTTATTCTCCAAAAGGTTGATTGATTCTTGATTGCATCTTTCACATGTAGTTGAGTAACACTTGACCAGGAGTATCTATACTTTGACTCGAGTACTGGGGGTTGGTCCATCAATGAACAGCAGCCACTGTGTTCAGTGCTGGTGTCCAGAGGAGGTGTGGACAGTGCTCGGTCCAGAGGAGGTGTGGACCGCGTGGTGGGGGGTGGGGTGAAGGGTTCTGACCCAATGTTCTGACCCAACCTTCATCCGTCCGTGAGCTTCTAAACAACCTCGGTAAATCCAGCCAATCGTCATCCTCCTCCACCTTTCCTACGCCCCTCACAAAAATAATGACGCTTGCCCACCATCTGTGTAAACAGGCCTGGCTGCTACACCTCTCTCTCTCTCTCTCTCTCTCTCTCTCTCTCTCTCTCTCTCTCTCTCTCTCTCTCTCTCTCTGTCTGTAGCTCAGTGGCTCTCAAAGTGGGGTCAAGGGACCTCCAGGGGTCCTTGAGGAGTCCCCGGCTAAATTAGTTACATTTAGGATCACAATCGGTTTAACCACTTTAAAGTGTTTCTTTCTCCAAAAATAGCAGATCTACAAGCTCACAACACCCAACACATTATGAGCTTGTAGACAGGCTATTTTCGAAACAATCCTGAAACATTTTAACATAAATCTTCTCTTTTGGGGGTCCCTGGCACAAGATCTATTCAGAAGAGGATCCGCAGCCAAACACATATCAGTCTGGGGGGGTCCTGGACATGAAAAGGTTTTGTGAACCATTCTAGCTTTCTCTCCTTTTCTCTCTATCTCTCCATTCCCTTGCTCACTCTCCCTCCCTCTCTCTCTCTCGGTGGCACCCCACAAGTCTTGGAGGGAGTGGGACCCCCCTCTATGGGGGGCTGAGGAGAGAAGGAAGAGGGAGAAGAGGAAGAAGGGGATGAACCCGGCCTTCGGTGGTCATCCTTCTGTGGTGATTTAACTCATCCAATGCAGGGATAAAAGCCATAAGAACAAGCCTGCGGGCGGGAAAGACGAGCCTGTGGACACACGTGCACAGAAGCCACTGGGATGTACAGTTCCCATGAGCTGTGGGGGAGGCCCCGGCAGAGGGCCGTTGGCTCCGTATAAGCCTGTGCCTTTTTTTCTCTTCTTGTGTGTGTGTGTGTGTGTGTGTGTGCGTGCGTGTGTGTGTGTGTGTGTGTGTGTGTGTGTGTGTGTGTGTGTGCGTGTGTGTGTGTGTGTGTGTGTGTGTGTGTGCGTGTGTGTGTGTGTGTGTGTGTGTGTGTGTGTGTGTGTGTGTGTGTGTGTGTGTGTGTGTGTGTGTGTGTGTGTGTGTGTGTGTGTGTGTGTGTGTGTGTGTGTGTGTGTGTGTCTCAGCGTGTTTGTGTGCGCGCCTCTGTGAAACAGCATTTGTTTGCTCAAGAGGTTTATTTACATTCACAGGCACTTTTGGAAGCTCTAAATTGATTCCAGGCTCGTTCCTGGGTCATGTCCATCAGTTCCACCACAGTCCACAAACACAAGCACGCACAGCGCTCCCTTTCTGCTAGCCTCCTCCTCAAACACGCACCCGACGCCATTTTGCAGAAATGACTTGGAACGTTGCGGTTTTTGAATATTCCTCCCATAGCCAGGGGTCCACGATGATTTCACGCGTTGATCTCCGTCTCTAACCTGTTTCTTTTAGGGCTGCAACTTATCGCTTTATCCCTTAGCAATTTATGGATAACTTTTTCAATTAATCGAATAAGAAGAAAATGACATAATACTTTGTCTGTGTTCTGCAAAAATAGTGAAGATTTCACTATTTTGAAAATGAAATGACTTACAGTACATTAAATTTAGGAATTGCCCAGATATTTGGAACGGTTATTATACCATTATTTTATTAAATGATCAATAATTTTTCCATCCATCCATCTATCCTCTGTGTCTCTGGCTGGCTGTGGTTCATCCAGTGGTGGAAAAAGTACTCAAATTTTTTACCTAAGTAAAAGTATCAATACTACAATGTAGAAATACGCTGTTACAAGTACTGGTACTTTGAGTCAAAATGTACTCAAAGTACCAAACGTAAAAGTACTCGTTATGCAGAATGTCCCAAGTAAGTACAGTACTTGAGTAAAAGTACTTAGTTACTTTACACCACTGGGTTCCTCCAGCGCTCTCTCAGAGGAACCTGTGGACATACATGCAGAGCGCTGTCAGAAGGTTCCACACTGCCAGAGGAAACCACACGCTGACCGCTAAAAGCTGCACAACAAGAGCTCCCTGTGTACAGGCAAGAAAAACCCCAAATTGTCACTGCTGGCCGTATCTGCAGGCTGTCTCTTCATGAGGGGGATGTGAAGAGAATCTGTGTGCACAGCAAACACACGCGTTTGTGCCTGCGTGCACACACACACACACACACACACACACACACACACACACACACACACACACACACACACACACACACACACACACACACACACACACAAGTTTGTATTATTATACTTGTGAGGACATCAAAAGTTTAGGACAGCAATTTTGCAAATGCAATTTTTGCCTTTTTTATTTTTAACCCTCACCCTATCTGCTTTAACTGTGAGAACATTTGGCCCTCACAAGTATAGTAAATACATCTACACACACACACACACACACACACACACACACACACACACGCACACACGTATACGTGCGCACGCAGGCACACAGTGCACACACACACACACACACACACACACACACACACACACACACACACACACACACACACGCACACACACACACACACACACACACAGACACACGAGTATGCCAATTAATTTCCTTCTCCAGATAGATTAAGTGGAGCGAGGAGAATGTAAACGGATCTGTGAGCGATGTCAGCTAGCTCCATTATTGAGAGATAAACATAGTATTCTAAGAATGTGTTCCTGGCAGCGCGGTGACCCCTGTGCTGGGGGCTCCAGACCCTCGCCCCCCCTCCCCTCACCCCTCAGGCTGACCCCTCAGCTCATCGGCCCGGCTCCGGCCCCCCTGCTCCCTCCCATCTCTGTCTCTCCTTCTCGGCTTCTTTTTGCTCTCCGTCAGGGTTGGAAAGTAACTAAGATCCTAATATACTCGAGTAAACTACAATTCGGAGGTACTTTTACTTTACTTGAGTACTACGTATAGAAATATACTTTCTATATGTTATACTTTGTGCGGCACTACATCTCAGAGTCAAATACAATTATATGACAGCTTTAGTTTCTAGTTGATTTTGGTTATTATTACAGTATTTCTACATTCAGACAATATAGAACACCACCAAACCCAGTACTGTTTTTTTTAAAAATTAAAAAATGTCAACTTCCTGTTGATTTTACTATTTGAAGATCCGGATCCGCGGATCCAGCCCAGGATTTTCTTCTTAATAAATCGCAAAATCAACAGGAAGTTAATTTTTTTATTAAACAAACAAACAGTACTGGGTTTGGTGATGTTCTATATTGTCTGAATCAACTTCATTTGTGTTCGTTTATGGGCTAAAAGAGAGCTGTTTTACCGTACAATGTAAGTCAATGAGGAGCATATTTTGAATGATCAATTTCTTATCAATTATTTTTGATTTCTTGTCCACCTTTGTTGTTACATCATGGCAAGGTAACTACACAACCCTCTACCAAAGTGCTCTTGCCCCTTAAGAAAAGAGAATCTGAGGACTTCTTCCACCACTGCCCTCTGTCTGTCTTCTCTCTCTCTCTCTCATTGTCTCTCTCTCTCTTGGGTGTACATTTCTCTCTTTACATCTCTCCCCTCCTCTCTCTCCCCTCCCTCTCTCTCTCTTCCTCTCTCTCTTCGTCTGATAAGAACCCCACCATTGTTCCATCATCTCTCAGGCTAGGCTTCACACTCTGCATGGCCCTCGATCTGCAGCTCGAGCTGCGGAGCCGATTCACAGGGCCGCTCTGTGGCCAGCGGCGTTCCCGCCCAGTGCGAGCCCCTCGCCCTCTGAACAGAATCGACTCTTTGTACGGTTGATTTGTTATGGTTTTTCTACTCCTCTCTCGCCCCCCCCCCCCTACCTCCCTCCCTCCCGCTTCACACACTTTCCGCCGTCACAAAATCAGAGGTTTGGGGCGCCCGGTGACTGAGCGGATAGTGGACCACATAGGCTCTCTATGCCTGACAGCGCGTCCCTGATTCGACTCCCGGGCCGGGTAGACCAGTTTGCTTCATGTCACTCCCCTGCTCTCTCTCTCTCTCTCTCTCTCTCTCTCTCTCTCTCTCTCTCTCTCTCTCTCTCTCTCTCTCTCTTTCTCTCTTTCTCTCTCTCTCCCTCTCTCTCTCTCTCTCTCCCTGTTTCCTCCCTCCACTGTCGCTATCAATAAAGCCTCGGAACCCCCCCCCCTAAATAACTAATCCATTTATCAGTGGTTCTCAAAGTGGAGTCCAAGGACCACGGCAGGTAATTTCATGGAGGCCATGAAGGCCATGGCTGGCGTTGCCCCCCACTTTGACCTTATGCCCTTCAATAAATGATATAGGCTACCCAAAGGCCACAGTGGACTTGATGCCCCGTCCGTACATACCCCAGTGTGCCTGCTGATCTCACAGTTTTCTCCTTTGCTTCTTTACTGTCAATATGGTATTTAGACACCAGTGTCTTGTTGAGAATCTGAATTCTGACATTTCGTTATACTATCATCCTTAACCTGCCAAGGACCTATGGACCCTTTCAGGTCTGTAGTGTTACTCTGAGAGTTACGGCGGTCCTTGAAATCTAAAAGTTTGAGAACCACTGCATTTATGAATTCACAGTGGAAAACGTGCCGTTGCTATTCCCGTGTAGGTAGTGGCTCATCTCTCTAAGAAGGGAGTGGAGGAGGGGGGAAGGCTATAAATACATTGGAGTAAATCTAATTGAGAGTTCAGTGGGTTTGTGAATGTCGGTCAACCCTCGAGTGTCAGCGGCGGAGCCTCGCCCAAGCTGCACTGTGTTAATTAACAGGTGTTGACTTGCATTTGTCGCACAAAGCCGTGTGTGTGTGTGTGTGTGTGTGTGTGTGTGTGTGTGTGTGTGTGTGTGTGTGTGTGTGTGTGTGTGTGTGTGTGTGTGTGTGTGTGTGTGTGTGTGTGTGTGTGTGTGTGTGTGTGTGTGTGTGTGTGTGTGTGGAGGAGAGTTGGCCCACAGCTCCTCCAGCCCTGTATCAACATTTTCAATTTTCATGGTGATTCATGTTCTCATCTGATAACCTATTAAAAGTGAGATCACTATTTCACATATTTGTAATTTGAAACTATGACTTTGTTGATTTATTACATAGCGTGTAATAATACATTATAATACAAAACCATTTGGCGTTGCAACAATTCGGCTGAGGTTACGCAGAGATTGTCTTTGGTTACATTTAGGGGAAGTGATTTGGGTCAGGATTAGTGTTGGGTTACTCTGGTTAGTGTCAAAGCAAACATCCTCCCTAGAACACATATATCAACGATATACCTTGCATAGCTGGTGCCGTTTTGTTATATATAGTTTCCTATTACTGCTGGTTAATCACTTGAACCCTAGCGTCCCTATTCTGGGTTTGGTGAAAATAGCTGATTTACAAGCCCACAACGTGTCTCAATGCAATGCGTTGGGACCTTGTCAATCATATATTAGTGTAGAGTGAAAACAGGAGGTGGCCTAGTATAGAGCCCTGGGGGATTACGGTCACAAAGAATACGGTTAAAGTTGTGAGATTGGCCTCCGCTCAAACGCACGTCTGCCCGGAGCCAGACTTACATTTGACCAAAGCTTGTATGTCATTAGAATACCTTATTCTATAATAATCTTATAATAGTGCCAAACCTCAAATAAAATATTTATGTGCCCAACATTTGTACATAAAAAAAAAAAAAATCTATTGCTTGGATGCATATTATAGACAATAGACATGATGCAAATTCAACCGATTTTCATTTCTTTTCAGTTAACGCATTTAGAGCTGAATTATTAGATCCCTTGGCGTGTTTGCCGTGTGGTCACAGTTTTGCCTATTGGGCTTTCATGCCAACTCCAATGTCGCGCTATTCATTTATAATATTGACCACATCCCATGAACACAGTCTTGCCATCTGATGAGGATACAGTAGGCCTATGAATGAAATCCAGCTGTGTCCATTACTATATTTCCAATTTCAATGTAGGACAGTGGGGGATATGTTCGTCCAAAGGACAGATTCCCCTCAGTAATCAATAATGCACTGATAAAATATTATCGGAATTGGCAGATTCCAGCATCATCTTTTTACCTCTGCAAACGTGAGTGAGCAATTGTTCAGTAGAAAGAGCTTATAATATCCATTCCAGTTTTATTAGCCTTTGGTCGTGAGTATACATTTTGTAAACTAACTTCTTATTCTTATTACACGTATACTGTAGGCTATTTACAACGATCAGCGGATCCATCGCGTGAGGGACTCGCTTGTGCTGATCTCCAAGTTGTCAAGTGGGTGAGTCCCGCCGCGTTGTACTTTTCTGTCCATTATCTGTCCATTTTGAAGAGTGGTGACTTTTTTCGTCTGATGTTGGATGTTTCCGGTTGCCTTTTGTGGTCTTAAATGGGGCGTGGAGCAATGCAAATGATGTCCACCGCGAGTGCGCCTCTAGACTTGCAGACAAAAATGAGGAACACTAAGTATATAGGGTTTAAGTAGCTAAACCTTAATATATTCTTAAGGTGATAGTACGCTGACTTTAGTGGAAGAGGCAGAGATACCGATACAGTTTCTACAGTCACAATAGCCTCAATAGTCCAGAATGCAACACAGCCACTTAGTGTCAAGGCGGGGGGGGGTTATATAATAGTATAAAAGAATAATGCAATAAGATAATACATACATGATGTATTCGTTATGCATCAAAGACATAACATCTGAATATGAAATATCTATGTTTTCTGTGGTAAGCAGTTACATAGTCCTCTCCTATTCTCCTGATTATTTGTAGCCTTGTGTTGATGAGAAGGCTTACATTTGCTACATTTAATTTGTACTGTATGTTTACCATATCTTTTCATATTTAGGACATGACACATTGGGACATCTCTATAGCCCTCTCTTTCCATCTCCCTCTCCATTTCACCCCCTCTCGCCCTCCTTCTCACTCTCTCTCTCTCTCTCTCTCTCACTATCTCTCTCTCTCTCTGTCTGTCTATCTATCTCTGTGTGTGTGTGTGTCTCTCTCTCTGTATTGTTCTCAGTGTAGGAGTGTGTTTGTCTACTGGAATAACAGTGAGTGTTGTGGAGGTTGTGGAGGGCAGAGGGACACACAGAGCCGTGCTGTTGGAGAGGCCGGGGGGGAAGGTGGGGGGAGGGCGGGGTCTCCTGTAGACGGAGCAGCGTTTGTCTTGGCCCAACATCGCCAGCCCTCTGTCGGAGCTGCTCTGTGGTCAGCCGTGGCTACGGATGCAGACATGCACATTCCCTCCAAGCATATGGACATACCACCTCCCCGCCCAGCGCCCACCCCCCAGCCGGCCGGCCGGCTGGCTCCCAATCAGCAATGTCTCAAGACAAGGCCCCGGTCAGGACGCCAGAAGGATCACGATGTGTTCCAAGGCTTTGCACAACAAGCCAACTCAAACCAAACATGGTCTCCTCCCTTATCTATCACCCTGGCTCCGATAAGGACCAATGAATTCAATCGCTAACTGCAAGTCTGTAGAGCAGTGTTTCCCAAATGGAAGGATGTTAGGATAGGATGTTGGGATGGTAGGATGGTATAGGATTAGGGTGACCAAACGTCCCGGTTTGGCTGGGATTGTCCCGATTTCAAACTGTGTGTGTATAATAAAAATAGTTGTTTTCAGTGGTTGCATAGACGTTCATGTTCTGTTCATGTACATGCTCTCCTAACAAATCACAAAACATGAGAGCAATGCGTTGCGTGTCTGAATACAACGCTGATGTCTGTCAATCAGTTGTTGCCTGTATGCAACGACTATGGTGCATGTGTATGTGTGCGTGCGTGAACGTGCATGAATGGGCGGGGTGCGTGCACAAACGTGTGCATTAATTTACGGGTCCCGGTTTGGGGGGCTGAAATATGGTCATCCTAGGTAGGATGGTAGGATATGGTAGGATAGGATGTTAAGATGTTCGGAGTACACTGCCCCTCCCAGCGAATAAGTTCCATGGTGGACTGGCAGACCAATGATAAAATATTGACTTTGCTTAAAGGCGATCTTTTAAGCCATCAAATCTCAAAGATCTTGATCAAATTTGACCAGCTCAGGTGTTTTCTGTGCTCACAGCGGCTGCAATCCAAACCATTTCCCGCTTTCATAAGAAGCACCTGTGTTTGGAGACTTAACATTCCACATACTTATCTGACCCAAAAAAAAAGAAGAAAAAAAAGGCTCTTGTCTGAAACACACACATGTGCTGAATAAACTCAGCCGGAGCATGAAGATACATATTTGTCAGGCGGTATAACAATAATGTGTAAAATGGCAAATGACCTGACATTCACTTACTCAGAGCAACTGCATTTCATAAATATATGTGCTATATATGTGCTATAATATTACATTGAGTCGTTCCTCTATGTATTAGCTCCAGCTGGTACAAAACGCGGCTGCTAGACATTTAACAAACAGCGCAGTTGAATCACACATTACACCTCTGCTAGCTCTAGAGATGCATCACATTGCTTACCCATTGACAACAAAATCTTTTAAAAATTATATTATATATATTATATATATGACATATAACACGGGCTGGCTCTTCTGACCAAGGCCTTCTCACTTTCCCAAAAACGATGCTAAAAAACTAATCGTGACCGAGCCTTCACAGTCTTAGCCCCCACTTTCTGGAATGGCCTTCACCTGGCATTAAGAAACACTGAGTCATTTGATTCCTTTAAAAAGCTGCTAAAAACTCACCTGTTTCGCAAGCACTTTACCGTTTTACTGTTCCTTAGATCGTATTGCTATGATGCGATTCTTTGTACAGTGCCTTGCATGGTGCTTTATACATTTTACCTTACCTTACCTACAGTATAAATGTACCAGACAGCTGACCCAATTTCCTATAATTATATGATAATTATACAAGTCCTATAATAATTACCTGTAGATGGAGCAGGGAAGGTCCTGTGTTGTTGGCACTATTTGGGAACCGTTTGCTTGTTGTGACAACTGCATGGTGGCTTAAATATAACTAGTGGTAAATGACAAGCCTTTGGCTCAAAGCTCTGCTGACAGACAGACAGGCAGGCAGGCACGCACTCATGTACATGAGTTAGACAAAAGGTGCATAAGGTTAGGCACAAGGGTGGTAGCACTTCGCTAGGTCCACAAAGCAGCATTGTAAATGAGATAAAGTGTAAACAGAGCGTCAACGTATTGTCAGGTTCAACCACGTTGTGCACAAAGGGCTGAAACATTTTCACAGGTACACTTTTACAGACGCTGCGATGTGACAACCACTGTCTTAACCCATTCAATCCGGGAACGCATCTTGTGTCATTTTAAGATTTCTTTGGCTATTCAAAAATAGCAGATATACTATTTTTGAAAAATCGTGAAAGTATGTGCAAATCTTTAAATATCTATTTTTTAAAGCAAACATTTTGTAAAATATTTTGTTCCAGGGACCCCCAGAAGTAAAGATTTGAGTTACAAATGCTCATTTAAAAAAACATATATTCAAAGATTTGCACACATTTTCACGATTCTTTTTCAAAAGTAGCAGATCTACAAGCTCATAGCGCGGCACTCGGTGCCACACTATTGTAGATCTACTATTTTTTAATAGCCAAAGAAATCTAAAATGACACAGATGCGTTCCTGGATTGAATGGGTTAAAGGAGGTGATGAAGCTAGCAAGCTACTAGTAGCATTATGTCACCCTTTGGGGAGTGGTGCTAGTCCCAAAAAAGGCTCTGCTGTTGAACGATGAACGAGGGAACGGGTGGGAACGCATCGGGGGGGCTGGGAGCCTCGCTCGTCACATTAATTAGTGGAGGTATTGTGGTTCTATTTATAGAGCTGGATTATCCATCTATCAGCCTAATTGAACCAGTCTGTCCACTGTCTCCACCAAGCAAGATCATCTCTCTCTCTCTCTCTCTCTCTCTCTCTCTCTCTCTCTATGTCTCTCTCTCAGTCATACACAGGTGTTCATCTCCTATTAGAACAGGATATTATTGGTAGGCCCTGTGGGGATGAGAAGGTGTTTGAGTTGTTTTTAAGAGCAGCAGCAGAACAAGGTCTCTCTGTGTCCATCATGGAGCAGCCTTTAAACTCACCACAGAGACACGCGTTTTACCCTGCGACTGTTTCACACATCTTTTTTCAAACACTTATTTACACACACACACACACACACACACACACACACACACACACACACACACACACACACACACACACACACACACACACACACACACACACACACACACACACACACACACACACACACATACACACATACACACACATACATGCACGCACGCATGGGTTGCACGCACGCACACAGCGTGGACACACAGACAATCACATGCACTGACACACACATACACACACACACACACACACACACACACACACACACACACACACACACACACACACACTAGTGCACACACATGTGTGTGTGCACACACACACACACACACACACACACACACACACACACACACACACACACACACACACACACACACACACACACACACACACACACACACACACACACACAAACATGCATGCACGCTCACACACAGAGTATATATGGGGGTATCAAGTTGCACCTTGAGTTTAATTGGCCCAGCAGTACAGCGCTCTGCTGTCGACAATGACAAATCGTTCTTTCAGAGCCCAAAGAATGTGTGGCCAGCCAGCGCCATGTCAGAGGACACAGGACCACAGCAAAAAAAGAAAACTGAATTGTCCGCTGGCTGCCGTTCAACTGCTGTCGTAACGGCAAAGACATTTGTTGAGGGCTAAGGGGATTTTCTTTTTTTTCTTTTCTTTTTTTTTTAAGATTGGGAGGTTTATTTATTCGGCTCCTTCCTCTGTTTTAGAAGGTCCCTCCCTGGCTGATCTGAAACCAGTGGCAAGGACCTACTGTCTGCCTGCCTGCCTGCCTGTTCTTTCTGTCTGTCTGTCTGTCTGTCTGTCTGTCTGTCTGTCTGTCTGTCTGTCTGTCTGTCTGTCTGTCTGTCTGTCTGATCATGTGATCCCACCAGGGTTTAGGTCACACTTCCTCCCCTTCAGGGACACTAAAACACACTCTGATCAGATGGGACCACTCACTCAGTTCAAGCTACTGTACTATCTGTTGTTTTCACAGTTGGTCTCAGTGAGGAAAGGGTAAAAAAATTACAGGTATGATTAAAATTAAGGAGAAGGGCATCCACACAATTATTGTTAATATCATGACAATATTTACAATCTAATGTAGTAATCTAGTATACACTATAGAGCACCGAAGTCCTGACGTCACTCGTTCATCCCCAGGTTTGCGGAAGTAATTTCTCTATGGAGAATAACATTGGGTCATCTTAGAATCGTCTCATATAAGAATTGTGGTCCAAAAATAAACACCGCGTGTCGGCGTTATTGTCAGGGAGGAGGTTCTGTATCGTTTATGATAGTCAGTCACTTATATTTGATACAGTCTGTTTCTGGCGAAAATGTAACTAATTCGGCGGAAGTAACATTAGCGTTTTCTCACCGTCAGTTGATGCTTCATATCCATAAGAGTCAACCCGCCGGGGTCATGTGTTTATTTTTGGAACACAGTTCTTATTTGACGCGATATTCAATACGTCTAAGGGATTCAGAACGGGGGTGGAAAACTGCAAACCAGGTAGACAAACAAAGGATGTGTAAATGACGTCAGACTTCGGCGGTCTATACACTATACAATAATATAACATGCAATATTGCAGCAATATTTATATCTGGTCAGGCCTTTTTTATAGTCACCCACCCACTGCCTTGATTTCTCCCATTTGTATATCTTATTATATTTCTATTATCTAGAATATGAAAAGATTTTGTGAAGCGCTTTCAGATTTGTGTTAGCAGATGAGAACACTGTCCAATACTATTAGACTGCTCACACTGTTTTTCTTACATTCCTAGTTTTTCCTTTAATAGTTTTGGATATACCTGATAAAAAAAAAATATTTTTTTTGTGCTGTGTATATGAGCAAAATACCAAGGCAAATTCCTTGTATGTGAAGGGAGCACACTGGACCCATAAACAGATTATGAACAGATTCAGAGTCTGGATACAAGAATGTTTGTGTATGTGCATGCGCGTGTGCGTGTGTGTGTGTGTGTGTGTGTGTGTGTGTGTGTGTGTGTGTGTGTGTGTGTGTGTGTGTGTGTGTGTGTGTGTGTGTGTGTGTGTGTTTATGTGAGTGTTTATGGGTTCAGGAGAGGTGTTCCAAACCCAGCCTGGAGCCTAACTTATGCTCCTTCAGACGACGGTGTCGCGCGGCGAAAATAGCCGACCTACAAGCTCACAACGCTGCGCAGACGCGCCTCGTTCTGAGCTTGTAGGACGGTTGTTTTCAACACTGCCGAGCGGAGAAATTCGAATCGTGCCTTGACAGGGGACATCTCTGCAAATAGCTGGCGTTCCAGAACCCCAGAAGTCCTTTATTACTGATATCCTGGCCTTTCTCATAACTTGGAGCACATATTTGTGTGTCTGCCTCACAGCGTCCTCCCAGACAGACCAAGCAAGCACAGAATGGCTCCTGCGAGAGACATAGCCGTAGCCTTGTTGTGCAGCGAGTATGTACGTTCTGTGCTAACAGAGGTGCAGCTGCGGTCGCAGAGCAGCAGGTGAACATAAAGTCATGGAGATGCAGAACACATATGGAGGACAGATAGATAGACGGATAGATACCTTTTTTGATTCTGCTGGGGGGGGGGGAGTAATTCAGGCACCCGAGACAGCACAGCAGCTTAAGGGTTACAGATACAGGGCATTAGAAGTACAGCAAGACACATTCATAGGAAGAGTGGCATCACAATAACAACAACACCATCAGTTATTAATAAAAAGTATACAAACATATACAGGAGTAGGCTAACAGTTAGTAAGTTAAACAAACTGGTGGAAGACGTACTCCAGTTGTAGCAACATACCACAATGTCGAAATACTCTGATACAAGTAAATTCAAAGTTTTACTTAAGGCTAAATCATTTGTATCCTCAAAGTACCAAACGTAAAAGTACTCATTATGCAGAATGTCCCATTTAAAAAATGTATTTCTTTCAGAAATAGCAGATCTAAGACTAAGTAGGCCTATTGAAAATGAAAAATGCGTAAGTACAGTCCTTGATGTACTTACAGTAGTTACTTTCCACCACTGGCAGAACACATATGGAGTAAAGAAGTTATACAAAGAGAAGCCTCATTAATACTCAGTGGCGTGCTGGTGTTGCACGCCAAAAATAGCCGATCTACAAGCTCACAACGTGTCGCATTGCGACGTTGTGAGCCTGTAGAACTGCTGTGTTTGATGCACAACACTATAAATCAAGCTTGAGAAAGAGCCTGATCATTTCTCAGGCTTTACTCATCCAAGGAATATTTGTTGAGCGTTCATGATTTTCTCAGTGCTTCCACATCCTGGCGCCGGCCCAGAGCGACCACAATCCCCATACTGTTGGCTCCGGTGCTGGAGCTGCTCAGTGGATTAAGCGCGTTGCTCAAGGGTACCCGGTTTGTAGCTGTTGAGCGAGCAGGGACCATTAACCGTTGACTTTTCCCCGTCCACACTTTTTCCAGACGGCCCAGGGATTCCACTTGATGAATATATGTCGAAGAGAGACAAACCTGCTTCTCAAATGCTTCCAAGAGGTCCGCTCCAAAGTGCAATCAACCCAGATTCCAAATGAAACGTAGCTCTCTTAGGCCACATGTGCTACACATTTAGTAGGTCTATTTATTTTCTGATGCTATTAGATGTGTATTATGTATACTTATTATATCCAAGTTGATAGCACAAATCTCTTTTGTGTGAACAATGGAGGTCTGTTCTGTCCCGTTCAATTCTAAATGCACATGTCACAAAGGAAATAGCCTCGATCTCCAGGCTTTTATTGTTTAGTTTTGCTAAAAAATAAAAGCCTGGACCAGCGCGTCGGTGTACCCGGTATAGGAAGTGTTTCATTTCCCCGACCAACCAGAGCGCAGTGGGCGTCGCTCGTAATGTTGTGTTGACGGGGCGGGGGCTGACGGACAGATCGGTGAACCAATGGGATCAGGCGCATTCTCTCCGCGCTGATTTTAAACCCGCCCTTCTATACACGAAAGCAGGAAGGCTAGTGCAGCCTACAAAGGAAATGACACAGGTATACAGGGCAGGTGAGAAGATCTTACCCCCCCCCCCAGGGGTCCCCAGCAAAAGAGAGAGAGAGAGAGAGAGAGAGAGAGAGAGAGAGAGAGAGAGAGAGAGAGAGAGAAGAAGCAGGGACCACCCCACTACATATTGTATAAAATTGTGTTGCAGATTCAACTTTTTCATAGATTTAATGGATAGCTTCATAGACTTGTTTGACATACACTATCATCAGTGCTGTGTAATGTTTTTTGTTTCTTTGTTTACACATGATCTTTTCTATAAATGTGTTGGATTCTTGTTCATGTGTATTTTCAGACGTATTAAACACTTCCCTCAATACCTAGTAAACTTGACCTTTGGCTATGTACTTTGTCCGATGTTTTTCTCTCTACACCAAAGCTCTTTGCGAAAAATAGCAGATCTACAAGCTTGTGATAATTTATTCTCTGCGAATGTTCTCCCCCAGAATAGGGATCAAGAGGTTCAAGTGGTCAAAATTATTTGTGTTCCTATCACACAAAGATTTTGCGGCCCCCTCAGTACAGTAACACTGAGGAGGACGCCCTAGGGGTCCCGGACCCCCTGTTAAAGACCCATGCTTTAGAACTTTCTCCTCCTCCTCCTGTCCTGTGAGACGACGTACACATCCGTCCGTGTGGTGGAACATTATGTTTAAAGCGTTAACATGTGAGTTTTTCATCCTCTACAGTGTTGTGTTGTTTTCACAGCTGCGTGACGCATCACGTAAAGCCCACGGACAGCAGACACGCCATGAGCATTTGAAAATAGCCCATTTAATCCGGGAACGCATCTGTGTCATTTTAGATTTCTTTGGCTATTCAAAAATAGCAGATATACAAGCTCATAGCGCAGCATTGAGTGCCACGCTATGAGCTTGTAGATATGCTATTTTTGAAAAATCTTGAAAATGTGTGCAAATCTTTGAATATATATATATTTTAAAGCGAACATTTGTAACTCAAATCTTTGCTTCTGGGGGTCCCTGGAACAAAACATTTTGAGATGGGGGTCCGGTCCGGGGCCAAATACGTATCTAAAAATGTTTTCTAAATCCTAACAGTATGTTGCTATATCAGTGGTGCTCCAACTTTTCCATGTCAAGGACCCAAAAATGATATGTATTTGGCCGTGGACCCCCATCTCAAAATATGTTGTTCCCTTCAACTCTCATATTAATATTCTCCCTTTTGCTCTTCTCTCTCTCTCTCTCTCTCTCTCTCTCTCTCTCTCTCTCTCTCTCTCTCTCTCTCTCTCTCTCTCTCTCTCTCTCTCTCTCTCTGTCTCTCAGACCTGGCAGATAACCTAGCCATGGATGACTTCATCTTCCATGAGCAGTTGCTGACCCCTCGCCTGGCCACGCCCGGCGTCAGAGGCCCTCCTTCTGTCGGAGCTCCAGTTTGGAAGGGCGTCCTGCCCCCTGCGGCCCTTCTGACACTGTCCCTCCTCCTCCTCCTCCTGCTGGGTCAACACTGACCACCGATGATCACCTACGTTCCCCAAATATACCTCCCTGTGGGACACCCCCCCCTCCTCCCCTCCCCAACATGTGAATGCTGTGAAATGTCCAAATATCACAAACGTGTATACGTACGGTAGCAGTAGGTTTTATAGTCGGATGTACAGTTCAACCACTCATCAAAGCTGGCATGGACTACAGAAAATGAGCTTAAAGGTGCTGCACGTTATTTATTTATTTATTTTGTATTTATTTTGCATTTAGTTATTTATGGTTTAAATAAGTGTTAACTGTTCTATAGCACTCTTTGCTATAGACTGAGTGTTTGTTCAGTAACAGGAACTCCTATTAGTCATAACAAGTAAAGTGAAATTGGAAATGGTGAAACAAATAAATGAGCAGACACAACTGGAACACAAATGATCTCTCTGGGGTTCTCTCTCCTGATTGGATGAAATGTGTAACCCATCTGAAAATGTATTTTCTGTTTATTAAAGTGCTTGAGAGACGGCGAGACCCCTGTTACTGAACAAACACTAGCAATGATTACTATCGGAATATACTCGTAGAGCTTTAACATTAAACTTTTTATTTTAACCAAAACAATATTACTTAATCCAAACTCCTTTAATCTCTCTCTCTCTCCCTCTCCCTCTCTCTCTCTCTCTCTCTCTCTCTCTCTCTCTCTCTCTCTCTCTCTCTCTCTCTCTCTCTCTCTCTCTCTCTCTCTTTCTCTCCCCCCCTTTCTCTTTCCCTCTACACTGTAAAATCCCAAGTGTTAATACCCGGGCCGTACCGAACCAAAGGGACCCGTAAGAGGTCCCTGTGTTTCCATTTGTATACCATGAGAGTTCTAAATGGATACATTAATACTGGCCATTTTACTTTGCATACCTTCTCTGTGTCCTGTCCTCATTTGCTGAAGAACCAGTCCTTATTTAGTTAGGCTAGAAATCAGGCACGTGCCTCACATAGGAGCCAACCACTGCCCTAGCACCTGCCTCATTGCCTTCATAGGAGAAAGTGTCCTTTTTATGCCTCCATAATTTATACTTACTTTTATATCTATTTTGTCAAACCACAGTTATTCTCTGCCCTGCTCTCATTCAATACAAAGTCTAGGCTAGGTTGTTTTGTTTTCCCCCTCCTGATAAGTCTGGTTTTAGCAAGAAACAAGGGAAATGAAGTTCTACAGCACTGGTTCTCAACCTTTGGGCCGGAATAATTGACAAAACACTACAATTTAATGATAATATAACATCAAATAATGTAAAAAATGTCATGGTATTTTTTTTTTTAACGAAACGAACGCATTCCCTCAGCGTTTCTGAGAAATCTGTGGGTGTGTGAAATAAGATTTTCTCACATGGTTGCTTGCTGTCTATCTCATGTACTTATCGGCCAAAACTGTGAACTTGCTAGCTTTTGCTAGGTTCCGCTTTTGAACAAGTTCATTGGGCAACATCCTTAGGCTTCACTATCATTCATTATCATACATAGTTCTAACTAACATATAAAGTATGTACAAGTTTGATTGACTGGGTCTACATTGTTTCACTTCTTTGGTTTCTAAAAGAATCTTCAGTTTGTAAGTTATGTGTGTGTGGGTGCGTGTGAGCGAGCGTGTGCGTGTGTGTGTGTGTGTGTGTGTGTGTGTGTGTGTGTGTGTGTGTGTGTGTGTGTGTGTGTGTGTGTGTGTGTGTGTGTGTGTGCATGTGCATGCGTGTGTTAGGGCACCTGCGCTCCCAAAAAGTCTGTTACACGGCCCTGCTAGAAATCAATAATGTCACCAGAGGAGCCGTTTTGTAAATAGAAAGCTGTGCTAACAGTCCCATGGTCAGATGCCACCAGAACTCCTGTCCTGTCATCCAGTGTCACCACGCTGCTGTAGCGTGACACATTGGGCAGAGGTTCACAAAGCCAAGCGTCTCCTACTGTATGGGCAGGACTCTGTCATGGACCTGTGAAGTGTGAACGCCAGGGTTTTTTCCTGGAGGACGGACACCCAACAAGACATTAATGGAGGGGCAGACCTTTGAAAAGCTGTCTGTTGTGACTCCCCTTTCTCAGCTGGATAATTGGCCCACAGGAGCAGACTGCAAAACAGTTGCACGCAGGAGTGGACTTCAAGGGGTTGGCGTGTCACTGTCACCTCCATCTCCCCACGTGGCTGAGGTGACAAACCCATTGAGATGCTTTTAAATGCTTCTGCTGTAAAGTGAAAATACTTTGTTATCTTTTTCCCTATTTTTTCTGAATCCAGTGCTGCTGCTGTATGTTCAGTATTCTATCTCTGTTTGTCATTAATAGAGCTAATTTACCATTCTGAGAATACTTGAGCGCTTCTGAAGTTTATGACAGATTAACTGAACTGTAAATTAACCCATTCAATCTGGGAATGCATCTCTGTCATTTTAGATTTCTTTGGCTATTTTTGAAAATGTGTGCAAATCTTTGAATATATATATTTTTAGGCAAACATTTGTAACTGTCAAATGTTTCAACAAATGACTTCATTTTTATGAAAAACTATTGTTACTATATGAGTGGTGCTCAAACCTTTTCTTGTCAAGGACCCCCAAAATTATATGTTTTTGGCCACCGATCCCCATCAAATATGTTGTTCCAGGGACCCCCAGAAGCAAAGATTTGAGTTAAAAATGTTTTTTTTAAAGATATGTATTCAAAGATTTGCACAGATATATTATGTATAATATATAATAATATTTTCAAAAATAGCACATCTACAAGCTTGTACCGTGCTATGAGCTTGTAGATCTGCTATTTTTTAATCGGCAAGTATAAAAAGAATGGTTATAGCTCAAATCTAAAATTACACAGATGCGTTCCCCGATTGAATGGGCTAATTTCTCCTCTCTTACCGTCAGTGTTTACATTATTTGTCACCATGTTGCATTTTATTCAGTAACAGCCAAAAGGCTGCCATATCATATAGGGCTACCATTACGGCCTGATAACCATACACATGTATATTTCATAAATGTGTTTATGTCACATTTAAATACTGGTTTGTTAAGTTATTACACAATTTCAAATGGTAGTGTGTGCTTCATGGACTGGAGTTACCAGCTGGTCATTGCTTATTCACTTCACACAGAGGGCAACGTGAAGGGTGGGTATGAGAGACAATGTAAATATGTATTGGTGATTGACCTCTTATGCTCTGTGGTTTGCATCAGGCTCAAGTCTTTTCAAGGTCTGGTCTGGTCTGTGAATGCAACCTCGGGTCTCAACGTCCAATTGGACCCTTACACTTCTGTGTTAATTAAACACTGAGAGAATCTTACAGTGTAGATTGGTGTCCCAGAGATGAAACAAATCTTGAAAATGGACTAATGCGTTATCAAACTGTTGGTCCTTGAAATTAACCCATTCAATCCGGAAACGCATCTGTGTCATTTTAAGATTTCTTTGGCTATTCAAAAATAGCAGATATACCTGTGCCGCACTATGAGCTTGTAGATCTGCTATTTTTGAAAGATCTTGAAAATTTGGGCAAATCTTTGAATACATATTTTTTAAAGCGAACATTTGTTACTCAAATCTTTTCTTCTGGGGGGTCCCTGGAACAAAACATTTTGCTATATCAGTGGTGCTCCAACTTTTGCATGTCAAGGACCCCCAACATGATATGTGTTTGGCGTATTTGGCCCCCATCTCAAAATATGTTGTTCCAGGGACCCCCGAAAGCACAGATCGGAGTAAAAAATGTTTGCTTTAAAACATATATCTATATATATATTCAAAGATTTGCACAATTTTTCCACGATTAAAAAAAAATAAAAGCGCATCTACAAGCTATTTTTTAATAACCAAAGAAATCTTAAAATGACACAGATGTGTTCCCGGTCTTAAAGGATTAAAATGGTTGAGAATCACTGCTCTAATGCTCTTTGTACATATATGTCTGGTCCAAAACCAGGAGTCTATCATTTGTGTTTACATAATTTTGAAATTTGAAATTAGATGAAAATTGGGAACAGTGTCCCTCCCTCTTTTTTTGGGGAACACAGTGTGTCCCTATGCTCATTAAAAGTTCCGCCGGATGACTTGTTTGGAGAGAAAATTATTCATAACTGAATGTCTCTTTACTTTCTGCATCCCAACTGATCCCAGTGCAGCGAATGTCACGAGATCGTTCATGACGTCATGTTGAGTATACAGGCCAGGGAACAGTGTTTGTATAACATGGTTTTATTCTCGTCTTGTTTGTTTTAATCTAATGTTGTTGATGGGAAAAACAATACCATTAAGCAAAATAAAGACAAAACTTGTTTTGATGAGTTCAGGTTTTTCCATGTCTCTCCTAAGTATAACTTGTGTATACAGAATTAAATAGTGTATATATAGTATGTATTTCTATACGGTATGTATATGGTATATATATATGTAATATATATACACACACATACACTCAGACACACAGTTGGATGCTAATGCATTTTTTATCTGATTTTATCTGGTGAAAGAGAGGGAGTGTGTGTGTGTGTGTGTGTGTGTGTGTGTGTGTGTGTGTGTGTGTGTGTGTGTGTGTGTGTGTGTGTGTGTGTGTGTGTGTGTGTGTGTGTGTGTGTGTGTGTGTGTGTGTGTGTGTGTGTGTGTGTGTGTGTGTGTGTGTGTGTGTGTGTGTGTACACTGTATGTATGCATGCTGTATGTGTATTATGTCATTTTTTCCCCTTTCCTAGTGACTTTTCCTTGACCTTGATGTGAAACGTCATGAGGTCATGGAAAGATGTGAAGGAGAATGCATAAGAAGTGTGAAAAGAGAGAAATAAAGGTCCTCAGCCAGATTTAAAAGCCTGATTTATGGTTGGTAAGTCCAACTGATCTTTTTCATTCAGTGATTAAAATAAATTGTATTCATAGCTGATATTACAGGATGATGTGATGGCTATGATGTCATTTAAAGCAACTCCAGATTTCTTAAATTTGATGTCGAAGTATCATTTACATATAATGTTTTGAAGGTTCAACATGTGTTATTTAACATTTAAAATCACGCATGCACACACACACGCACACGCACACGCACGCACACACACACACACACACACACACACACACACACACACACACACACACACACACACACACACACACACACACACACACACACACACACACACACACACACACACACACACACTGCAAGCCCAGGCATGTTTGAAACACAGGGAGCACCTGTAATTATATGCCACAGACCACTGGTTAAGAAACAATACTTTTGATTATACTTTTATTTACTATACTTTCCACCAGTCTACATGTACGTAGCTACCATACCATGTGAATTATGGATCATTTATGTCTGCATCTTGTTTGTCATTTCTGTTGCAGATACAGAATAAATGTACTTAGTTAGTTACTTTCCACCACTGGCAAAAGCACATTAAGCTTCCTGTCCTCTGTGGTGTGTTCTTTTAGCCCTGAACCTAGTCATTATTTCCTCTGGAGTCCACCTGAGCCAGGTGACAGACACTCATCAACAACTCACACAATTAAATGAGAGCTTCATTAGGGCTAATTGTTTGTGTTTAGTCTGTGTGTAAAGCTGATCAGCTTTATTGGCAGGCCTGCGGCTGCTCTCGACTCACAGCTGCACACATAACGCGCTCGCACCGCAAACACACTTCAAAAAACCTGCAGGGTCCCTTGTGTTGCGCTGTAACTTTTCACACCCACCCGCCCACACACACACACACACACACACACACACACACACACACACACACACACACACACACACACACACACACACACACACACACACACACACACACACACACACACACACACACACCACACCCACCCATACACACACACACACACTCTCTCTCTTTCACCAGATAAAATCAGATAAAAAATGCATTAGCATCCAACTGTGCCTTTCTCTCCTGTGCTGGATTGGGGCTTTTTAAGATGGAAAAGAGAAGGCTGATGATTAGGAGATGAGCAAACGAACGAATGCATGCAGGCTGCAGGGGGAGCAGCCTGGCAGCTGACCCACGCGAGGCGAAGGGGGGGGGGGGGATTCTCTGAATGCTAATGTGAGAGTGGAGAAAGGGCAAACAGGCTCATTGAAATGCAGAGCCCTGGTGTTTTCTTAGGGTAATATTGGGGCAACGTTGAAACAGCACACATTATGGGAGTGAAAGGTCAATTTGATGTTAGTCAGCAGTAACAGTGGGAAGAGCTCACCACCAGGAATTGTTGAATTTTCTGCCTCAGTGATCGGACTCTGTATGAGTATATGAGCATATCATCGCTGCCGGGGCAGAAACCTTGTATCTCCATAGCTCAACTTTTTATGTTTTTGTAAATTAATCTACCTACTTCGTCATACTACAGTGTCACACAAAAGTAGCAAAAAAAAAGTTATGGGCTTGTAGATCTGATTTTTTTTTGCTACTTTCGAAATGTTTTAAAACTGAAAGTATAAGTGGTTAAGTCTTGTATAGATATCTAAACCAATGAAAAGTATTAACAAGAGCTTGTGATTAAATAATAACTACATTGGAACACAGGTTCTTTTTTCCATTTCCTGAAAAGTAAATTTGCTTGGACAAACAAGGTTTCCACCCGACAGCAATGATATTATGCAGATATCCCTAGCATTTCATGGTCACACATGAAGACGTCCGGGCTTGGCTACTCTGACATGAATGGGGAGGGGGTCATCAAACAACGTGTATAAATTAAAATAACAGTGCAATTCAGACCCATATATCGTCGCTCTCGGGCAGAAAACTTGTATCTCCATATTTAATCTTTTTATGTTTGTTTCATAAATGAATGCCTTATAAGTATGACAGTAGTGTCACACAAAAGCAGCGAAAATAGCCGATTTGCTCACATTGCGTTACAATGTAACGTGTACGAGCTCGTAGATCTGCTAACTTAAAAAAAAAAGTGTGTCTGTGTGTTTTATAAATATTGAACCTATGAAAAGTATTAATAAGAACTTGAGACTAAATAACTTTGATTGATTGATTGAATATTGTATTAGGCAGAAATGTAAAAACAGCATAAGTACAGTTAAAACACTTTGACTAAAAGGTCTGTCCAAAAAAGTCCTTGCGGTCTTGTTTCCATTGAGGTCCTTGGTATTCAATAAACTACATTGGATCCATTGGAACACAGGTTATTTTCTCCATTTCCTGAAAAGTTACGGTTTTGGACATACAAGGTCTCCACCAAACATCAACAATATATTTGTATGTGTGGTGGACTCAAGTCCATTTCAGTTTTACCAAAGCTGGACGCTGAAATTCCTCTTGTCAGAGAGAAAAGCTGGAGACATGTCACGTCGTTCAAAGTTTATTCACGTTTAATTACCATGGCAGTGGACCATTTTCCTTGCTTTTGTTGGACCATTGAGAGGAGCGGAGGGCCCACGCTCTCCCATGCGCGCCTCCCCAGCATCCTCCTGCAGCTCCCCAGCAACCGCTGGCTACCCAGCTTCTCCTGTAGCCTCTGCAGTCACACGCAAAGAATGGAGCCACCCCAGGAATGTCAACACAAAAGGAGGAATGTCATTTTGCTGAGTGCTACCCCCCAAAAACCAATGTGCACGCACGCACACACGCACGCACACAAAATCGTAAGTGTGCACACACATACATGCACACGTGCACACGTCACACACACAAAACTTGCATACACACACACACACTCTTTCTCTCCACACACACAGTCATAAGTGTGCACACACATGTGCATGTGCACGTGCACACACACACACACACACACACACACACACACACACACACACACACACACACACACACACACACACACACACACACACACACACACACACACACACACACTGCAAGCCCAGGCATGTTTGAAACACAGGGGGGAAAGCAGTCTTAAATATGACATTAAACATTGGAGTGGCTTACAGGACATTAAATGACAACTTGAGACTTTTCATAGTAAAACTATTTTAAGTAGGTTCTGAATCAGAATAATACCGAGATGAGGGTAAATAAGGAGGGGAAATAATGTGGTCAGTTATGAAAGTGTATCTTATCATTTGTATTTTTTAGTCTTAATTTTTCAAGTGGGGTCCCGGGACCCCCAGGGGTCCTTGAGGGGGTTCCAGGGGATCCCCAACAACATGAGAAACAGTTAAAACACTTAAGCCCTGCTTAATATATTTCAGAAAGTAGCCGATCTACAAGCTTGCAACGCGTTGACAGGTTCTGAGCTTATAGATACACTACAAACACATATCAATTTGGGGGTCCTTGACATGAAAATGTTTGAGAAGCACTGTGTTACGGTTAGAGAGAGCACTGTCTAGTTTGCAACAGAGTGCCACATTTCATAACAGGGAGACATGTAGTGAACATAACCAACAACTCTGTTCACAGTGCAGTCTACATGTGCATGTTATCACTTCACTGTTGTCTGCTTTCTGCTTCTTCATGGATATTTTTCTATTTTTCATTTCTTACTCTGATTTGTTATATCTGTGTGACCCTGGAGAGCAACCAAGCAAGTTAAATTCCTCATATGTGAGAGCGTTACTTGGCCAATAAACTGTTCCATGTTCTGATTCTGAGAACCTTAGTGATGAAATACTTCTGAACTCTGCAGTAAATGTGTGTCTGCTTTTTTCATGTGCTGCCACAGAATTCGAATTTGTTCACTGCGGGTTTGTTAGGGCGATATGGACAAAATCTAATATCACAATATTTTTTACCAAATACCTCAATATCAATATATTGACCACAATATACATTTTCTTCGTCATTTTTCAAACTTTTTCGAAAATATTGAATAATAGCAAAAATAGCTGATCTACAAACTCACGAAGACTCGCGTGGCAACGTGTTGTCAGCTTTTAGAGCAGCTATTTTTGCAAGTATGAAATAAGATAACAACCAGTAAAAGACAGCACTTGTTTATGCCATATCACGATATTACGATATCCAAAATCCCACGCAAAATCTATAGTCTCATATTACGATATGCATGTAACATTGATATATGCCATGCCCTAAATTATATACAGTTGAATGCTCAAGAAATCCAACATTTAGTAGGACTATGAAGTACTACTAGTATATTAGACAGTAGTTAATAGCACACAGCAGTCCTGATTTGATCCGGTCCTGATTTTGAATTGGTGGTCATTGTTGAACGATAGAAAGGTTCAAAGTTTGAGCTGCATGTTCCATGTGCTCCACCCCATGTATTTTGACTTACCAACTCTTTCTTTTGTCCCCCCGGAAACTAGTCCTAAAGCCCTTACACCTCCATATTAAAGCCACCCCATAGCCCGGGGGGACTGTCTGGCTGTGATTGGGTAGTTGGTTGTCACTGGCAATATTTTATTTAACAACTACCACAGGTAGGCCTAACCTGTTTGTTTTAACAGATATCACTGAAGATATAGGATATTTAATGATCTAACTTAAGTTTAGAGCTAACTTAACCGTTGGCTAATATATTAGGGGTGCAACAGTTAGTTGAAGGAATCAATTTAATCAGAATCAGAATCAGCTTTATTGTCACATTACAGGTTTACAGAAGTAAAAAAAAGTGGGTGAAATTCGTTTTTGTGCAAGTGCAAGAAAATTAAGAAAGGGAAGAAGAAGAAGAAGGGGATAATATATAAATAATCGATTATATAATATAGTATAAAGAGTAATTGATAATCTATGTAATGCGACTTGTAGATTGCCTACTTTCGGTATATTCTGCGTGAAACCATTGTACAAAACAGGTTTTTAGTATAGTTATAATCAGACTAATCGATTTAGTCAATTGTTCGCATCGATGTGTTGAAATATATAAAAATGTTTTTTTATTAACAAAAAAAAATACAATTCTTTGATTATTCAATTAAATAAAAAAGCAATGGATAGAACAATTGCTTAGTCAGTCAATAATACAATAATAATAACAACCCATAATAACCAGTTACCAAACCCTCGGTTAGCAATTACCCTGACAACCAACAAGCCAATCACAAAGCTGGCCGTCCCTCCAGGCTATGGGACAGACTCTACCATCCTGACTCTCCACCGGGATTTGCAGCTTTCTCCTCTAGTCCAGTGTTGCCATGTCTACTTATTATAAGCGACTAAGGGCTTCTTTTTTTCTGTAAAGTTGCTTGTAAATATTGATAGTTTCGTGTTTGTGTTTTTTTTGGGCTTGTTTCTAAAGTGTACTTGCTTATTTAGGCTTGCTTCCAAATATATTATTATTATTTAAGCCCGTGGTTGTCAAATATTTTCATGAAAATGTTTTGTGCCAGGGAGCATTTGTGTTGTTAGAATGTTTCAAAAAATTTTTTTTCCAAATAGTCCACATTGTATTGCAAGAGTTTTTGAAAATAGCAGATCTACGAGCTCGATATTTTCAAATAGCCAACGCACATAGGTTTAAATTGCTCATGTGGCCTAGTAGTTGCTTCTTTTGGGCTTGTTTTTCCTAGACCTGGTTGCTTATTTCTCTCACAAAACCTGGCAACACTGCCTCTAGTCTGGATTTCTGCACGAGCGACACCATCCAGTTTATAAGAAAACCCACCGCTCGAGCTGAAGAAGAAACACATAATAAGACACTTTTTATGCAACTTTAACTCCTTTTCGTACTTTCCCTTCGTGCCTTTACGTCGGAATTCGAAGCGGTTAATCGTTATAAACGTATAGTCGACGTACATTCGAAGTACATTGCTTCTTCTTAACTGTAAAAAAGTTTTATGGGTTTTCTTTTTTCTTCTTAACCAATGTTTGGTTACTTTTTTTCTTTATGACGTTTCTGGAGGAACT
The DNA here is from genome assembly GCF_963280865.1 of Gymnoscopelus braueri. NCBI lineage: Eukaryota > Metazoa > Chordata > Actinopteri > Myctophiformes > Myctophidae > Gymnoscopelus > Gymnoscopelus braueri. The sequence continues at coordinate 7,722,744 of NC_137622.1, read as the reverse complement.
GGACTTTTATCCCGCATCCCAGGCTCTCCTGAGGGTTTCATTTGAGCCGCATTTGTTCTTTTTTAAGTTGTTTTCGGTCTTGTTTCGAGGTAAATTCTTGGGTTTTTGTTGAATGAAGTGTCTGTTTGAACAACTTCTAACAGGCAGCTGAAAGTTTTTAAAGTGCGGTCCATGAGGAAAGTCAACTAAACGTGGGGGACTTGTTGAAACTTCGTCCTAGTTTTATAAATAAATACACCTGAGAGACTTGTAACTTTTTTCTTCCTTTTTTTTTGTTTTAACTTTTTTTTTATTATTTAACTTTTTTATTGGTGTTATTTGTCTCGCCATGAAGAAGATGTCTGTGTTGTCCTCCACGGTGGGTTTATACACGTTAGTGTTGCTTTTTGTCTCGGCCATCAAGGCTGAGAGCAGCAAGAAGAACTGCAATGAAGTCAGAGCTGCTTACAGTTCCAAAGGCTTCAACGTCAATGATGTTCCCAACAAAGGAATACAAGGTACGTTTACTTTACAAACCTGTGATATGTGTTTAAAAAACACCGCGCTGGGTTTAAAACCACTGCTTTATGTTTGAAACCATGTTGAAAAACCACTGCAGTTTGTTTAAAATCACTGTTAAACGGTGATTTTACACACCAAACAGTGTTTTATGTGTGAAATCCACTGCTTTCGTGTTTCCAAATCACTGCATTGTGTTTAAAATCATTGTTTTATGTGTAAAATCACTGCTTGATGTGTAAAATCGCTGCTTAATGTTTAAAATCACTGCTTTAGGTCTCATTAGAACTATAATTTCACTAATCTAGCCTACTGTCACTAAATAAGTAAGTGCATGTATGGCACTGGTTCTCAAAGTGGGGTGCGGGGACCCCCAGGGGTCCTTTGGGATGTGGGGACGGGGGGTGGACCAGGGTGTCCCCCGGAACATTTTATTTTTCAGCTATTCGGAAATAGCAGATCTGTTGGCAAATTTGGACGAATGTTGAGTTGACATATATTCACTTTATTTGGGATCCCTGGCACAAATTATTTTCAGGTCTGCGGCCCAATCCAATGAATCCATGCCAATATGGGGGTCCTCGACATGAAAATGTTTGAGAACAACTGTTCTAGTCTACGTGGGACTACAGTTTAATGTTTGCTTACAGTGATTTTTGTTCAAAGACACAGTGTAACGTTTTTAGAAGGCTGCATCTTAATGTTGTGGTTTTGGTTACATTGTAACCATTTGTTGCCATTAGTTCCTCACTCCATGCAGGAGGCAAATTAATGGTCTTCATCTAGGAAACGGTTGTAGGCTGTTCACAACAATAAACTACTACATCAATATACAAACATTACAGCCCACAGTCGGACACCGGGGCCTATGTTTATTTCTAGGCTTCCTTTAGTACCTCGTGAGCTGATGAAGCATCCAGGACACCCGCAGTGATTTACTAAACACTCTTTGTTGCATTTATGCAAACAAAACATACATGTGTTATTACTGTCACTGTGTGAACATGAAAGGCCTCACTTTTTGGTCTAACTTGTTCATCACCCCCAGGCTGGTATATTTGGAGCTATAGTTTGAATAATATAGACACTAGTACAAATTGTTTAGTTATGAGGAGGACGGGGGTGGGAAGGCGAATCTATTAAGAAAATAATCAGTTAAAGTCTAGTAATGGAAACTTTTTTTTTGGGGGGGGGGGTTACAGTGAAGCCTTGAGGAGAGTAGCAGAGGGGGGGTTGGGGGGTTGAAATTCCGCTGTGCCCTGCATACTTTAACCCCCCCTTTCTCCTTTTTCCTTTTAGATTTCTTTTTTTTGTGGTTAAATTCAATATACATAAATTTCCAGACCCTACATTTAGTCCATTTTAGGCTGCAGATTATTGTGGCTTTGGAATGTTTTCTTATTTCAAACATAGACGTGGGTCAGTTAGACATGCCCAGTGTCCTGTGAGAGTCCTGTTTCTCCACTCACTGTTAAACACATTTCCTAATGGGATCTATTTCACTTGCCTTAATGTGCTTAATTAGTCATTGTTACTACAATGTCTTATCTCACAGGGCGCAGAATGTGTTCCTTTCCCCCCCTGCAAAACATTGAAGCATAAATTCAACTGACAAGGGTAACGGATGGGTATGTGAGCTTTATGGGACCAGGCTGCATTATGAGTTTGCATTTTGCACACAGGATAATGAACCTGTCTTTCTTTAGGTCGGTGTCATGATGGCTCATTAGAATTTGATTTGTATGTAAACTGTCAGGCATTTCACACCAGCCCATAGGTCCTTTTGTCTTGGGGTCTGTATGTCATTGTAATGCTAAGCAACATTGAGAGTAGCCCAACATGTCTGCATTTGTTATGCTTAATGGTGTTGAATGTTTTTGGGGTTTGAATGAGGTCAGTTTTGGTGGAGCAGGTTTGCATTCTATACTGTCCACACACGTGCCTTTCCAGTTTTAACCCCTTGAACCCTGGCCTCCCTATTCTCGGTTCGAACATTTGGCAAAAACAGCCGCGCTACCAGCTCACGCATTGTGAGCTGGTAGATTGGTTATTTTCTGTGAAGATATTTAACGTAGAGTGAAAACACGATGGTGGGCGAACATTTGGCGAAAACAGCTGATCTACAAGCTCACACGCATTGTGAGCTTGTAGATCGGTTATTTTCGGCGAAGGTGTTTACTGTCAAGTGAAAACAGGAGGGGGGCAGGTATAGAGCCCTGGGGGACTCTGGACAACTAAGTATGTAGGGTTTAAGTGGTCAAATACATGCCTGGTGTAGGTCTGGACTGTATAGGCAACACCAGCATCTCTTTATCATTGGTAGAAACTCTGAGATAATTGGGTCTATAGAAAGCCACAAGGTTTACTGTCATCAGGGAGGTTTGGGGCCATGCCCTCACCCCAGGACAATGCTTGGTGATAGCTGGAGATGTGAGGTCTGATTGAGCCACTTCTGTCCTGTTTGTGTCAGGGTTGTGTCTCTCTTCGTCTCTTTAGTGGCCCCTGACATTAATTCTCCTCTTCCTGCCATGAAAGGCTCTATGTAGCAGTCTGAATGGCAGGGGACACGCGGCGGCACACTCAGACCTATATTTAAAGTCATACCCCCTCTGCCAGTTAATTAGTAGACGTATCATTATTATTGTTGTTGTTGTTGTTTGAGAACACTGGGTTTTTTCCGTGGTATATTATTCCAACTAATCAAGCGCTATGTCACTGGAGCTGCAACGTTTATGTAACTGTTGTCTCCTCTCTGATACAATCATCATAAATCAAATCGGTGGAATGTGTGGCCTATTGGTGATGCAGCCCTCAAAATTGCCTCGTTCGCAACCACAAACATCTTTTGTTATTGCTGGCGGCATAGAGATAACAATGTTTGTTACCGTTGAAATTACAGGCAGGCTTTAGTTAAAGCCAGACTGAGATTCAATAGAGATGTTTTAATGTAATAAAACTGTAAGGGAGACCCTCAGTGCTCCAGCTGAGACAGAATTAGGTGACACAGAGAAACAGCAGACTCGATTGTTGAATTCCAGCTTGATCCCATGGTCCCAATCTCTTACCTCTCACGTGGAAATGGTTCAAGACCCAGTTTCCAAGTCGTATGAGGGTTTGTTTTGGGCCTTTGGCTGATCGAGTACCTTTTTTATTTTTTACAGGAAATGATCTAACCTCACAGCCCTAGAAATGACAGATCCATCATGTTGTCAGGAATAATATTGCCAGTGTTTCAGTGAATATGTGTGTGTGTGTGTGTGTGTCTGTTTTGGTGAGAAGTTTCTTTGCTGGTAATTCTTCTCCTGTGACGGACGTTAAAAGACATCTTCTAAGTACTTAGCTTCACAGTGGCGAGAGTGACGGCCTCTTCAAAAGAGGCAGAAAACAGACCGGTTAACGCTGTCCAGATCAGTATCTGTCATGTCAACAGGTCCCGTCTGGACGCTGCGGCTCTCTCCTCCTTTTTCTAGCCCTTCAAGCAAAATCTGTTTTGGTTTACACCGGCGGTCTGGCTCGATGTCATGCCTCAGGTATGGCACAATGGCGAAGATCAAAGACAAAAAAGGGGAGAGGGTCACGTGGAACATACATCCCATCTCATAATCAGTTGTATGACCTCAGCACATAAGCCTCCCACCAGTAAGCTCAAGACATTTTGCAGTGCTGGTGTTTTTAGCTTGTCGTTTCCCCCTTGCTGAGGCGGTGGCCGTGTGCCCTGCATCTTTTACGCTTTTGGTAAATAACAGGTTATGTTATTGCACTGACATTCAGTGGGATAAGATAAGAGCAGGGAACGGGGACGTAGGCAATCTCTGGAGGCTTTTATAGCCGTAGGGCCAATATTTAAGTGCTCCACTCCAGTCTCTGTGACTGTAGCCTACTGTTTTAACCTCTGTAATAATTAACTAATAAACCATTAGCTCCCAGTGTCTTGCTCACCCCTGAAGGTCAGTCTCAATAAATCTTTAGAGGACTTCTCACAGTTTTATCTGGGAATGGCTTTGCAAGTCTTATCGCCCGGAATTACTTCCATACCGCGCTTGGCAATTTGGACATTGATAAAACTGTGCAGGGATTTCCTCAGAGTGGCTGCATGTTAACTGTGGTTTGCTGCTAATATGCTCCATCAGGAAATAGGCTCTTATAGCAGATGTGTTTGTCCATCAGTGGTTTTACATACACCATAACGCCTAGCAACAGTAGTCCCTGTAGTAGTTTTTTGGTTTAGCGTGAGCCTACATCAACCACTTAAAACCTAAATGTACTTAGTTGACCGAAGTCCCCCAGGACTCTATACTAGGCCCCCTCCTGTTTTTCGCTCTACACTAAATATCTTCACTGAAAATAGCCCCTTCTACAAGCTCGCAACGCGTTGTGAGCTTGTAGAACTGTTTTTATTTTACTTTTTATGTTCACCCCAGAATAGGGACGATTCCAGTTCAAGTGGTTAAGAATACTTTGCAAAAAGGTGTGTTTATCACCAAGAAGGATAACGGAAAGATAATCATCTGTAAAACAACACTGAATAACGATCTTAATGTTTATTTGTTATTGGCGTATTTGTATTCATGTCAAACTTAATCTATCTGTATTAACACATTCCCGGCCATCAGTATTTAAATCCCTATCTTTCAGTCGTCTGCCTTTTTGTCCCCCCCCCCCCCCCCCGCCCACCACCACCACATACCTCAGCAGACCTGTAAGTACAGAATCAGAAGGAATTAGATTTACATGATGGTGGAATCTGGCAAGTAGTTGATTTTTATCAATAAGCAGCAAAGTTAACCCATTCAATCCGGGAACGCATCTGTGTCATTTTAGATTTGAGCTATAACCATTATTATTATACATTTGTGCAACGCCTTTTTTTTTACATTTGTAACTCAAATCTTTGCCTCTGGGGGGTCCCTGGAACAACATATTTTGATGGGGATCGGTGGCCAAATTTCATAATGGGGGGTCCTTGCTCCTTGGCAAGAAAAAGTTTGAGCACCACTCATCTGCAACAGTAGTTTTTCAGGAAAATGAAGACATTTGTTGAGATATTTGACAGTTACAAATGTTCGCTTAAAAAAATAATATATATTCAAAGATTTGCACACATTATTATGTTTTTTTTTTTAAAGCAGATCTACAAGCTCATAGCGCGACACTCGGTGCCGCACTGTGAACTTGTATATCTGCTATTTTTGAATAGCCAAAGAAATAAAAAATGACAGATGTGTACCCGGATTTAATGGGTTAATTTGACTCTGATTGCAAGAGTGGTGTCTAGCAAGTTAGCCAATACTAAGGATAGGTTAAACATTTATTTACTTTATCTAGCCTAGTTCTATCATTTGTTCCTCACCAGTAGAGTGATTTGATTGAGATTGAGTTGTGAACATATTTCTTCTCTGATATCTCACATCATCTTCACAAACTTTGTTCACTGATCCCACCTGCCAGCAGCACTCCGTCCAAATGCGCTCTGAATAACGACAGATAGACAGTGTGCACTCTGTTGATTATTGTATTGCATCTCAGCCCATCAGAGATCCTGACCTGAACATCATTAAAGGGATAGTTCACCCCCAAAATGACTTTTCCTATCGATTAGTGACCCCATGGAAACTTGAATTCATGGATGTTTTTTAGTTTTTGTCGCATTCCTTAGCCAATAATTTGATGACCAGCAGACCGGTAGGCAGTGGTTCCGGTAGAAGACACAGAAGGAGACTCTTTGTCTCCTACCAGAACCGCTGTCGGTCATCAAATTATTGGCTTAGGAATGTGACCAAAAAAAAAATCTCCATGAGGTGACTAATCGATAGAAAAACATTTTTGTTTTGGGTGAACTATCCGGGAACATTGGCCCAAAATAGCCGATCTTGTAGATCGGCTATCTCTGGCAAAGAGATTCGGTGTGGACTGTGGACGGAAAAAAGTCAGAGTACAGTTGTAACTCAAGTCCGTTTCACTAAGACTAGAGGGTTTAAGTGGTTCATTATTCAGAAGTGAAAACTAGGTTCACGGTTCTTTATTGTAGAGTAAAACATACATACAGCTCCTAAATAAATGGAAGTACTGTAGAAAGAATCCAGTTTGAAAATCACCATCTTGCGAATGTTTGATTTGTGGAGAGACACACATATTGCAATATAAACTGGAAAAGGCTTTTCCAAAGAACAGCTACATACTAGCTAGGGCTGAGCAATAGATTGATATTATATCGATATTGTGGTAGATATTGTTTGGGATTTGGATGTCATGATATAGAAAAATGTTGTCTTTTCCTACTTAATCAGTTGAGCCTTATTTTATACGTTAAAAAATAGTGAAAATAACGGATCTATAAGCTCACACCGCGTCATGTTATGAGCTTTTAGATTGGATGTTTTTGCTATTTTACATGGAACAGCGATTACGTTTTCCACTGCCAAGTAATGTAAGACAGTGAATATATTATTATGTTGGGTAACATGATTTCATATTCCTGATTGATGCGATTGGCCGCTGTTATTTTGACCCGATCTGTACAGCTGATGCCAACCTGGCCTCCCATCGGCGTTTGTTTTGACTGCATGTGGATAAATGAGATGATAATACAGGAGGAGTTCCTTGGCGTGTGGTGTTGTTTGAATCTTAAGGTCAGCCAGGCTTGTGGAGTGTTAGGAGATGACTGATAAAGACCTGCAAATAGAGGAGGTTGGAGTTTCCCAGAAGAAAACTCACTGTAGCCTAAACCAGTGGTTCTCAAAGTGGGGACTGGGGACCCCCAGGGGTCCTTGAGGGAGTTCCAGGGGGTCCCCAGCTAAATGATTTATGAACCAAATGGACCCTTGTGGGTCTGTAACTCTGAGAGTGTACAAATGGAACCAAATTTGTACTCTCTCACAGAATTAACATTGATTTTACAATTTAAATTGGGGTCCCAGACAGAAATGCCATTAAATGGGGGTCCGTAGCCTAATCATTAGGCTACGGATTTGCATTAGGCCTTAATGCATGTCAAACTGGGGGTCCTTGAAATTAAAATGGTTGAGAATCACTAGAGCCGTAAAAATCTTCTCTTATGCTGGCATATCTTTTCAAATGGGGGTCCGCAGGCTAATAAATGTCAATTTGGGGATCCTTGACATGAAAATCCCCCCCCCCCCCAAATTAAAACAATTACAAAAATGGTACCAATAGCCGAGAGGTTAGGGCGAATACCACATGCCTGGCGGCAAATCCCTGGTTCGATCATTCCCCGGCAAGCCAGACCTTTTGCTGCATATCAATCTCTTTCTCTCTCTCTCTGCGTTTCCTGTCTCTCTCCACTGTGACTATCAAATAAAGGCTCAAAAAAGCATCCAAAGCACCCAACAATAATTACATTTAAATGGCGTGAAACGCTGCTGTACACTGTGAGCTTGTCGATCGGCTATTTTCATATTCATCGTACAACAAAGTATTTACAAGGCTTAAGTGGTTAACACATAGGCCTAAAGGACGTGTGACGGTATAGTTGTGTCCAGTTTAAAATTAACTAAGGAAATAGTTCCTTCCTGTTGTTGTTGACGAGGCTTCCAGATAATTGACTTTAAGCGTCATGCGGCTCAGGTCTTGTGAACCTGGTGGATGGGAGCCTGGTGGTTTGAGGCCCTACCACTAGCGAGGGAGGGGACGCTCGCTACACGTGCCTGGCGGGTCCACGGTGCAGCGCAGAGCTCTTATCAGCTTCCTGTGGTGGTGGGGCTGGGCCCGGGCGGCAGCTCTCAGATCAGTGTCTCCCGTGGCATTCGGCTCTGCCAGGCAGCAGCTGCTGCCTTATCGTGGCTCAGAAACAAATAAAGCTTATCGCTGCTGCCCCCATAAGAAAATGAGTGTTGTTGTGCATGAAGGATGTGGCTGAACAAGCGTCGTACTTAAAACGGCGTGGTGGTCCTCCCGTCTGCTGGATTTAAAAAGTCTGTCTTAGCCGTCTTGTTTCTAGCCCTGATGTGGATTTCAGATGGCCTTGTAAAGTTTAGAATGTTGCGCTTTGTTTCGTTGTCGATGCTTGAACGTTACATTTGAGGCTTGGAATGTGGAGTTTTTTCCCCCCTTTTGGTACGCTCTGTAGCAGCAGTTTGAATGGCTGTGTGTGTGCGCGCGCGTGCTCGTGTTTGTCCCAAGATTCCAAAACGCCATTTCTCCTCATCCCCTTGCTCTGATGGGTGAGCGACAGATCATTGGAGGGCGGGGGTGCATGGGGATGCTGTGTGTGTGTGTGTGTGTGTGTGTGTGTGTGTGTGTGTGTGTGTGTGTGTGTGTGTGTGTGTGGGGAGGAACAATTGAGCACCCCCTTTTTTTAGGCCAGCCTGCCCCCAGCACCCCACCCCACACTGCATTCCTCATCGGACCACCAACACACACACACACACACACACACACACACACACACACACACACACACACACACACACGGAACAACAACAACAAAGACTTGTGGCATATGCAGAAAGAGAGAGAGAGGGGATTTTTTGACTGACTGACAGAGCGAAGCACAATGTTTTTGTACGAAGGGGAAGATTTAGTGAAACAATCTGGGCCCAGGGAGTGACAGGGTGACACATAGCGAGGGAATCCAGGGAGGCAACATGGCTCTGACTCATCTCCCCTCTCCTCTGTCATCCAGCCTGCTCCTCTCAGGTGACACACACATGTCTTCTTGTCGAACACAAACACAACACTCATGGTAATGTGACTGCGTACATTTTTAGCATAGGGTGGTTCTTCTCTTCGTACATGGAGTCGGCGGATCCGTGAGGGACTGTGTGTCTGAAATCTGGATCAGGCTTTGTGGGTTTCCACTGGGTGGAGGGAGTATACCCGAGACTCCTTGTTAACACGTCCTGTTTGCATGCTGTTAAGTCAGCAGTCTCTCGCTCTCTCTCTCTCTCTTGACATATCAGTTCATTTCTCTCTGCCTCTCCTCCTTTGGGCGGTTGTATTTCAGTCTTAGTCCTTCCTTCCTTCCTTCCTTCATTATCCCTCTGTGATTTCCTCTCCTTTTCCCCCACTGCATTTAACCTACTTATCTTGTACTAGTATCTCCCCCTCTTTCTCATTCTTTCTCTTCAATTCAGGTTTAACTGTGTGTGAGCGTGGGGAGGCTTTCAGGTGATCGCTGTACCGAAACACAGAACATTTGTTGTCTTTTCCACACGTTTCCCCTAGGCCTCGCCTTGCCACTTGCCACCTCCCTTACACTGATGCGTTGTCGTTTAGTATTGTCACGGAGCTTTTACGGCGCGATACGTTACACTGCTTTTCCATAGTGGGATTCCTCTGGCTGCCCCAATGTCTTTTGTGCCAGCGATGGCGGCTGGTGTGCTTTCTTGTTCCTCTGATATCCGAGCCGCTGTGTGTTTCTTTTGTGTTGTGGTTGTGTCACTCCGCCAGCTGTGAGGAGTGTGGCAGAAGGGCCTGTGGGCTCTGATCCCAAACTGCAGGGGTGGACCCTGAACCTCCTGCCCTGAAAAGAACTGGGCTCTGCACTCGCTGAAGTCACCTCCCTGCATGGCTGCCAGGGAGTGAGTTAGTTTTTTAAAGTAGGTGTATTTTGCAGCCAAGTCTTTCATTGCTGTGGAGGCTCAGTGGACACGAGGACCATGTTAATAATCGAAGACGGCCGTTAGGAGGACGTGTCTGTGACTTTGTGACTGGCCAGAGAGGCCTGTGTGGTTGGGGAGAGGGAGAAGGAACTGAAGCCAGGGACTTGCCTGGGTATTTGGGCTGAAACCCCAGCGCTGGGCTCGGGCCAGGTGAGCTGTAATCCCCGCTAATTACTCCCAAGGTCTACATCACGTCTCTCTCTCCGATGGGGCTCCGTCGAACACTTCAGCTCAGTTTTCCAAAGTAATAGGTCACCGTAATTACCTAATCCCTTTGTGTGCCGTTTGCTCTTGTACTTGTAATAAAATAATTGTCTGAAACTGTCAAGCCAATTTCTTCGGCTTTGCTCTTTTTATACATTTTCTGCCAAACAAACAAAATAGTGGTAGGAGGAGCCCTGGAGAGGCGAGGTGATGATGCCATGCCTTAAAGCCGCTCATCAAAACTATAATTTAAAACATCAGGAACCCATCGGCAGAGGTCCTGCTGGCTGAGACACAATTAGGGGGGGGAAAAAGAAACACTTTTGAAAGGATCAAGTAGTTTTTAAATAAAATGCTCCAAAGCTGCAAATCATTTGGTCATTGAGTTGGGAGGGTGGTTCTCTCTCTGGAAGAAAAGCCAGGCTTTGTGTGGGAATGTGAGATGACCGCTAGGGGTGGAAATGTTGTACATCAGCGGAATGGCACGACCAGCCTCATAGTAGCCATGATTTATCGACACGTTCACTGCTGCGGCTCATCGGGAACGGACAGAGCTATTCATGACCAAAGCCCATTAAAAGCATTGTACCTTAAGGTTTAAGCTTTCTTTTGACAGTTGGCTATGAGTTGGTCTCTAAGTTCCCACCGCCCCCTCTCTCGGTGTCCAGTTTCCCACAGCCCAACAGGTATATCAGAATCACTGCTTTGAGCTTCCAGAAACTTGATCTTCTACCTGACCTCATTGTGCCTGGGGGGGCTACGGCAGGGCCTGTCCTGCCCCCAACATCTGGTGGACCTCACTGCTTTTTGGATGTCTGTTATAAACATTTGTCCTCAGGAGGGGCTCGCTGGCTTTTACCGGCAACGCTGAAACATATTGTTTGTGTGTTAAATCTTTTAAAAGCTCTCGAATGTTTCAGCCGAGATGATTTTTTTTTTATTCTTCTTGGCGGGTTTAGAGGTGGGGGTTGGGGGGGGAGGGGGGTTTAGTCAAATGTGTAAATGCATGAGAGAGTTTTTCACCTGCTTGTGGAGCAAGCTGGTCTATATTCGGTCAGTAGTATAGTAGTTTTTTTGTGACTTTCTCCTCATTGGCTGACCTTTAAGCCAATGGGTAGTCCACAATGCCCTCCCATACTCTGAACAGGTGTAAGACCTCCGGTCACAGAATTCAGAGCAACACTCGCTAAATTACCGTCATTAACTTACAGTAGACACAGACATACCCTACTCTTCACCATCCGGCAAGCATTTAAATAAACACCTTCAATTAACAATAGCGGACAAAAGGATGACATTCATGCACTCTTACAGGCACAAACAATCCAACATCTAACAGTAAACATAGACAAAAAAAACTTACAACTACTAGGCTTCTAATAAAAACTGCAGTATTAAATAACATATTAAACTCCTTTTTAACTGTTACAGAGATTTTTTTCCCAATGTTTTGTAAGATGCAAGAGTCGTGACTCGTGACAGTACTTTCAAAGGGTTTTAGCTTGGCACAAGCTGGTATAAAATGACTGTCATTCCGTTTTTAAAGATGTAGTTCAGTCTCTCTCAGGCTGTGAGTTGTTCCAACAGTAGTCTCTGACAGCTCCGCCATGTTTGCACAGGGTCCCATGGTAAAGCACTTGGCCTTAAGTAAAGACGGTTTCTTCTTCATCTTCTCCTTTTAAAGTGTGTTTTCATTTGTGTGCCATGAGTCAGTCGGTAGAAAGAGGGAGGGCTGAAAGAGAGGAGGAGAGGGGAGGCGAGGGACACGCCAAGGAAGATCTTTTGTGCCTCCTCCGTCTTTCTCCTCCTCTTCTTTCCTTGTGATAATCACGCTGTGCTGTAACTTGTCCTCACTCCCGCTTGTCTGCAGAAACCTCTGCCTGTCTCTGCAAATCTGGAAGATAACAGTCTCGCTGTCTCTCTCTCTGTTCATCTTTGACTTGTTCTGTCTGTCTGTCTCTCACACACACACACACACACGCACACACACACAGAGAGCGTTAAGGTGGAATAGACGGGAAAGGCAGCAGATCAAACGCTCCTACAGAGCACATACCTGAGGAGGAGCTTGCGGAGGGAATGTAGGATTAGCCTGCTGTTGACATGAATCATGGCCTCCTCCTCTCTGGATGGAGAGAGCGGATGTTAAGGCATGTTGATGCTTCCCTGTGTAGTCTGTGGATGGAAGGCAAAACAACAAGGTTTGAACAGTCTACAAGATGTGCTATGCATGCACGTTTTTGTCCAATCACAGTTAAAGCTGCAATCCGTAACTTTGTTTTAAATTGAATAAAACATCATTTTGACCAATCTGTATGATAAGAGTTTGTTTCAGGTAGGATCCACTTGGTTGACAAGTGGTATCGCAATAAGCTCAAAAGGCAACAATACATGCTCTGCTCAAACAGCTTTCTGTATTGGTTCCAACTTCCAACAGTTCAAATTTCTGTGCTTGTGCGGGGGGACCCCGGGTTCAGATCTTGGGTGGGACATAAAAGTTACGGATTGCAGCTTTAAATCAGCGTAGTTCATAGAACAGGAGAAGTTGAATTGGGCAGACTTTTACAGATGGGAGTAGCAGCTGTTAAACAGCCAGTCACCAATCCCTGCGTTCATCACAAGGATGACAAACAAGTTCCCCGCGATTCCGCGAAAGATGACACATGGAAGCAGCACTGAAGTCAAACAGCAGATGTTCTTTTTCTCTCCTCTTCTCTATTCACACTCCTCTGTTAACATGATTATTGCTGCAACTGTCCATTACTCTCTTAGTGATTATTCTATCGCTGACTTTTCTGATTCATTGAGAAGCCAGGTTTGGGATAATTTGTTAAAGAAAAAATTATATATCAACGACTAAATTGATTACTCTGATTTACCACTCAAGCACTATTTTATACTTTGTCGCACAATGATCTCACACAAAAATACAGAAAATAACCGATTGCTATGCGACTATGTGTTGTGAGCATGTAGATCTGCTATTTATTATCATTATTATAAAATGCAGTGGAATAGCTCGGAAGGAAGAGAGAAATAACGTTGTGGTGATGAAGCCGTGGTGAAGCGGGGTCTAACGTCTATTTGGCATCCGGGCAAGTAAACAGTGAGATTTAGATGTTTTCTAATGTGCTTAGCTCCGGCTCTCTCTGTCTTGCATAGAGTGCATGTTTCCCAACAACGCTGGGAGACTGACCCTTGGCTGCTGCGTTTTTGTATTTATTGATGTCTTGGGGTTTGCACGTATGCTCTCATCTACACCCCCCCCCCACACACACACACACACAAAGAATGTTACTGTGTTGTTACACACCCACTCTTTCTCATGACATTAACTTGACTAATTAACACACACCAACAGTGGATTAACCTGTCTGGGTGACTGACCATAGAAACCCACCCTCTTCTGTTCTCCCTTTGTTTATCTTTATCTCACTGCACCCCCCCCCCCACACACACACACACACACACACACACACACACACACACACACACACACACACACACACACACACACACAAACACCTACTCTTTCCCTCAACCCTATTGGTTCTCATTACTTGCTACTATTCGAGGTTGCTTTTTGTACCTGGGTGGGAAGGGGGGGCTGGATTTAATCTCTACCACCTGAACCTTGTCCTGCTGTCAGAATCAACAGAGTTCAGCTGTCCGCCTCTGATCTGCTATCACACACTTCATGGAAATGTGTTTCACACAATCTGCTACTCGCCAGCTATATTTACCTCGCACTATTTCACAGGCCAGGGTCAGACAGTCCAGAAGAGACTTTTCCTCTGGTATCTCTTTTTTTCATAGCTATTGCAAGAAGACATTTCGTGGGCTGTATTTTAAAGTGTGTGTGTGTGTGGGTGGGGGGGTGACTAGTGACAGTTAGCGCATGTCTGACCACTTGCTCCTTGTGAGTAGGGAGGACCCGGGTTTGAATTCGACTCCCGTCATGTCTGCCATGTTTCTCCTCTCTCTGCCCTAGGCTTCCTGTCTCTACACTCTCCTATCTAAATAAAGCAGAAAAATGCCTCGCACACAAAAAAACTCTTTAACCACTTGTCGTACGACGATGTAGTGCGAAAATAGCCAATATACAAGCTCATAGATCTGCTATTTTTGCACAGAAAAATGTTTGCATATAATGACATACCCATAATAGGGACGTCATGTTGAAAGTGGTTAAAACATTTTCCAGCGTGCAACAAGTGATGGTTAGGGATAAGTCACGCGTGCGTACAGCCCCTGTGGTCCGCGTTTGGCCGCTGACTTTTTAAATGTACTCGGGGAAGTGCAGTAGCGAGTTAAATCATTGACAAAGCAGTGACCTGGGAAGTGGTGTAGGCAGGGTGCTTTTGTACGTGGAGACAAAGGCAGAGACGCAGGCCTGGCGGGGGTAGAGGGAAACAGACAGAGCAAGAGGCCAGGGCCGTGTTGTGGAATCCCCCCAGGGGCTTCTGGGTAAATGTTCATGGATGACAGCATTTTGGAATGTTCACAAATGGAGAGTTTTAATTGGCCAGAGGCCCCGACTGCTTTAGCAATCACAGGATGGACTCTAGTGGCAGAGGAGTTACTCAGATTTATGAGTCCCAGTGTGCGCTTGTTTGTGTGACCGCGTGCCTTTTAACACAAAAAACAACAACAGTACTTCATTCATGCTCGCGCAGGGGTTTGTACATGTTGAAAGGGCTCGTGCGGAAAATGATTTTTTAATCTGCACGTGAACCCTCACACTGAATGAGAAAGTTGGCTGCTGCTTACGCGAAAGCCTGTTGCTGCCTGGTAGCTGCTGAGCGTTGTGGCCACTGGGCCTGGTGTTTCTAATGAGCCCTGCCCTGCCCTGCCTCAAACGCCAGCCCACAGCACACAACATGCATGCCTTTTTCATCGCTGTCATGCCATCTGAAAAGCAAATTTTGGGAGTTTGGTGTTTTGACAGCTGTGTTTTGGAGGAGGATTTTAATCCCCAATTTATTTAAGGAAACATCACTCCACGCAGACGTTATTCAAGGCCTTGTGGCTTGACTGCTGAGCTGTAAAATAATTCACTCTAGAGAGAGTACTCGAGTGAAAAACTCTTCGCTGTTGGGAGGGAATGTAGAGCGTTCTGCTATGAGTCAGTGATGATCAGAGGCTGATGTTTCCCAGCAGATCAATGCTTATCACTCAGACTTTTACCGGCAACCACATTTTCTCGCGGTTGCTACTGGTCATCCTCAATTGTTGTTTGTTTTAACTTCTAAGGGCTCAGTGCTGTGTCAGAGGTTAGAAGTGTCATGAGTGATCATGTGAGGCATGATTGATCACATGACCTTCCAGGATAAAGACGGCAAAGTTCCACATGGGTGCAGAAGCTGTTGTAACGGCAGGTAAAGCCAGATGGATCCGTGTAATCTGTTCATGTTGAGGGCTGCAGCCATTGATTCGTTTCTTAGCGATTATACTATTGATGACTTTTCTTTATTATTATTAAAGAAGCTCAGGTTTTTTGTGGTAACTGCTTGTATTTATTTGTACAACAAAAACGAATCAAGGTGAAACGATTCTAATTGATTTTTATAATTGACTAAATCGATTAGTCTGTTTAACACCTATTTTATACTCTACACGCTATCAAACAACGCATCGTGACCTGTTGTGAGCATGTAGATTAGCTGTTTTTGCTTTTTTTTTAATTACCGCCTATAATGACATGCCAAACTCTTTAACCCCAAATTAATGATTTTATTGCATTTGATTATTTTCTGTAATCCATCGATTAGTTTGATTAACTGTTGGACCCCTAGTATATTACAGCTCCTACCTGCACAGTAAAATACCTCTGCCAGTGTTCAAATGTTACCAAATGGTCCCACAAGGGTCCATTTGGTAACATTTGTTCACTCTCTGAGTTAGATTAAAGGACGACTTAACCCATTTCCAACCTAACTTCATATAATTGGTCCTCACTAATGCTCATGATAAAATTGTACTATTTTTTTCCTACCCGGTCTGTGTCTCATAGGAGGTCTGTGGACACCCGCCTACCAGTTTTCTTCTTCTTTTTATTCCAAACAAGATTTCACATTTCTTATTTCAATTTTCATTAACACGAGAACAATGGCTTCCATTACAGCATGCTAACTTTCCAGGAACAGAAAACCTACAGTTTGCATTAGCTTAGATTCCCCATCGATGATGTCACTGGTAGGCGGTTTCTGAACTGTCCACAGCCCTCCTCTGAGACACAGACGGGTAGACAAAAATGGTACCATATTATGAGCGTTAGTGAGGACCAATTATATGAAGATTGGTTGAAAATGGGTGAAGTCGTCCTTTAATAACTAATACGGATTTTACTGTGCATTGCTGTTTACAGATTATACAGTTTGACTTACAGTTTGAAAGTCGTGGCCTTGCTGAGAGGCTTCAGGCTGGCTGTGAGAGTCATGAGGTTGTTGGCTAGAGCGTTCTCATGCTGAAAACATCTTCCCGCCGCCTGCTAGGGTCAGCATATCTCTGCGGCGTGGGATATCCTGCTCGTTAACACACTTCCTCGTTAGCACAGCACCTGCCCTCCCTCTGGCGTCGAGGGGGGGATATGTCTTTCTGCTGACGGTTAATGCTGCAAAGACACCAAACGGAAACGCTTGTCACCTCGGCTGCCGTGGAAGGCCGAGATGAAGCCCCTTTTTCTTTCCTGACACGAATGTTTATCATGACGTTGTGAGGGTAAAACACATGGGAAAGTTCACAGAAGATTTGCAGCTAAGCTATTCTTCACCTTGTCAGAGTTGCTACGCAGGGACGCTGTGAGCAGATGAGTGACTATACCAGATGCGTGGACGCCGGGATTGCCTCCATTTTGTTTTTACGATACTGCAGGCTGCAGAGTTCCCTTGCCACTTTATTTTTTTCAGCCACTCTTGGACTCGATCCTCTCATGAAGTAAGACTTGAAAAGCATTATTGGTTTGGCTAAACTGCTGTAAACTTGTCATTCCAGTCTTTTTGCGAGGCAGTGAAGTTTGGAGCTTTCTTCCCGCTCTGATGAGCTCCATATGAGCTGCTCTGGTTCCTCTTACAGGCTAATATTGTTGAACATTTTCTCTTTTGCTGTAATCGTAACCTAACTGTCTCAGTGTGTTCGGTTTGTCTTGGCTTTTTTAAAGGAATTTATTTATAGTTGGCTCTGTTTCTGTATAAGTGTGATAATGTCTTTTTGTGTGAAATCTGAGCTGCAAATGGGGGAACACACAGACGATTAGCTTTATGACTTTTAGCTTATACGGTATATGTATTATACCCTTTTTGAATGATGAACGGTGACATATCGCTTAGCCTGTCACCTGCCACAGTGACATCCTACCAGGTGTGTGCACCAGTTGTATTGTCCAGGCTGCAATAAGCTGTTGTAGTCCTACTGTATGCAGTACTCTGTAGTACTGAGTGCATTACTGTGTTGTAATACTGGGTGCAGTACTAGTACCGGGTGCAGTACTGTGTTGCAGTGGTGGAAAAAGTACTAACATTATTTTTGTAAAGTATTGGTATCAAAATATACCTAAAGTGTAAAAGTACTCATTATTATGCATTACGCATTGTGAGCTTGTAGATCTGCTATTTCCAAATGACCGAAATGTATGTGGGGCTGAAGTGGGTAATGTATGTTTTGTAATAATAATCCAAATCTACAAAGTGACTAGTAACTAAAGTTTTCAAATAATTGTTGTGGAGTAAAAGTATAATATTTGACTCTTAGATGTAGTGGAGTAGAAGTAAAAGTACAGAAATTTGGAAATACCTCAATTGTACTTAAGTACAGTACTTGAGTAAATGTACTTGATTACTTTACACCACTGCTGTGTTGTAATACTTGGTGTAGTACTCTTCTTGCAGTGCTGGGCAGCAGTACTCTTGTACTACTGGGTGCAGTACTCTCTCTTGTACTGGATGCATCACGTACAATGTAGTAACATTTGTAGTCATACAATATTATCACAATACACTAACCATGACTCAATAATAATGTCATTTTTACTACAGGCTGTTATTATTCCATTTATTTCATTTGGCTGCAGTTTGACCTTTTAGTTTGAGTGCAGTTAGAAAAAAAAACGTTATAAAGCCTCTGGGTATAATAACATTTCAGACATCCGAGCACTGTATTTGATCTGCTTTTTTCATTTCCAAAAACAACTTTTTGATAGAAAAATCATTATATGGTTTTCCATTTATTGTTATGAAATATAATGATTACCCCAGCTTTCAACGTTCCTAGTTATTGGCAGTGTAAAACTTACAGAGAAGCGGGCACGCCGTCTCCTCTCTGAACGTCATCCAAGCCAAGGTACCCTTGAGCAACACACTGGGGTTTTACTGAATGTATGAATGTTTGTAACCTTCCCTCCTTCTGCAGTTACCCCCCACCCCCAGGCTGTTACTGTAAATAAAAACCATCTTTTTGTCAAGCAGCCTAATTAAATTTTTGCAGTGGAAAGTATCAAATTAAACTCCATTCATTTTTCCCCCTCCCACGTGCAGGTCTAATGGTGTCAGACAACCTCAGGAGACAATTACACAGATTCATAATCAGTTTTATTGTACGTTTTAACTTGCAAGGTCACTGGACTTGGCTGGCTGCTCTCTGGGGAACAGTATGGAGAAAGAAAATACACAAATATCAACACGGCAAAGTAGGCACTTTATTACAGAATCTATACAGAACATTGCTCTTGATCATTGCACTGAATCAGCCGACCGTGGTACTGAAAGCAGAGCAAAGGGGAATAGACATTCAGGGGCACTGAGTTGAATCGGTTATCATGCTGTATAATTAACTAGAGAGTACAGACATGAGTCTTCTGCACAGCAAAATCCCCTCTTAGTTCAGTTTAAAAAATGGTGCACAAACAATCTTAGTTAAATTGAAGATTCTGCTCAGAGTTAAATTAACACTGAAGATTTTGATGTGTCTTGGCTTCTGTTTCAAGTTTTCATTGGCTTGCGCATTTGGTGCGTGACTGCGATACATATCTGTGTGCATTTTTATGGTCTTGCAGTTGAACGCAGAAGGGAAAGTCCCCAGCAGAACACTCACAGAATCATGACTGTGTTAAGGGCGACTTGGAACATTTTATACCATCTTATTCAGCGGGCGTCCACGAATTATATTACTTTTCGGCGGAACGGGCGAAAGGAAATGCCAAAAGAGAAATTAATAAGAAAAATGTTTTCTCTGCACTCTCGGGCTTGGATCACGGTGTTGTAGACTGTTGGCAGACAGCTGAGTGACAGAGAGGAGAGAGAGGAGAGAAAACAGAAGGGGAGACTACCTGACATGCTGCAACAAGAGAGACTGCAGAGTGAATGACTCTTAGAGAAAAGTAATTGCTATGATTTTAGAAATGAAATACCCAGCGGTTTTGCTGTTCTTTTTCTGAATCTCTTCTTTCACTTGAGCGTCATTCCACTCCCCTCTAATTTCTCTGGCCGAGACGGTAAAAGAATATCAAGTGTTTTACAGACGTGAGGCTCATTTGCGCCAAAAAGCCTCACAACTTGAAGCCAGCGGCACATGTCCTGCTGGACTCTCCTCAGCAGACTTCAGGTCAGACAGCCTGCATGGGATGTCACAATCATTACATAATCGTCCGATTGCAATTATTTGAGATAATCACATTTATTTTGAGTAATCGTGAGAATCGTTTCCATGCATCTGTATAAAACCAGCTGGATTAAATTACTAGAAATGTAATATTTACATCATTATGTCTTTTAACCACGTTCAACCACGTTCAAAGGTTGTGGGTTCGAATCCACCGTGGTGCATCCGGCTTCGTCTATAGTCTACACGAACACAATTGGCCCATGGTTGGGGGAAGGAAGCTAGGCGGGGAGGGTGATAATTGTCACTGCACGTAATCCTATGGGCTAGGATGGCACCCGTCAGCAGGGAGTGTTGGGCGGGAGGAGTAGGATGAAGGCTCTACGTCCTCCCGGAGGGGGCTCCTCACTGGTCGGTTGGATACAACATCAGTGACAAGACAACACAGAAATGTGTGTGGGGAGGATTCAATTGGCATAACGACTAAATTGGGGAGAAAAAAAGTGTTAAAAAAGAAAGGTTGTATGTTCATACATTTTCTAAAATGTAAAGAAATATCTGCAAGCTTGATTTTTTTTTTTTTTCTGGTATTTGTACCTTTTTCAGTAATAGGCTTTGTATATAGGATATACAAGTTTGTCATAATGAGCAATGTCAATTTACAAAACCTAAAAAGCAAACACACAATTAAATAACCGCAATTATTTGTATTGACAATGATGGTGACGGCCCTGTTGTGGAGCAGAAGAAAGTTGGCCAACAAATGCCCCCCCTCCCAGATAATGACAGCCTAGATGTAGTGAGAAACATGGAGGACTGATTGTTATGTCTGCAGGGCTGCTCCTTACCACATCAACCCTAGTGCAGCGGTTCTCAAGCCTTTTCATGTCAAGGACCCCCAAACTGAAATATATTTGGCCGCGGACCCCCATGTGAAAAGGTTTTGCCAGCGAAACCATTTTTCAAAAATAGCAGATGTACAATCAGCTATTTTTTAATAGCCAACCTATAAATTGATAAAGTGATTAAAATGTTTGTGATGCTGTATTAGCACATTTTCCTGGGGACCCCCTGGAACCCCCGCCAAGGATCCCTAGGGGTCCCCAGACCCTACTTTGAGAACCACTGCCCCAGTGTCCTTATTCCAGGGCCAACTTTCGTTCTGAGCTTGTAGATCGGCTATTTTCGGCGAAGATATTTAGTGTAGAGGGAAAAAAGAGAGGGGGCCTATGTATAGACGCCTTGGGGACTCCGGTCAACTAAGTATAGGGTTTAAATGGTTAAGATTTATGTTTGTTGACTTTCTGCCAATGCATGGGACACATTCACATCTGTAACCTTGGCCTTGATTTATTCGTCGATGATGTTTCGAATTGGACTCCTCCTTAGCCCTGTCTCAATTATTACATAATCGTCTAATCGCAATTATTTGAGATAATCGCAATTATTTTTGCAAAATCGTCAATCGTTTCCATGTTGAAAAATTTAAAACACGTCAAGTGACGCGTTGTAAGCTTGTAGATCAGCTATTGTTAGATCAGCTATTGCTGCTAGTTTTACACACATATGAAATCGTTTATCGCAATTACTTGAGTGACAATTAATCGTCAACTTACATTTGTAATCGTGACAGCTCTAGTCCTCCTGTGTTTGGATGTTTTTTGGTCACCGCCAGGCCGAAGGCATGGCGGTGACTATGTTTTGCACCCTGTCCGTCCGTCCGTGTGTCCGTCTGTGAACAGCTAATCTACGGCAGCGTTGGCCCCAGCACAGCGAAACTGTGCACGCACACTCCCTGGATGCCAGAGCAGAACCTCTGCCCTGAAATCTTCAGAGTGGCCTGTTATAGCGCCACCAGGAGGACGATTTTTGCAACAACTTTTTTTTTTATATTACTCTTACAGATTTTGTCCAAACATCACGCAAATCGGTACACATTATCTCTATAGCCATGTGATCAACATGGATCTGTGCTGGCCCACAATAACCTACCTTACCTTGCGGAGACCTGCACTTTTCTAGTTTGAATAATTTTTTTTCAACACTATTATTCCCATGATGGTAACAGCCAGGTTGGTAATTAAACAATTAGGCTAATGTCTCTATAGTATAAAATAAGGTGCAAGTGATTAAAACCAGGAAAGGTCAACACATATCACATTTGGATTACAATATCCAAAATCCCAGACGATATCTAATCTCATATCACAATATTGATATAATAATTTTTATCATCCAAACATTTCCCTGGTTGGATGTAACCTCATTCCCATAGCTCTGGTTTGAACTAACAAGGTTCGCACTGTATGGCCCATTAACCATAAGCAGCATGCAGTATATCTCATGGTTGTTTATCTTATATAGTGTGTGTGTGTGTGTGTGTGTGTGTGTACGCGCACGTGTGCTGTCTGACTGGGCCAGGGGAGTGGTTCGCTGTGGTTCACTGTAGCTGCCTTCCATTAGTGACAGAGATGTCAGCGGCCGTTCTGTGGCCCCTAGGGGCCTCCTCCTTCCCCACTCGCTCTCTCTCTCTGTTAGCGGTTTAGGTGGTGGCCTGAGTTCACACAGGGGTACGGAAATAATCCCTCAGAGACTTTACTTTTTATGGCTTGTGATTGAAGTGTGTGGCTGTTAAAAGTTTCTATTTATGTGTATTGTGAGTGTCTGTGTCTTTTACGGGTCTTAATTGCCTGTATGTGCGCACTCTCTCTCTCTTTGGATTTGTGTGGGAATGTTTAATGTGTGTGTGTGTGTGTGTGTGTGTGTGTGTGTGTGTGTGTGTGTGGCAAGTAGGCTAGAGGTGTGTGTTACTGTGTGAGGTGGATGTTCTGACTGGTGGAAGGGAAGGGGGGGGTGGGTCAGAGGACGGGACCTCTCTCATAGGGGTGGCTGTTAACCCTTGACCCTGCTGGCTAAGCCTGCAGGGTGGTGGTGGGGTTGGGGGTTGGGGGTGGAGGTCTGTCTGGTTCAGTGGCACATGATGGCAGGGCCGAGGGGGCGGCGAGGTGTCTAATCTGGGTTTTGTCCGTGAGGCGTTTCCCCCTTCCCCCCACGCTGGTCTTAGAGGCAGGCCAGCGTCAAAGGGAAGTGACTTATTTTATGAGCCGTTTAAAGGGGATGCTGGTCTCCCACAAAAGGAAACGCAGAGAGCAAGCGGAGTGCTGATGAATGCCATCACACACTGTCACATGTTTGTTTACAAGCTGTTGTCTCAAGCTGTTCTCTTGTTTTGAGTGCCATAAATAGCCATTTTTATCTTGAGTGACACTTGGAACAACGTTCTGCCCTCTGTGTTCTATTAGAATGTTACAGTCATTAAGCTAGAGAGGGCCAAGAGACGTCATTAAAGCTGAAATCTAGAACTTATTTTAACCCATTCAATCCGGGAACGAATCTACAAATGTCTTCTAAATCCTAACGGGTTTCTGAAAAACGTATGTTGCTATATCGTATGTTGTGCTCCAACTTTTTCATGTCAAGGAGGCCCTAAAATTATATGCATTTGGCCGCCGACCCCATCTCAAAATATTTTGTTCCAGGGACCTTCAGAAGCAAAGATTTGAGTTACAAATGTTCGCTTTGAATATATATATATATTCGAAGATTTGCACCATTTTTTTCCCGCGCCATGTGCTTGTATATCTGCTATTTTTTTGTAGCCAAAGTATAAAATAATGGTTATTGCTAAAATCTAAAATGACATGTGTTCCAGGATTGAATGTCCCATGAATATAAAATGGTGTTTTAACCAGTCTGTATGGTAGCGTATGTTCATACAATAATAACTAGCACATCTGCCGTGGTAGGGAGTCTGGTCTCCCAACTCTTCCACTGAGATATTTAGACCCTGGTGTCGCAGTACTGTCCGAAGCTCATAAAAGAGCAATATTTTCCCCTGGTCCTTACATATTGCAGCTTTTAAAAGGGGCTCAGTCTTACTTAAAGACTTCATGTCGTTGATGGCAAAGAAACTGCTGTTGCGCCCGTCAGTGCATAGCCACGGTTGAAATGTGTCATACGAGGTTGATTTTCATATGGTCTAATAATTTATACTAGGTCGTACGCCGAAAATAGCCAATTTACAAGCTCACAATTCTACGTCACATCGCAACGTGTTTTTGAGCTCGTAGATTGGCTATTTTTGGCGCGTGACACGATCGTACAGCAAAGTATACAATCAGGCTTAACTCCTCCTAGTCTGTTCACACTATCATGTTCCAGGACGGCCCTCGCCATTTTTCTCCTGTGTTTTTTTAGGAAAAATTGGCTGCCCCTGGTGTTTTCACAAAGTATGCATTAGCTGAGGAATCTTCAGTTCTCAGAGACCTAATCCTTTGAGCTAACAATGTCACATTTGTACAGACATTCCTGTGAAATATTGACCAGCTCACTTTTATTTGTGTACTTTGGTAACATGGATGTAGTGCGTTTGATTGGCTCCGCTCGGGACACACTGAATGGCTGTTTCACCCGAGAGCTGTGTGTGTGTGTGTGTGTGTGTGTGTGCCCACTCACTGCTGACTTTGGGTCTCTTCCCTGCAGTCATGTCGGTACAAAGAACTATGTGTGAGCACTGATGCGATGTGTGAATGTGTTTAGGTAGTGGCTGCCAACTGTGCCTGGGTTGTGTGTGTGTGTGTGTGTGTGTGTGAGAGAGAGAGAGAAATGAGTATATATGTGTGTTGGGTGGGGGTGAGAAAGTGAGAGAGGGAGTGAGTGAAGATGGGGGGGGGGGGGGGGGTTAAGTGAGAGAAAGAGTGAGTTGAGCCTTATTTGGACTTGTTCCCAGAGCGAGGGGTCCAGTTTAAGGGTTGAGGGTAACGGTAGGTGGGTGCTGCATCCCACCCTCCAATGCTCTGTTTAGGTAATCTGTTTTAGTAAACCTTACCTCCAAAATGTCTTCAAACTTTTAAAAGACATGCCTGTGTTTAGCCCATTGACTACTAGTCATGTATATTTTACATTACTGCTGACCGTTTTCCAAAGCATACTGTTTGCTATTTCTTCCCCCTGCCTTCCAGGAAAGTCATTGGTTTCCATTCATTTCATTATACCGTATGAAAATCAACTTGCAGAGACTTGAAACTTGCTTGAGATAAGTCATCCGACACAGTGACCCTTAAGTTACGCTGTGTTTATTTCTTGTCAAAGTTACCATAACGTTGCATTTTTCATGCAGTTGAAAGCACTGATTTAAGTGCAGGCATGAATTGTCTTATTGAGACAATACTTATTTAATGAACAAAATTCTAACTTTTTCATAGCGTCGTGAATATACATTTTAAGGGGGCTTCTTCACCTGCAAGTTAGAATTGTAAGGGAAATCTGGTAAATATTCCAAAATCTTGATTTAGGTCTATGATTTAGAAAATTGTTGGCAGTAATGTAAGGAAAGTATTCAACATGTAAAAACACTGCCATGGTCCTTTTAAAGCTTTGGCCATTGTGATCCAAAATGCCACAGGTCATTCTAACAAACGGTCTTTCCGACTACGGTTCTTTCAAGGTTCCAGACATGCGTTTGTTTCTACACACATTCCACAAGAAAGAGGTGCAGCTAACGGTATCGTTTCAGTGTGTTCGGTCTAGAGACTGAATGTGGATCTCTTGCATGAAACCATAGAGACCTCCTTTAAGGATTGTCATAAATACAGTTTAAAAAGTTCCATGCGTTGGGTTGAAGTGCGGCAGAGGCCAGGGCTGGAGAGGGAGGCATGCAGGCCACGGAGCCCTGGCTGCCGTTGGTTCCTGACTGGAGTGAAAGGACCTCTGTGTTCAGCCCCAAATTCCAGCAGCCACGTTTTAAAACAAAACATTATTGCAGCTGCAACTTTGCATTCACCCTTCTGTGGCCAGCACCACGACCTGTTAATTTGATCCTAAACTGAGTTTCTGTCAAAGGTTCACACAGTAGGCTCTGTTCCATTCGATGCTTTTGATTAGAAGCCTGGCTGATGAGGTGTGTCGAGGTGTTTTGTCCGACAATCTTCCTTATCTCGTCTCTGTCTGACACTTGTCTGTCACTCTCACACTGTCGACCTGTGTGGGTACAAGGCCCAGGTCTGTGATTTCTGGCACTCGCAGCATTTCTAGCAGAACAAACTAGCTGAATCCACTTGTTTGCAGTTAATCATATAACTTTGTTGACCGGGTTCACCCAGGCGTCTATACTTGGCCTGTTACTTTTCTCTCTCTAGTCTACTACAGCAAATCTCTTTGCCGACAATACACGATCTACAATCTCGTTGTGAGACTGTGGATCGGCTGTTTTTGCGAAATCTTTACCTATTATTATGACATGCCCAGAATAGGGACGCTATTCTAGGGCATGATTGTGGAGATCAGCTGTGCCGAACACGGTGTTGTCACCTTCACGGTGTTGACTTTCAGGTTTTAACACCGGCAAGAATGAGTTCCAAGTCTGTGATTTATCCAGACGTCTCAGCTAGGTGATTTATAAAGTGACTGTATGTCTTCCGTCAAAGTGGGACCAGCTGTTATGATGCTCATGAAAGTTTGTATATTCTAATAGAATATGGGGAAATGTCTTTGCTTTCAATTAAATTGTAACCTGCAGCAAATGGCTTCTGCATGTGCCCTGTCTGAAACGTAGTGGTTGTTTGCACACCTGAATTAATTTGGTACGTTCTGACCGCAAACAAAGCAGATAGACTGTCCACAGGTCAGTTGAGTTCAGAGGATCCAAATACCCCCAGTTGAAACGTGCTACAGTCTGTAACAGCTTTTATATTAACTCACCAAACCCACAGGAGGACACGCAAGCATAAGTGCGCGGACGCTGCTTTTTTTCCGTTCCATGTTAATGAATGCAGGCGTTCTCACTGGCCGCGTACAAGAAGATCTTCTTCCAGCTATGGGTGGAAAAACAG
The DNA here is from genome assembly GCF_963280865.1 of Gymnoscopelus braueri. Taxonomy (NCBI): domain Eukaryota; kingdom Metazoa; phylum Chordata; class Actinopteri; order Myctophiformes; family Myctophidae; genus Gymnoscopelus; species Gymnoscopelus braueri. The sequence continues at coordinate 7,695,938 of NC_137622.1, read as the reverse complement.
GGTGTTCGACTGTCCGCACACGTGTCCTCATAGAAATACATTGTATATAGTAGTGATGAGCGGGTCGACCCGTAACCCGCGGGTCAACCCGCGGCGCGGGTGGGTCGAGTCAGGATTTCAGAGGAAATTATGCGGGCTATGGGTGAGCGGGTCAGCCGCTCTCACACGTAAAAAAAAACAAAAAACCCTATTTTGAACAACATGCTTGTTTATTTAGCCCATGACAATGTTGTGCTACTGTAGACATTTAAAGGGACTTTGGGTATTTAAAAGAGCGCTATATAATATATATATATATTCCCACCGCGGGTCGCGGGGCGGGTTGAGCCATAGATTTATATATGGGTTCGCGGGGCGGGTTGAGGCGGGTTGGGTTCCGTCGCGGGTTGGGGCGGGGCGGGTCATGAAAAAACCCGACCCGCACATCACTAGTATATAGGGTGACCAGACGTCCCGGTTTGGCAGGGATTGGCGAGAACAGTAGCGAGAACTTGTGCGCACCAGGTACCAATGCCTTGTGGGCGGGTTTGGTGCGTATGATACATTTGTCTCAGATGAGTCCCGTGTGAGAGGGCTACACATCTACCGGCAGGTTTATGTTTATATGGAAGGAGTGCGTGACAGTGTGTTTTATTACACATACGGTGTAGTGACAGTGTCTTGTTGTATTAGTGAAAGTCTGTTGTTGTATTATATAGTGTAGTAAATGTGTATATATGGTCTAATGTGACTGTATGGGTATACAGTGTAGTGTGACTGTGTATACTGTATACAGTGCATGTAGTGTGACTGTGTACAGTATAATAGTGTAGTGTGTACTGTGTATAAACATTAGTGTGTGTGTATTGTAACTGTGTATATACAGTGTAGTAGTGTGACTGTAAGTGTGTGTGTGTGTGTGTGTGTGTGTGTATATATATATATATATACATACATACAGGGCTGGGCAATTAACCGAAAATATATCAAAACCGATATTTAGAACCAATGTAGGTTAATGGATGATCAAGAAGCTCATCGAAGCTCACTTGTTTTAATATCAATCATTTTTTCACTGTTGCTATATCTTTGATGAAATGGTCTTGTAATGGCTGCGGTGAGCATGATGGTCAGAAAGATCTGCTGTACAATGTTCTGTTATTAATGAGAGCATCGTGCAACAGCTGACCAAACAGGAAGTTCAAATCATTTTCAGTCAGTTGTGTGATTAATTACTACACTGTATACACACACACGGCTACACACTACACTGTGCGTTATGGTGTGTTGTAGAGTGTAACAGTGTTATAGAGCGTTGGTTCTCAAAGTGAGGTCCGGCGACCAAGCCTGGAACATTATTTTATAAATCTTGAAAGTGTTAAGAACACAAATTGTCACAGGACATTTTCAGATGGGGGTCCGTGGCCAATTACATATCAATTTGGCGGTCCTTGACATGAAAACGTTTGAGAACCAGCAGTGTTATAGAGTGTCATGTGCCGTTCACACTGAGCACAACTCAACTATAACTATAATGATAATTATGTGAGCGTCCACACTCCTCCACACTGTGGATATATTTTGTTCCAGGGACCCCCAGAAGCAAAGATTTGAGTTACAAATGTTCTCTTAAAAATATATATATATATTCAAAGATTTGCACACATTTTCAAGATTTTTCCAAAATGTTGATCTGCTATGATTGTATATCTGCTATTTTTCAATAGCCAGGAAGTATAAAATATGCATAAAGGGGTTAAAATTATTTATTATTATAAACTAATTTTGCTGGGGACCCCCTGGTACCCCCCAATGACCCTTGGGGGTCCCCGGACACCACATTGAGAACCAATGCTGTAAACGGTGGCACCAAAAACAGTAATACACACACACACACACACACACACACTGCACAGTCCAGCTGTGTGTGTGAGCCTGTGTCTGTGTCAGAGCCCGCCCCACACAGAGAGAGAGAGAGATTTCCTTCTAGTGGTGCTGCGCTGCTGAAAGACTCATGCAAGTTTAGTTTAGTTTATTTGTCTTAACTGTTACATAGTTTTCTTATGTAGTGCTATGAGCTTGTTGATCTGCTATTTTTGAAAAATCTTGAACATTTGTGCAAATCTATGACCATATATATATTTTTAAAGGGATTTTTTTTTACTCAAATCTTTGCCTCTGGGGGTCCCTGAAACAAAATATTTTCAGATGGGGGTCCGCGGCCAAATACATATCATTTTGGGCGTCCTTGACATGGCCACTGATATAGCAACATACGTTTTTTCAGAAAACTGTTAATTAAGGTTATGACAGCTAGCCTACCAGTTAGCGTTAACTATTCTTAACCGTCTCCTCATCTTCGTGAAATAGCAAAACCTTCCCAAGTGTGCATGAGACCGAATGCATCCTAGATGTTAATATTTCTATTGTTCATGAAGTGATCCAAGTTATTGTTTACGACTATCTTTGTCATTGTAATTGTGGTGTGGACTCTGCCATTCACTTCAATTAGAACGATTTTTAAAACGACATATTTATAGTTGAAGACCATCAGAATGTGTCATAGACCAGATTAAGTCAAATTGTCCCTGTCATGTTCCATGGCGGTTGGTATGGCGATTAATTTCTTTAACTTGTTGGAACGCCAAGCTCCGCCTTCTGACCTCCGGTGATGTGTTTCGATGTTTACATTCTTTGCCCATGTATTTAATAACACTAACTGCAGGAGTAGCTTACCATATTATGATATGACTGTTGGTTTGTTTGTGCATGTCAGAAACGGTCTGTTATGGGGAGTAAACAGGACATAATCAAATCAGCGCTCGTCTAAATGAATCGTCAATCAGATTCATTAAATTAGGCTAAGAATGATTCATTCTTATCCTAATTACATGAATCTTCTTTCTTTCACTATGAAAGACATTGGCTCATGTAACCGCTGCTGACAAGGTACAGTACACATTGGATTCAGAATGAGTTTTGGGTTACTGTAGTTACTTACATAAGGTCCTGATACAAAATGAAACAGGATTTCATGCCCATCTACTCTTGTCTCACTCAAATGTGTATTTATTTGTATTTTAGTGTAGTTGACATCAATGGAGAGTTGTGTCTCACTTGCCAGTCTCTTCTGTAAGTAGCCTTGAGAAAACAACGGTTTCCCAGCCATGTGGTCCATAGGTCAGGAGCCTATCTCCTGCTCCTTCTGTAGTGTGAGTACATCCTCTGCACATGATGCTAGTTATGTCAAATGATGCACAAGTACACGCCCTGGCCTGGACGTAATGCTAGTATTTGTCATTACAAACGTCAATCAATCAATTAAGGGTGCAACGGTTAATTGAACTAATTCTAAATTATTCGATTCATTGAAAAAGTAACGGATAGAATAATCGCTAAGAAGATAGTGGATGGCTGCCTGCAGGCAGCCCTTCAATCAAAGTCAGAGTCCTTCAATCAAAGTCAGAGTTGTAGTGTGTTACAGTGTGTAACAGGTGTTGTGTGTTTGTCTTCCAGGAGCTCCTCTCAAGGTGTGCCCTCAGGGCTTCTCCTGCTGCACTGTGGAGATGGAGGAGAAGCTGAGCCAGCAGAGTCACTCTGACCTCAAAGCACCGGTCTCTCAGCTCAGCACCAACCTGCAAAGCACCTTCAAACAGAAGCACAGCCACTTTGACCGTAAGAACGCACACACACACAGGCACAAGTACACTCACACACGTTTGTATTACAATCCTTTTTTTCCCTAAAGCCGGAAATATCCATATACAGGCTCACGTTGCTCAGCATGCGTGACACTGGAGTGCAACGAAGTGTAAATCATGCAAAACTCCAACCCTAAAGGCGGTTACACACCGGCGAATATGTGAATATACGCAAAATTCGGACTCGTTCCGAATAATTAAAAGACGCTTTTTTCGCTCCGCGAAACTGGTGTGGAAGCTTGCATTGACTTTATAAGGTTTTAAAAAAAAACGTATTATTCGCATGAAAAAAAACGCCCCGGTGTGTAAGGACCTTTACACACACACACTAGTGCAGTGGTTCTCAAACTTTTTCATTTCAAGGCCCCCCAAAATTAAAGGGGTTATGACACATTTTTAACAAATTTTGCTGGGGCCCCCCCTAGTACCCCCCAAAGACCCAATTTGAGAACCAATGCACTAGTGTTCACGGGTAGATTTCTACACTTTCAGAGTAAAATTAACAGAGATTTTACTGTGTGTGTGTGTTTCCCATCTACATTGCTCACACACACACACTCACACTCACACCCACGCACACGCACTAACACACACGCAGAGGTCCCCGTTTTCCCAGTGTCTTGTCCCTGCACCAGCGGCTCGTTTTTTGATGGACATTCCCACCTGCTCGGCGCTGCGGAGCAGAGACAGTGTGTCTGTGTCCGTTGGTCCGTCCAGCTGTCTCTCAGCATCTCACCGTCAGGCCCGTCTGTCCGTCCCGTGTACCCCCCCCCCCCCCCCCGATCCCAGAGACGGGCAACGCTTCCAGACGGGACCACACACACATCTCTGCTCCGCCGCCAGGCTCCTCTCTACTTCCTGCCCTCTCTCCGTGTGTGTGTATATGTATGCCCAAATGTGCATGTGTGCATGCCTGTAAATATTGGTGTCAGGTTTCGGTGGCTGTGGGTGGGTGGGAGGGGAGCGTCTGGGTGCTGAGTCACTGAGCCTGCAGGACACATCTCCAGATCTGTGCAATCCAACCGTGATGCTAGAGCCCGTCCAGTGGTGTAAAGTAACTAAGTACATTTACCCTAAGTAAAATCTTGAGGTACTTTTACTTTACCGGAGTATTTCCAATTGTCTATACTTTTACTTCTACTCCACTACATCTTAGAGGCAAATATTGTACTTTTACTCCACTACAATTATTTGAAAACTTTTGTTACTTTGCAGGTATTCATTATTACATTATAAAACATACATCAACCACTTTTGCCCTATTTTATACCTAGGCTATTTGAAAATAGCCGATCTACAAGCTCGGTTACCAGTGTTTTTGACATGCGGTCTATAATATAAAATACACACAACAGAACTTTTATTTAACCACTTAAGCCCGATTCAAAAACGTACTACAAGCTCACAACCAGGTCACGATACGATGTGTTGTGAGCTTGTAGATCTGCTATTTTTGTTTGAAAACCTTTGGAACTTTTCAAAATAGGGATGCCAGGTCGAAGGTGTTTAAAACATCGGCTACACAATTGCTGCTGATGTTGTAAAGAAAAGTCAAATAATACCAATATATCGTCCAGGCTCTACATCATTGATTCTCAAAGTGGGGTCCGGGGACCCCCAGGGGTCCTTGGGGGGGTTCCAGGGGGTCCCCAGCAAAATGTGTTCATATAGCATCACAATAATTTTAACCACTTTAACCTTTTATACTTTGGCTATTCAAAAATAGCAGATCTACAAGCTCGTAGGGCAGCACTAAGCTGCTATTTTTGAGAAATCTTTTTAATAGCTAACATGTTTAACTCAAATCTTTGCTTCTGGGTCCCTGTAACAAAATATTTTGAGATGGGGGTCCGCGGCCAAATACATATTATTTTGGGGGTCCTTGACATGGAAAAGTTTGAGAACCACTGCTCTACATGATGCTGCCGGAGATCTGGAGCCCGGCGGAAGGTCACAACTAGTGAAATGGAGCTTATACCTGTTAACCAAACGGGAGAACAATATGAGATGGCTCCTGTGTTTAACAATTTATACCCTATATACGTATAGTTGACTGGGGTGCCCCATATACTAGGCCTCCTCCTTTTCCCCTCTACACTTAAATATCTTCGCCGAAAATAGCCGATCTACAAGCTCACGACACGTTGCAACGCAATACCAAATGTTCGCCACCTAGAATAGGTACGGTAGGGTTCATGTGGTTAATGGGGGGCCAAAACGTGTGTGTGTGCGCGTCCGTGCATGTGTGTGTGTGTTAGCCTTGTTGAGGGTTGGTAACAGTGTGTGTGTATTGCCGCCAGATGTGAGCAGGAATGTGACGTGTCGGAATGTGATGGCTGCTTGATCCCACTCCCTCTCTCTTTCCCTCTTTCCCTCTGCCTCTCTCTATTCCCTTTGTCCCCATCTCTCCTCTCTGCCTCCCCAAACTCCCTCTCTTCCTCCCGAATAGACCTCTCTTTCTCTCTCTCTCTCTCTCTCTTTTTTCTCTGTCTATCATGTTTCATGGCTCTTGGCTCTCTAGTTCTCGTCCCTGTGCTCATCTTTCTCTTCAGCCGTCTCAGTGTGTTTGCCGTTTCCGTACATGACCCACGGGTAACCATGTCTCCCACCAGTCATATGTAAAGGCAATCTGTTTAGGGCTGCAACAGTCCATTATTTTCTTAGTGATTATTCATTCTATTGATTACTTTTTCAATTAATCAAGTAATCGAGAAGCACATTTAAAAAAAACTAGAGGCCTTTACACCTACGTCGCACCGCCGATCCGACTGATAAGCCCATATATCCCAGATCTCTGCATCTGTCAGTCCTTGTCCCTTTTATGCCCATCATATGGAGAACCCTGATTTGTTTGTGCCTGATGCCATGACGACACATAGAGGTTAAACAACACACTCCATATTTTGGTGTAGCTGCATTGGGAACTCCTTATATGGTTATGGTGACATGAGCGTGACATTAGAGGTACACCGGCCAGCCGGCCCTCCCTTTAGCCAATTTTAATATAAGGATAGTTAATTTATTTATTTACGCCGCAAAATGATAATTTATCCTACTTTGAATGTGCGAAGTCTGTGTGTGTACGTCTGTAGTTCCTGTATCTCGAGAACTGTCCGACCAACCGACTTCAAACTTGGCGCGCGCGTCGCCGAGGACCTGAGGGAGTGTTGCACAACGTCAATATGACGTTGTAGACTGGCCTAGACTCCACATATACGGGCATAAAAGGGACACAGACAGACAGATGGCTACAACGGGTACTCTGACAACAGGTACAACGGGTATTGCATTACTGGGCGGGGCAGGCAGTTCTAACTTGCAGGTTCTTTTTATAATTGAACATTTTTACCTATAGTGACATGCCCAAAATAGGGATGTCAGGTTGAAAGTGGTTAACTGTTGCAGCTCTATTGGACTTCACGGTTCCTTTATGCTACTCGATTAATGGAGTATTTTTTTTTATTTTTATAATCAATTAAATCAATTAGTTAACTGTCGCCCCACTAAACCAGCCATAGATTAGTCAAGAGTCAAGAAGTCTGTAAGGGTCCATTTGTACACTCAGAGTTACACTCTGAGTTTGGACACTCAGTTAAAGGAGAATTCCGGACTACCTTTGTCTTACCTTTTTTTATATGATATTATTATATCCTAGGATGAGTGGTAAAGTAGAAATCATAACTCCACCAAATGGGCCGCCGTAGTGTTTACAAACTGACTTGGATGACGTCACGGGTGAAATCTCGTCTTGCGAGACTTCCGGAGGGCATCCAACACAAACACTGTGGAGGGTTTTCTGTCGATATGAACGTCCGATCTCATAAAAAAATTAAATAATACGCGATCTAGCGCATGGACCGTACGCTCTGGCTTTTAACTGCGGTGGACTCGGTATGGAGTTATGATTTTTTTTTTGTACTGTACCACTCGTCCCAGGATAATAATGTCATATAAAAGGTAAGAAGTAGTAGTCCGGAATTCTCCTTTAACGCATATCAAACAGGGGGTCAAATGCATATCAAAATGGGGGTCGTTGAAATCCAAAAAGTTGTGAGTCACCGGTATGGAGGACTGAACACTGTGTGTGAGAGCGCTGTGTGAGCCGTCCGTTGGATGGGGGGGATTCCTTCACAAAAGGCCCGCTGTGCTCTCTCTCTCTCTCTCTCCTCCACCTGGCCCATTAGAGCGTTCTCTAGCTGGATAAGATGACGGGGCTCAGGTTGCCGCTTCCATTATTTTCTCGTTCTCACGTTGAGACCGCCAGAGGCAGGCAACTTCCTGCCGGCGGAACCAAACGCAGGAAGTTGACTCTCATTGTATTCACTGTGGCCGACCGAGATGCAAATGATGACGTTGCAGCCCTAATTGCCGTTCATCTGGAGTAGGACGCACATGTAAACACAGCTGCAAATACACGTACACACACACACACACACACAGGCACGTGCACACACACACACACACACACAAATAAACTGAGGAAGTGGAGTGTGTGGTTATACGCAGACTGTGTTCATACGCCCGGAGGTAGGAGTCATGGCCAATTAAGTGCAGGACAGAAATAGTTGTTGCTGTGCCTTTCTTTCCGTGGTGTGTTTGTCCTAGACTCAAGTCTGTCTGTCCAGTTCCACTGACCCTGCTCAGCAGAGCCAGTCATCGTCTGGGAGCTAAGCACTGGGATTAAAGCCCCTTGACCCTTCAGACACACACACACACATACACACACACACACACACACACACACACACACACACACACACACACACACACACACACACACACACACACACACACACACACACACACAGGACACATCCATCCCCACCACTGCAGGCTCACACACAGCAGGAGGGGTGGAATCCCATAAGAGAAAGAGAGAAGCGACGGTGACTAATTGGCACAAATAGGATGCAATTACTGCCTGGGCCGGTCCTGGGAGGAGCGCACTTTATAGAGACCTGGGGGGGAGGGAGGAGGGGGTGGGGGGCTAGCAGAGAGGAAATTCAGTCCTCCTTGAAGAAGGGAGGAGGGGAGCAGGAGGTGATGTGATGTGAGAGAGGGAGGGAGGGGTGGATGGATGGATTGAGAGAGGGGACGGATGGATGCATGGGGGGGGGATCATGGAGGGAGGGATGGATGGTCCGATGGAGGGAGAGATGGATGCATTGAGAGAGGGGAGTAGTTGGATGGAGAGAGGGATGGATGGGTCTCATGCCACCAAAGGAGGCACAATGAGAGAAGTTGTACTTGATAGAGTAGGTTGCTACGTTACATTTAGCTCTTTCTCTGTGTGTCTTTCTGTCATGCAACCTTTCACCCACATTCTGTCAGCTCAGTGTGTTTTAATGGAAACCTCCTGAGGGGGAGCTGTTGGCAGACGCACGCATGTCATAAACTGTTTTTAATGACAATGCAAGATGCCTGTGTAATGCGCGCACACACACACACACACACACACACACACACACACACACACACACACACACACACCACTACTTACCACACGTGTGTGCGACTGTGCGCATGCACACACACGTACATATTTAAACACAGTATATAATCTTTTTTTGGAGAACAAATGGTGGGTTGGTGCTGAATCATTGTAGCACTGATGGAACATGAAGAGTAACAGACAGGAAATCGAAAGTGTTAATAACATAATGTTAATGTAACAGACAGGAAATAGAAAGTGTTAACGTAATGTTAATGTAACAGACAGGAAATCGAAAGTGTTAATAACATAATGTTAATGTAACAGACAGGAAATAGAAAGTGTTAACGTAATGTTAATGTAACAGACCGGAAACAGAAAGTGTAACAAGTTAAGGTCTCCTTTCACTGACTTTAAACTTGTGCCTCATCTGGTAGGAGGAGAGGAGGCTGTCTTTTGTTTTAATCTCTGTCAATGGAGCCTGGAATTTTGTGTCTTTGTGTGTGTGTGTGTGGTGGTTTCCGGTATCCTTGGCGACACAGTGGGAATTTGGGAGTTAAAAAAGCCCTCAACTTTGCCCCCCCCCCACCTCATTTGTGTGTCACTCTGAAGTGGAAGTGACAGCAGCACTACTAGGCGTGTGTGTGTGTGTGTGTGTGTGTGTGTGTGTGTGTGTGTGTGTGTGTGCGAGAGAGACCTGGTGGCTGATTCGGGAGTGTATAGTGACTCCCTCCCAGAGAGGGAGGGAGAGCATGGGAACTTTACATTTCAAAGCCATCCAGAGGACATCCAGAGCGACTGCACTGGAACACAAGGTGTGTGTGTACAGGGAAGAAAGGGGTTGATAAAAAGAGGGAATTGAAAGGACATAGTGTGTGTTCACATGCACAGAATATGGACGTGTAGGATTTCGTTTTCTTTTTTTTCCTCCTTTTTTTTGGGGAGAGACTGTGGAATTCTCATTTTGTTCAGATTAAGAGTGTGTGTATGGGCTGGGGGTTCATGGGAGAGGGAGCTGGATTATTTGTGGGTGGAGGTGGTGGTGGTGGTGGGGGGGGGGTGTTGTGTGTGTGTGTGTGGGGGGGGGGGGGGCATTCCTAAGGATGAAGTAGGTCATTGTTCCCTGTGTCGGCCTGAAGAGAGCCTTCTGAAGCAACTGATGAAGTGAATGCAGTGAAGGGAGAGAGATGTGTGTGTGTGTGTGTGTGTGTGTGTCTGTGTTGCGGGGGGGTTACAGGTCCCTATATGGGGGAGACTGGACGGGGGACGGGGGGGGCGGGGGCGCATTATTCAGTAATCCTATTGAAAATGCGTCCCTCTGAAGGACAGTCCCAAGAGAAGCCGGGAGAAAGGAAAGCGAATGGAATGTGACAACAGAAAAATGCCATTGACGGTGGTCAGTTTGAAGAGGCTTGATGCGTAGAGACGTTTTCTTTTTTTTTCTTCTCTCAGTTGAATGGAGGAAGCGGCGCTCCCAGACTCCACACCGCCGCCTCGCTCCACCTTTCACCCGCCGCCCCGCTTAACTTCTCCATCCCTCTCCAAAAACCTCGGACCTCTTCCCATAATGCATTCCTTTACGCATGTTGTTCTTCCAAGATTTTTTATGGCGTGCGGTGTTCTGCTGAAATACTCTTCTGAATGTTGTTCAGAAAGAAAAAAAGTCCTCCTGGCTCAAGTGGAATAAACATCTTGCTGCTTGTGTGTGTGTGTGTGTTGCGTTATCGTAAATGGATTTCTGCAGTTTTAGTTTTCAACGTGGGGTCCAGGGACCCGCCGGGGTCCTTGAGGAGGTTCCAGGGGGTCCCCAGCAAAATTGAGTTGAAACCATTTGAAACCATTTTATTTTTGGCTGTTCAAAAATATGATTTGTCACAAAACGGTTGTGAGCTTGTGGGTATTTTAGAAAAATCTTGACAAATGTCGACAAATGTTTTCAAATGGGGGTCCGTGGCCTAATGCTATCAATTTGGGGGTCGTGTCCTTCACATGAAAATGTTTGAGAACCACTGATGTAGACAGACAACCTGTAGTGTGTAGTGCTCGCTCTCTTGTTCTGTCATGTAAAAGATCATCAGCGATAATTGAATAACTATTGATGCCAATTTAGTCAACAACGTGTACAATAGAAGTGTTTGACACTCATCTTGGCAGTGTGTATGTGTGTACATGTGGGTGTGTGTGTTGGCTATAGCCTAGGGTTTTGTAATGTATACTCAAAAGAGTTTTGCAAATGCTTTGCCCAAACAAGCAAAATGAAAACATGGAGTATTGGGTTAAAGTTAGATAAAATCAGCCCTCCGTCTCTTTGGTTTTGAATGTGACCCAGATTCGCCATCAAGCTGAGAACAGAGCTAATTAAATTTCCTTTCTTCAAACTGTCTCCATATTTGTAGAAGAACTCTGAAATGTTAACAATGAAAATTGTTTGCTGTGGATGTTAGGAAATGTTTCGTATTTAACCATCGACACTCAACCGCGTCTACCATTGTCTTTTTTTTCCCCCTACCAGAGTTTTTCCGTGAGCTGCTAGAAAACGCTGAGCGCTCCCTCAACACCATGTTCGTGCGCACGTACGGCATGATGTACGTGCAGAACGCCGAGCTCTTCAAGAACTTCTTCGCGTCGCTGAAGCGCTACTACCTGTCGGGCGGCGCCGCCGTCAACCTGGACTCCATGCTGTCGGACTTCTGGGCCGACCTGCTGGAGAGGATGTTCCGGCTGGTCAACGTGCAGTACGAGTTCAGCGACGCCTACATGGAGTGCGTGAGCCGTCACACCGAGCAGCTGCAGCCCTTCGGCGACGTGCCTCGCAAGCTCCGCCTGCAGCTGACGCGCGCCTTCGTGGCGGCGCGCACCTTCACCCGTGGCCTTTTGCTCATGCCAGAGGTGGTCCATAAAGTCTCCACGGTATGTGTTTTTTTTAAATGCTCTGTATGTCTCTCATGAGTGTAAAAACTGAAAAGCCCTGACATCACACACACGACAACCGCTTTTTGTTAATCACAGTCCGTCATAGTGGTGTACACACTTTGCCGATGAGCAAGCATTGGGAATCACAAACTCCAATATGATGACATCAAAACACGTTTTATATAATCATGATGGTGCCATCTGGTCCGGGGCTCCAATTGCAAGGTGACCGTTTTGAATCCCAAACCGCTGTCATGTGCCAAGATAACATAATCACCTCTGTCGGGTGGAAACCTTGTATGTCCAAAACCATTCCTTTTTCAGGATGCAACGCATTGTGAGCTTGTAAATCGGCTATTTTCACTTCTTTTGCTCGACTCTCTTGTATGACAAAGTAGGGCATTAAATGACGGAAAAACATAAAAAGATGACATTTTGAGATAAAAGGTTTTTGCATAGACCAGTGCAGTACCTAAACATAAAATAGTATTTTTTTACAAAAGTTTTCCTGTTAAGTTGATTAAAAGGAGCCGTGATGTGCACTTAAGCTCTTTGTTGGCGTGGAAGCTTCCATGAATCCATAATGAGCTCCTAAAATGTAATTATCACCAAGTAGATACTCTGTGTGTAGCCTACCGCCTAGAGGTTTGTAATGGAATACTTACATAATGTCAATACGTTTTGCCTAAACAAGCAAAAGGAAAGCATTGAGTATTGGGATATGGGTTGATAAAAATCTTCCCCCAGGCTCTATATTTTAGTGTACTGAGTGTTGCGCGATATTTTTTTTAAACTCAACAGCTGTCTTATCAGGAGAGATGGTCTGAACCACAGTATTTTTAGTGTAAAGTTCCTTCTGTCCTATCTTCTCTCTCTCTTTTTGTCTCTCCTGGTGCTAAAAGGTCAAGGTTCCACTACAAAGAAGGCATTTGTGTGTGTCTGGGTGTGCTTTGATTGTGCTGCCATGAGAACTTTATGATCGCTTAGCAAGTGTTTTGGAGGACTGATTAGATGATACTGATCTTTGAACTTTGCCTGTAAAACCACTGGTGAACTCACCCCTCTCCCAACACCCACCGTTGAAGTGCCGTTGAGCAAGGCAACTAAACCTTAGACCGAGGTTGTATGAGTGTGAAAAGGCCCCGGTCCAACAGGACAGAGATAATTGATATGTGTGGCACAGACAGAGATCAGACAACCGAGTCCATTTCCTTATATGTGCAAAATTGTTGTTGGCCAATAAAATAGATTTTGGTGGTTTTTAGTAGAGCCCGAACTATGCCAAATCTTTGCGACCGATCCCGATTTGGGCGCGTTCTAGACTACTGATGATTACCTACATTTTGACTGATATTTCGTCTAAAAGGACAATAAAATTGTACTATCAATTTATATTATGTTTATATATGTTCTTGGACATTTTTTAAATTCTCTCCTATAATGTCAAGCCCAAAATAGGGATGCCAGGTTGAAAAGCCAGTGCATGTGGACTGCATAATTGCCGATACCGATAAATCATCAAAAAAGTTAAATAATGTCCGATATATAGTTTTCAGTGACAACCAGCTGCTGTAGACTGACTGTTTCTTGCTCTGGTCCCTCAGGTCACCGCGTCACCCAGCTGCGTGCGAGCAGCCATGAAGATGCTGTACTGCCCCTACTGTTCTGGCCAGGTGGCCCTCAAGCCCTGTCAGAACTACTGTCTCAACGTGATGCGAGGCTGCCTGGCCAACCAGGCTGACTTGGACACGGAATGGAACAACTTCCTGGGTAAGGACACTTCTTCTGGTCCCATGAGCCAGTTATTCAGGTCTTTTCCTTTCAAGGACCCCCAGTTTCATGCACATTAGGCACACAGACCCCCATTTAATGAAACTTATGTCTGGGACCTCCGTCTAAAATTGTAAGTTGAACTCTTAACCCATTAAGACCGGGAACGCATCTGTGTCACTTTAGATTTCTTTGGCTATTAAAAAATAGCAGATATACAAGCTCATAGAGCGGCACCGAGCTTGTGGATCTGCTTTTTTTGAAAAATCTTGAAAAAAATGTATTTTTATTTTTTTCAAAAAACTGTTAGGATTTAGAAAACATTTTAAAGAATCGCCTCAGGTCTTAATGGCTTAAGAGTGTACAAATCTATACACGCTCAGTGTTACACTCCTCAAGGACCCCTTCTGCACTTTGAGAAGCAGTGCTATAAACCTTGATAGCTCTGATCTGTGTTGCTTTAATGTACATAACTGTTATTTAATCTGGGATAAAAATGTAGAATACAATGTAGTTGGAGGTGGTCTCCCTACTCTTCCATTGAGACATTTAGACCCTGGTGTTGGGTAGGACAACTACTGTTTGACAATGTCAATAGAGTTATTTGACAAGTAGAAAAGGGCAGAAACAAACATCAGTGACTGAGGAAGAGCCACTAGGCTCGAAACGTCACACTATATGGTGGTAATAAACCCTTGATCGTTTGGAGCATGATCCTATTTTTTTCAATAAAGTTATTTGAGGCAGAAGCTGCACCAGATTGGACACTAGATATGCCACTATCTTTACTGTAGTTCAGACATCGTTGCACATACCTCTCTCCATCGGGGATAAACATAAAACATACAGACTGCAGCTTTAATTCTAACACAAATAAATGGAATACAGTGTTCTCACAGTATGTTATTCCAAAAGTATTATATAATACTATTCATTTATTTTTTGTATTATGTAATACTGTTTGCCGTTTTATTTTTATGTCCCACTCCATATGGGATTACATGACAAGGCAATGTACTTGCATAAAATACATTGTACAGGATACAAGTATGCAATGGTTGGCCTCTCTTTTATTCCTGGTACACTGCTGGTTTCTGCTGCCCCCTGGTGGTGTGTCATGTGCCAAACTGCATGAAACTGCTTGCTGTGTGCTTCCACCTAGTGGTAGTTTCATGCAACTTCAAGACGTGTCTTATGTGTTTGTGTTGATTGAATCAATCTGTGATTCATGATTTTTATTTTTTTTTCATGACATTTGTTTTTCTTTCAGATGCCATGTTAAGTCTGGCAGAGAGGTTGGAGGGTCCGTTTAACTTTGAGTCTGTGGTCGACCCCATCGATGTCAAGATCTCTGAGGCCATCATGAACATGCAAGAGAACAGCATGCAAGTGTCCCAAAAGGTCTGTAGTCACATTTATAAAGTGTGTGTGTGGGTGTTCGTAAACTTCGTACATACGTGCGTACGTGCGTGTAATCCGTGTATGCCATGCATGCATGCTGACCATTCCCTTCCCTCTGTTCTCCAGGTGTTCCAGGGGTGTGGACAACCCAAACCCAGCAAGGCTTTCCGTGCCCGTCGCTCCGTTAAAGAAACCACCTTCACAGGTCGTTTCCGCCCGTACAGCCCTGACGCCAGACCAACCACAGCTGCTGGCACCAGTTTAGACAGACTGGTAAGTCCACATCAAACTTAACATTTATCTGTGTATCTCATTCATTTATTTTTTTATTTTAACACTTGAACCCTAGCATCCCTATTCTGGGCATGTCATAGTAGGCTAATGTTTTGCAAAAATAGCCGATCTACGAGTTGACAACGCGTTCCAGTGCGATGTGTTGTCAGCTTGTAGAATGGCTATTTTTGCCAGAGAATAAAAAGAAAGAAAGAAGAGGACACCTGGGGGACCCCGGTCAACGAAGTGTGGTTAAGCCCAGCTGACTTCTTATTGCTTTGTCATCCCAGACAGGGGATGTTAAGAAGAAGTTGAAACACGCTAAGAAGTTCTGGTCAACGCTGCCAGACACTGTGTGTGCCGGGGAGAGGATCGCACCTGGAGATGAGTGCTGGAACGGTACAGCAAAGAGCAGGTATGCATGGATTAAAGTTCTCAGTCGACCACGACTGATTTCAGTCACTCTTATAAGTTTAAAGAGTATTAGAATGTTCTATTGCTTAACCCATTAAGACCTGGAACTGTGTCATTTTTAGATTTGAGCTAAAAAGCATTATTTTACACTTTGGGCTATTCAAAAATAGCAGATATACAATACAAGCTCATAGCGCGGCACCGAGTGCCGCGCTACGAGCTTGTAGATCTGCTATTTTTGAAAAATCGTGAAAATGTGTGCAAATCTTTGAATATATATATTTTTAAAGCGAACATTTGTAACTCAAATCTTTGCTTCTGGGGGTCCCTGGAACAACATATTTTGATGGGGGTCCGCGGCCATGAAAAAGATTGAACACCACTGATATAGAAACATACGTTTTTCAGAAAACTGTTGAGATTTAGGAGACATGTAGAATCGGTTTCAGGTCTCAATGGGTTAAATTGTAAGTTGATGTTCCAAATCGTCTTCCATAAAACCCTAATGGTCTCAGATATTTCATAAAAGCAAAGGTTAAAAGTCTTAATCTGCAATTTCTTCTTCTGGTTGGCTGAATGTAGAACAGCACCACTTAAACCAAACATCCTGTTGTTCCGTCCTTCTGTCACAGGTACGAGTCTGTCGTCATTGGAAACGGACTGGCCAATCAGGTGTCGAATCCGGACGTGGACGTGGATATCACTAAGCCAGACACCGTGATCCGCAGTCAGATCGCCGCTCTGAAGGAGATGAGCAGCTGGTTAAAAGCAGCGCACAGCGGCAACGACATCTCTGTAGAGAAC
This sequence comes from Gymnoscopelus braueri, assembly GCF_963280865.1. Classification (NCBI taxonomy): domain Eukaryota; kingdom Metazoa; phylum Chordata; class Actinopteri; order Myctophiformes; family Myctophidae; genus Gymnoscopelus; species Gymnoscopelus braueri. The sequence goes on along the minus strand of NC_137622.1, from coordinate 7,679,252 downwards.
GGTGAGGATGGTGAGTTACCCATCCGTCTGTCTGTCTGTCTCTCTATCAGTAGTTGTAGATATTAGAGCTATTTTGCACGACACCGTTGTGCGGCAAATTATAAGTGGATAATCGATTTGTTGATAAAACATTTAAAGAAATGTTCTTTTTAAATGCACTTCTCAATTATTTAATTATTTATTTAATAAAGTCGAATATTCGTTAAGAAGATAATGGAGAGTTGCAGCCCTAGTCCTCCTCATCACTGTGTCCGTCCTCTAACCTCCTGGTTGTGTGTTTCAGATGAGGACGGCAGTACAGACGACGGGAGCGGGAGCGGCTGCGACACTCCGTCCTGCGGGACGGACGACATGTACTTCTCCACGCCCCCCGTGGTGGCGGGACCTCGCCTCGTCCCCGTGGTCCACCAAAACCCGCCGGCCGACGGAGGCTACCGCGCGTCTCAGAGCAGTCTGCTGCTGGTGGTGCTGTGTGTGGCGGGCCTTGGTCTGCTCGCCCCGCACCTCAGATAAAAAACGCCACCGCTTGGAAAGGAACTATGGAGCGAAGGGGAAAAACTGTCAGAGAGACTTTTAAGACAAAAGACTGCCTTCAGGACGTCAGTCTGTCCATCGCTGGGGGAGACTCTTATTAATATTACAATAACTTCACTTTAAAGATTTTTTGTTGCTATGTTTTTTAAAGGACGTGTACAGAGATTTTACTTTTCTTCCAAAAAAAAAAAAAGAATTCACCTTTTTACCCTCCTTGATGTTTTTCGGGGGCTAGATGCTCACTCCTCGCTGCCCCTCTGAGCTGTGATTCCTCCTACAACATTACAAACAGTGTTCCTTTTTTTATTTGACAATTTAATCCCACAACTGGTTTGTTGTTTGTTTGTTGTCACGATGGTGTTCGGTTGAGCGCTGAGTGCCTGTGCTGAGACGTATCTGTGCATTTCTGAAGATATTTTCATTTCTGTTATCTAGAGAGCAACCAAGAAATAATGTAGCAAGTAGTCCTTCTGTGTGTGCGTGTGTGCGTGTGTGTGTGTGTGTGTGTGTGTGTGTGTGTGTGTGTGTTTGTGTTTGACTGCGTATGTGTGTGTGTATGTGTGTGACATAGACTGTGCTTCCATTTGAGATGTAAGCGAGTAGACCATTGTGAAGCCGATCAAAGCTGAGGACATTGATCCGGTATGATGGCAGTTTTGTTTTATTGACTGGCCTTTCACCTCTGTCAGAAATACTTATGAGAGAAATGACGACACAGGCATTTAGCTAGTTCAACGACAGATGGAATCATTGTGTGGTGGAGTTTCAGGGCATGCTGTGTGCTGAACGTGCAGTTAGCATGTACACATAATGTATGTATATGTACACAGCCTCATTGTCGGTAGAGACGAGCAGCGTTCTACCTGAAAGTGTCTTGGTTTAGTTTAGTTGTGTGGTACAGTAGGTATCCCCAGTGTTTTGGAGCGGAGACAGACCCCCCCCCCCCTTAAAGAAGGTTAGCTGACAAAGACAAGTCCTGAATGCCCTCTGGTACTGTAAACTCAGTCCATTATGGAGTTCTCTGACTCCGTAACAGTCCGACCCGTTTGAAAAAGGACAGGATGTGACTTGTGTGTCTGGAATGTTGGAGATAAAAACCAGATAAGAGGAACGAAAGACGTGATGGCTTTGATCAAATGAAATCAGATCAAAAATACTTTTTTTTAATACAGGGTTTTATGTTGAAAGCTGTTGTAAGTTTTAGCTATTTTTACTATGAAGATATCTATTAGGTACTACAGTGAGTTTTACTGCTAGTTATTAGGAGCTGATGGGGGGGTGATCCATTCCCCCCCCAACCCCCAACCCCACTCCACAATACACATTTGTACCTCTTTAGATGAATGGACTGAATGGGTGTAAACACACACTTCAACTGATTGACCCACTTAATTCTTACATTTTTTCATTTCAAGGCAACATTGAATGTCTTTATCACAAGTGCTACCAAATTTGATACATGCGAGAGTATCGGAGTTTGTTGTATTTTTATAAACCTTGGTACTTTATTAGCTTCTTATTGTCAGAAACAAACGAATGTAGATGTTAATGACTGCTCAAGGTATTCATTTATAATCAGTGATCTGCGCAAATTTTCTAAAGTTTGTTTTGTTCAGCTCAACATTCAGTTGTAGTTTGATACTCTGGTCATTTCTCCTCTTGACATAGTATGTCATCTCCAGTTGCTTTTGTACAGTAAATTATGTAACTGCATGTTTTTTTAATGCATTTGCAAACATGCTCCCAGAAATGACAAACATAATTATCTAAAAAATACAGTATTCAGAATACATTGATATACATAATTTAGATGGAAAAGAATATTAATTTTACAAATTAACGGACTTATTTGTACTGGTATCAGATGTCTTGGTTTAAATATGCATTTTGTAAAAGAATATATATATATATGAATGGATTTGCATGTTTCAGGTTTGTGTGCAGGTCTAAAGTGATTGGCTAATGTTAAGACGCGTGGTGAATACTGGACATGGCAGTTTGCTCACAACCTTCGTGCCTCTCGTGTATCATGACTGTCAGGATGATTGTACGTTTAAGGGAGACATCCTTATGGAAGGTTAACGTTCCCGATGATTCAGTACAATCAAGAGGACTTGAAACGAATCAGTGAAGGACATCAAAACATCGAGAAGTTGGACTTGGAGGGACTAGAATGTCCACGCAGCAGAAGAGCTATGCAACCCCCATGGAAAGATATCCAAGCTATGTTTCGACAACTAAATTAGGCCCTATGTCTGTATTTCCACTGTTTCGGTTCCTCTGTTCCCGTGTGTACCAACATTTCTACAAGGGCTTGTGCATGTGTTAAGTGTCATGTGGGAGAGCTGTGCTTGTGCGCGATAAAACCCCAACTGTCTACAACAGTGGTTCTCATTGTAGGGTCCAGGGAACCTCAGGGGTTCCTTGACGGGGTTGAAGATGGACCTTTACAGGTCTGTAACTCTTGAGAGTATACAAATGGAACCGAATGGGTCCATTTGGCTCCATTTGAATACTCCCAAGAGTTGTTGGGGTTCGAGAGCTTGAGAACCACTGGTCTACAACTCCAAACGGGTGAGGAGATGTTTGGGATGATGATGATGGTGGTGGTGGTGGTGAATGTCTGTGCTTGCGGGCCACAAGGCGGCAGCATTTCCCAGCTGGCTGGTGGCCATCCAGCTGCAGGGAGTTTTTCCATCTGATCCACAGAGACAACTAAAGTCTGGTGACCATTTAAAGTTGAGCTAGAGACGGAAGAAGAACCTCCTCCATCTGCCTTTGGCCCACAAGTACAGTTCGGACTCTTATTCTGAGAGGAGAGCGAGTGACTGAAAAGAATCAACAATATGTAAATATAAGGAGCAGCCGTTTTAGATGTCTCTAAAAGAGGCCATCAAAGTCCATCAGATTTTTACTTGTCAGAGTATCTCCTAAATGCTAAATGTTATGGAAAAAACAAGATGACATAGATGTTAAATTGTAAGAGAAAAGGTATATTAAACATTTCCTAGTCTTGTTGAAATAAAGACTGCCAATATTTAAATGGTTGTGGATGTTTGTTTTGTTTTTTGCAGTATACTCTGCCCTTTTGGGATAATTAGGTTTATAGAAGTACTATTTTAGGAGAAATGTGATATTTCATACAAATTAATATATGATTTTTAAATAATACATTTTAATTCATAATTATTTAACCATCCAAGAATCTGCATGCAGATAAAACGGTCTAAATTATATCGTAATTCTTTTGTCGGGTGCTCCATCGAGATGGACACAATAGTTATTTTAGCCCTAAATGTGTGTATCTACGGCGGGTCCAAATATGACCTGACCATAGGTATTTATGTTGTAAAAATGGATCCATCCATGCAAATGTGGCTGAATAATTGATATATTGTGATTTCTGTCAGTATGTAAAATAGGGTCAGAATCAATAAGAATATATAGCTCATGAAGACGTCATGTCCAACGATTATGTCTGAAACATATGTTTTGTACGTCCAGAAAATATGTTTTAATTACATGTGAGATGTATAAAAAACCTTCTCTGAGGACGTCCAGAAGACTTCGCCAGAGGAGGCCCAGAAGACGTCTATACACAGGGGTGTAGTGCTACTTTTAGAAGTGGGGGAGCGTATCTACGGGTATATGCTTGTTTCCCTCTGCAAAATGTATTTTCCAAAAATAGCCGATCTACAAGCTCACAACGCATCGCAGCGTGACACATTGTGAGCTTGTAGATGGGCTATTTTACGTTCCCACCAGAATAAAGCTTTGGATAAAAGCGTCTGCTAAATGACTGTAATGTAATGTAATGTAATATGGATGCCGGGGTTCAAGTGGTTTTGACCAAAACCGATATCCTAATTTTAGACGTTGGGGGAGCATCCCTCCCCTGCAACCCCTTCCACTACACCCCTGTTTACTGATATTACAAAGTGTGTCGATTTACAAACTGTAGATTTAATAACACCACGTTTTCACTCTCCATCTAAATTCTACAAGTTTTATAACCACCATTAGGCATTAGGCACCATTTTCACTCTCCATTTAAATCAGAGGTCTTCAACAGGGGGTCCGCGACCCCTAGGGGGTCCGCGAAATTGTTGTTTGATTAAACAATATTTTTGTAAAAAAAAAAAAAAATCTTCCCAAAATGTCAAATTGTCTTTAAACATGACATGAATCCATAGCAAACAGATAAATGGAGGCACAATGCACAATAACATGGTATGTTTATACATATTTTGTAGAGATTTTTTATTTTGCACACCGTGCGTATAGGAGCAGGCAATATAAAACACAATTGTATACATAAATATACAATATATGTGGTAGCCCCCCCTACCCTACGAGGTAGGGGGTCCCTGCTCCATCTCCCCATCAGTTTGGGGGTCCCTGGCCTGAAAAGGTTGAAGACCCCTGATTTAAATGATAAAAGGTAAAGTATTTCGTTCTCACTTGTGTCTTCCATGCCAACGAGGCACAAGCAATAAGGTCAGGGGTTTATAACCAAAGGTACTATGTTCAAAACTCAAAAACAACTTAATAAGCAACTAAAACAACTGTGAACTCAAACTGGTGCAGTTTGAAACAAAACGAAAAAAAGGAACTGGTTCATATGCCTCGACCTAAAACAGCTATCAAAAAACTGAAGACAAACTCAAGTAAAAATATAGCTGCAGGCAGCAATAATACGGGGCCAGTGAATGAAGAATGGAGAGAGAGAGAGACATGGAAACGTAATAGATCGAAGGGAGAGAGACATGGAAACGGAATAGATTGAAGAGAGAGAGAGACATGGAAACGGAATAGATTGAAGAGAGAGAGACATGGAAACGGAATAGATTGAAGAGAGAGAGAGATGGAAACAGAATGGATTTGATATCTCAAACTATTGCCATTAACAGGAATCGAACTCTCAACCATGCGACTGACAGGCTGCAACACTGCCTATAGTGCTATAGCTTTGACCAGGCTGAAGTTGTCTGTTGAAGATCATAAACTTTTGCCTTCTGTCATGAACCAAGCCCCTGTTTCACTAACACTATACTCGTTCACAAACCATTTACCAATAGAGAAATTGTATGTCTCCTCGCAACCGAAACCAGTGAAAGCAGCCGATCTACAAGCTCAGAAACATGTTGCTATCTGAAAAGTTTTGAGATTGTAGATCGGCTATTTTCAGAATGAAGTATGTCATACATTGAAAAAACATACTCTCAACTAAGCATTTCAGGTTATCTTTAACAATTGCACTAATTGACACAATCATTTTGTGTGCAATGCAACTTAAATGAAGTCTGCATCAAGTGAGGCTTGAACTGGCAGTCTTGAGGTTCTAAGGCACACACTTAAGCGAGAAGCCATTGGACCAACAGACTAGATCCTGTGAAAAAGGAGATCACACAGATGATACAGTTTCACGCAAATAGCTTAAAAATCCTGGGTTTAAGTGTTTCTCAAACTGCTCAAAATTGCGGACAATCTAAGGCCGGTGCTTACTGGTCAACGTGATAGATGTGTTCCTCATGAGTCAAGGCACATGTGTAAGCAGGTTTAATGGCTGTCGGCCAAACGAGGCATGACTTTTGCCTGTTTAAAGTTTGCATTTTCAAAAAATTGCTATAGCGCCCCGTTTGACCAATTGGAGTAAGATTGGTTTCAGTGATATTTGGAATGACCCTCTACATTACCGCAAAGTTTCAAAAAAATTTGAGTCTGCATGTACTGTATGTGTTATGGGCAGATGAATAATTGCCATAAAACTGCAATATTCATTGGCTCATTAAAGCTTCATTTTTTCACTTAGAAACAATCCGCCCCCAACGTTTTGTCGGCATAGGTCCAAAGTTCATGTGTAAAACGTTTCGTGCAGATTACTCAAAAATCCCAGGAGGAGATAGGTTTGAACTGTTTTTCATATAATTTAAAATGGTGGGCGATCTAAAGGTCAGAGGTCAAGAGTCAGAGTGTCAAAGTTGTTCAGCATGAGGAGACGCATGTGTATCGAGGTTTCATGGCTGTAGGTCAAACAGGGTGAGTTGTACCTGTTCAAAGTTGGCATTTTAAATTGAGTGCTATAGCGCCACCTTTTGACGAAAGATTGTGAGAATTATTTCTTGATAGTTTTTCATGACCATCTATCATATGGCCGAGTTTCGTAAAAAGCGTATGCACGGTTCAGCCAGAACTGCCAAAAACGTCGGAAGAAACGGAATAATGCGAATATTAAAACAGGGCCAGGAGCCATGCTGGCAGCCTGGCCCCGTAACTAAGAAACAAGGAACACAACAAGAAAACACAACAGTTATTGTTAAAAAACAGATCTGTTGCTAGCATGGCATGTGAGTCAGGAGTACAAACCATGGCTCAAATGATGAATCAGGGGTTTATAAACTCCAGAAGGAAAAAATTCACTCTCCGTCTAAATTCTCAAAGGTGGGTGAAGTATTACATTCTCAGTTAATCATTACATTCTCAATTGCATGTTGGATCCTAGCATGGCACATGTGTCAGGAGTACAAACCATGGCTCAAATGATAAACCAGGGGTTAATAATCTGAATATTCTGGGTTCAAAACTCCCAAAGAACATTTTTCACTTTCCATCTAAATTGTGAAAGGTGAGTTAACTATTACATTCCCGATTACTTCTTTCATGCTAGCATGGCTCAAATGATAAATCAGGGGTTTATAATCCAAAGGTTCTGGGTTCAAAGCTCCTAAAGAGCATTTTTCACTTTCCATCTAAATTGTAAAAGGTGAGTTAACTATTACATTCCCGAATACATCTCCTATGCCAGCGTGGCTCAATAGATGAATCAGAGGTTTATGAACCAAAGGTTCAGGGTTCAAAGCTCAACTAATACAAAAGACAACTCCAACAACTAATACAAAATATCTCAAACAACCAAAACAACAATCAATACAAGACTTCAAAGTGCCTCAATAAAAAAACATAAAACAGTGGGCAAACAAATAAGTCAGCTATAATGTCAATGACATATAACAAAAATTGCTTTGCTTATTATGTAAATGTATTAAGCTCCTCCCACTGGAGCCGGGCTTTACCCATGCTCCTCCCCCTCCTACCGGAGCTAAAAGAGGGCGTGAAGAGGGAGGCGGGCTGATTCCACGCTCCTCGCCTTAAAAAGAGCAAAGATAGAGATTTACCAGGACCAAGATTCAAACCCCCAACCTTCCACCTACGAGGCCTCTCCTTTTCTCTTGTGCCACCAGGCTTTTCACACTAATTACAAACACGACGTAATATTTGAAGTTTAAGGGAGAGGTGGCAGGTCAAAAGTTGAAAGTCTACAGCAAACACCTCTCCCCCTGACAGGGTTCATTATGACACAACTTTTTTTGAGTTTTAGGTTATTGTTAAAAACCATCTGTTGAAAAAAAAAATTCAAAGGATGGTTGGAGAGCAAACAGAGGGATGTTTAATGTTATCAAAACACATATTCCTTATTGTCATATCTTAAAGTCATTTATCAATTTCAGAAGACCAAAACTATCAGTTTTAATGTGTGAACCTGGCTCAGAGTTCAAACAAAATAAGAGCAATATACTTAAACACAGAATTGATTATGAATATAAAGACAAAGGCTAATTAACTAATTGTTTATGAGTGAGTTAGTCTGCAGAATCTGTAGTGGATGTGTGTAAAGCAGTGGCTTTCAAAGTGGGGTCCAGGGGACCCTCATGGTTTCTTGAGGGGGTTCTAAATGTCCCCTTACATTTCTGTAACTCCCGAGAGTGTACAAAATGGAACCAAATGGACCCCTAATGGTCCATTTGTACACTCTCAGAGATATGGGGCTCATTGAAATTAAAATGTCTTAGAAGTAAGGAGTTGGATGATGGATGCAAACCTAAAGACAAACAAGCCAAGGGGAGAATGAGAGACTCCAAAAGTAATGAAGACTGCTGTCACTATGCGAGTCAGGAGGGAGTGCAGGACAGAAAGGCCAAGGCAGACTCCCTCCCTCAAAACCCACCTCTTCAGAACTGCTTTCCCCACCTAGCTGATCTCCTACCACCCTAGTCTCAACTTTTGTTTTATTCCCTGGCCTTCTGTAGCCTTTTTAACTTTTTTATTCTATTATTTTCTTATTATTATTTTTTTTGTTATTGTGTTCTACTTAGCTTAGCTTTGTAAAGTGACTTTGAGTACTCAGAAAAGCGCTATATAAATCCCAGTTATTATTATTATTATTATTATTAGACTAGTTCAGATACAAGGAGTTTTCTTTTTTTTATTATGACAAAAACCCAGTGGTGGAAAGTAACTAAGTACATTTACTTAAGTACTGTACTTAAGTACAATTTTGAGGTATTTGTACTTTACTTGAGTATTTCCAATTTCCAATACTTTTACTTCTACTCCACTACATCTCAGAGGCAAATATTGTACTTTTACTCCACTACAATTATTTGAAAACTTTAGATACTAGTTACTTTTCAGATATAAATTATGATATTATGAAACATACATTAACCACTTTAGCCGTATTTTATACATAGGCTATTTGAAAATAGACGATCTACAAGCTCACAACGCGTCGCATTGCGACGCGTTGTGAGCTTGTAGATCTGCTATTTTCAAATATCTTAGTTTTTACTTTTGGTACAAGTACATTTTGATGCCGATACTTTTGTACTTTTACTCAAATACATTTTGAATTCTGGACTTTTACATGTAACGGAGTATTTCTATATTGCAGTATTGGTACTTTTACTTGAGTAAAGAATTTGAGTGCTTTTTCCACCACTGGTCAACAGGTTCTGTTGTGTGTGATGTCAGGCCAGAGTTCACTCAGCGCGACAGAGAGACATAGGGTGCGTTCGGAAATTACGCACCGGAGCACACTCGCCTATTAGTTTGTATTGGCCAGTGCGCTCGGTGCTGTATTTTCGAACGCACCCATAGAAAGAGACAGGGAGAGATAGAGAGTCAGAAAGAGAGAGAGAGAGTAGGGCAGGGAGGGAGAGGCCTATTTCACTCATGCAATAATCCAGCCAATGCTGGGTAACAGAATCTGTACACTGATCAACGTGTCTTTTTGCGGCACAATAATCCTGGCAACACCAAGCAATGTGATGATAACATGGCACGAAGCACCGTGTTCTCTGCTAGTAATTAATATACTGCAGGTATTAATCTTAATGTTGTGTTAAAGTTGAATGTCACTGTTATTTTGAGGCTATTGTCCAAATATTTAGATAAATGTGATGCTTTGGCAAGATGTTCTTGAAACTTTCCTGCAAATGAAGTCCTTTAGAATAGATTGAATAGAACACAGGACTGAATGATATTATAATAAAGTTGGTAGAATGAATCATTCCATTAACAGACATTACAAAATTCGAGACGCCTACAGAGTAAAATCCTCAGTGTTACTCTAACTCAAGTGTAAAATGGACCTAAAGGTATTTTTTTTATTATTCAAAGAGTTAAATTAACCTTGTGTATTCTATAGACCGCCGAAGTCTGACGTCATTTACACATCCTTTGTTTGTCTACCTGGTTCGCAGTTTTCCACCCCCGTTCTGAATCCCATAGACGTATTTAATATCGCGTCAAATAAGAACTGTGTTCCAAAAATAAACAAATGACCCCGGCGGGTTGACTCTTATGGATATGAAGCATCAACTGACGGTGAGAAAACGCTAATGTTACTTCCGCCGAATTAGTTACATTTTCGCCAGAAACAGAATGTATCAAATATAAGTGACTGACTATGATAAACGATACAGAACCTCCTCCCTGACAATAATTTATTAGTAGTTTATTTTTGGACCACAATGCTTATATGAGACGATTCTAAGATGACCCAATGTTATTCTCCATAGAGAAATTACTTCCGCAAACCTGGGGATGAACAAGTGACGTCAGGACTTCGGTGCTCTATAGTGAAGGCATAATAGGTATACATACCCAGGACACCATGATCTCCATAGACGTGGGCAGGATTCAGGTGCCTGTCAGTGCGGGCATACTTGGCAGCTGTCACCATCTTCATGGACTTGGTGTTTATCTGGATGTCGGCCAATTGATGGACTTCAACCGAATGGTGACTAGAAGACACATTCCTCACCGTCTCTGGCATGAACAAAAACAGTGAAAGCCATGTAAGGTTATATATATTTAGCAGGCATCCTACTGTATGTATAGTAAACGGAAAATAAATTAAATAAAAACTAGGGATGTATGTACCCATACCATTTTTTCCTTCCCAATACCGATTCCGATATCCAAATGGGCCCCTTACAGGGGCCCATTTGGAACCATTTGTACACTCTGAGAGTGTACAAATGGTTCATTTGGTTCCATTTGTACGGGGATCCTTGTGAGAATGAGCATTTTGCGGCTATGGAAGCAGTACAGAGGCGCTTGAAAAGTGCAACCAAAAGGTGTATTTATTCACCGTCAAAAGACAACACAGGAGCTCCACATCCTACCACTAACTAAATAGGCTTGGTACTGGCAGTATTTTATTCTCAGCTGGAGCAGCTGAGGCAATTAGGACTCCACCATGTCAAGGGGGTAGTTTAACAAATATACAAATACAGAAATACACATAACACTAACTCTCATAAAATATCTTAAAACTCCATGAACTACACCAATAATGATTCTCAAACTACAACATTACACCATGTCCATAGCAAGTCCAAATACACATTTACAACCCCCCCCCCCCCCCCTCTACCCTTCTGACTTGGTCCAGCCCAGTTACACTGGCAAACAGAACAGCCCAGCTTGGTACATGTTAATCTTTTAATCATCACTTAGCATTACCCATATTGCACCTCTCACACATTCCACTTGGTCTCTATTGCACTCATATCACACATATTGCACTTGCCAGATTATCACCAAACATGCTGTCTCCACAGGTGGAACTAGTAACTAGTTAGCCGAGTGGCCAGCTCAGCTGGACAGGAAACAACCCAAATTGCTCAGTTAAATGTAATCAACAATAAAATCATGACTGCATTCCTTTCTGTGCAAACTACAATGTGCAAATTATGCCGTGCAAATACCAAAGTGACCATATGCTATGCAATTAATCAATCCATAAATAAAGGTTACAATGTACATGTGCAAATGGCAAGTAACAGAGGACCTCTCTGTTGAAATTAAAAGGTTTGAGAACCACTGATCTAGGAATAAATAAATACAATTAAAACATCTAAAGACAGTATAGTGCAACATCAAATGAAGCATTCAAAATACAAAATAATTGATTATAATGATACTGTAAATGACGTATCATCACATAATAAATGATGTGGTACTGTATGGGAATGGAATAGACAGGCATACTCACCGAAACCGATACCAGCATTTAGCGAGTAGGCTACAACGGCAGCTTTTCCGATACTGGTATCGGTATCGACACAACTCTAATAAAAACACATGTTTATGTCCAAAAATGTGACCATGACAATACTGAGTGATTTGTTGTATCTGTGGGAAATTTGTCACTGGATATGTTTTCCACATTCCTTTGCTGAAAGTGGAGGTGTCTGTTAACTGACTTAAATTATCTGATTAAAACATTCACTGGGCAATCGCGTTCCAATATGCAAACACAGAGACAATTAATGAATGTGTTAAAAGTGCTATCATCATCAATATTATTATGGCTGTGCCTCTTAGAGCCACCCTGTAAAAATATAGAATGGCAATAGAAAGACCAATAGGCTATATGTAGGTCTATAAGTTATAACCTTTGTCTGTATACCTGCCCTCAATCATTTTTTTGGCTATCATGGTAGCACAGGGTGGTTATAAACAGGGTGTTTATAAACACCCTGTTGGGTGTATATAAACACCCTGTTGGGTGTATATAAACACCCAACAGGGTGTTTATATACACCCAAAAGGTGTTTATAAACAAATGAACATAATTATGGACCATTTTCACAAAGGTGTCTTAGCAGAGTAGCAGGCTGTAGACATTAGACAACTTCAGCCAGGCGCCAGCTAATTAGCCTAAATGAAAAACGAGTCCGTTTGATAAGAAACGTATCCATTATTAATTGTATTAATCTGTTATGACCATACGGTTATGACACTATTGCATTTATAAAGTCATGTAGGCGCTAACAGGATAGGTGGGCAGACTGGGCACTAAGGAAGAGTGAGCACCTCGGTGTTAAATTGGTTATTTTTCCCAAAATCTTAAAACAAAAGAATTGGAAAATGTTTTTAAGTAAAGTACATGATTATAACATGCTTAAACATTCGACAATTAAGGTCTAATATTTCTACAATTGCTACAAAAGCTGTATATCCAGTCATTTTGGGGCATCAACAAGAAGTTGAAGGATACAATTATAAAATTAACTTATTTTAAGTCTGATAATGATGTACTGTGCATGTTCACGTCATGTATACTTTACTTTACTTAAGACCATTTTTCAAATATTAAATGTTTTAACATTTTGGACCGAATAGATAATTTTACATTGAGGTGCCCAGATGTCCCTATATAGTGCCCTATCCTGCATCCATAGGCTTGGCTTATAAACAGTGGTGGAAAGTAACTAAGTACATTTACTTAAGTACTGTACTTAAGTACAGTTTTGAGGTATTTGTATTTCATTTGAGTATTTCCAATTTCCAATACTTTTACCTCTACTCCACTACATCTCAGAGACAAATATTGTACTTTTACTCCACTACATATACTTGAAAACTTTAATTACTGTTACTTTTCAGATATAAATTATGATATAATGAAACATACATTAACCACTTTAGCCCTATTTTATACATGGCTATTTGAAAATAGACGAAAATAGCTCGTAGATCTGCTATTTTCAAATATTTAGTAGCCTACGTACTTTTACTTTTGGTACTTTAAGTACATTTTGATGCCAATACTTTTGTACTCCGGACTTTTACTTGTAACAGAGTATTTCTATATTGCAGTATTGGTACTTTTACTTAAGTAAAGAATTTGAGTACTTTTTCCACCACAGCTTATAAATGATGTATTTCTTTGCTACGTCATGCACAAGTTTGAGCGGCAGTTCAAATTTGTCAGTTGAACCAGGAGAGCCAACGCACTTTCAACCAAGTCAACAACTAACTAACAAACTAACTAGCCTACTACGACAAGTTACAACATGGATCCCAGGGCATATCCAAAATTTCCACTCATCACGGAGACGTACCTTCGAGTCAAAAGAAAGGAGGAGACCGCTTCCATCTTTCGGTTGTACCTGGTTGGTACTGGTAGGCTTCACCATGGACCACCACCAGTGATGGCCGATGATGGAGAAGAACTGGTGTTTGAGTTCTTACAGTACCATGAGGGGATGGAAATCCTGGTGAGAGCCATTATAAGTAGGCCAGGGGTCTTCAAGAGGGGGTCCGGGACCCCCAGGGGGTCCTCAGAGCTACTAGGGGGTCCACCTACATTACACTTGAACCCTAGAATTCCTTTTCTGAGGGGAACACTAGCCGAAAATAGCAGATCTACAAGCTTGTTATGAGTTGTAGATCGGCTATTATTGGCTAAAAGAGGAGACTAAGTTTAAAAAAAAAAGTTTAATCTGAAACACAATTTTATACAAGAGGGGGTCCCTGCTTCATCTCTCTCTCTCTCTCAGCTATCCTTGGCCTGAAAACGTTGAAGACCCCTGAAGTATGGCTATATCCTGTTGCTTCACGACAACAATGACAATGCAACTTTTTGCCATGTAAAGCTCGATTTATACTTCGACGTAGGCTACAGCGTGTCGCACCGCTCCCAGCCTCACCAAAAGTGCCGATCTACAAGCTCACAGCATGTCAGATCTGGACATGCTGTGAGCTTGTAGATCGTCTCTTTTCCGTGCGCGACCCCGTCGTACGGTGAAATATAAACAACAAGCGGTTTACTTAAGGGATTGATTGATTGATTGATGTACTTTATTTAGTAAGACATGAGAAGTGCAATTCACAATACAAGGTCTACTAAACTGGAAGGCTCATAAAAGCACTAAGCTTGTTTAAGGCTAATTAAAGGGCCCCTTTAATTTGAAGTTTGAGCCACTAGATGGCGCTCATGCCATTGTAGTGTAGCATACAACGCAGTTGTAGAACATCTTGTACAGCTAGTAAATATGAATATCCGCCTGTCAAGTTGACAGTAAACTTAAAGTGTGTTAAATGTTGAAACATTGCCATCTCCTTCAATTTGCTACCAGCTTACCTCAGTTAGCTGTGATGTCAACGTCATTGTGTTTCTCTCCTAGTTCACCGAACATAGGCCTACAGTAATAGCAGAAAATAAAGCTTTTTTTGTTATGCCATAACAGGCCTATACCTTTATGGTTGTAGTCTATTTTCCTAAAAGTATTTTTGTATTGAATTGATCACATTTGCGATAATAGAATATTGAGAAAGTACACATGAATTAGGCCTACAAACTAATATGACACTAAATAGGTTACTTATTGATGCATTTTGCAGGTTGCAACAGTCTCTCATCTTTCACTTGCTGCTTCCAGACACATGATAGTCCTATCTCTTGGCTTTAACCAGCCCCAATGTAACCACTGCTTCAGCTTACAAAAAAATAATGAAGACTTAAAATGTATTTTAGGGCCTAGTAGAAGTTTACTAACCTATCCAGTTTGAAATAATTGTAGCTGTCCCTATTGTAATGCGGTAATCACGCAAAATAAATTATTCAACCATGGTATGATAACCAATCAGTATACCTTCAAGTTAATAACAGTAGTAAGTCCAACGTAAAATCTATTGCCCATTAAAATTAAAGGTAGGCAACAACAACTTTAGATATTTACATACTCCATATTTTGACAAAAATATCAGTTGCTTTAAAAAAAAACACATTTTGTATGAAAATACAAAAACTTTAAACTATATAAAGTTTTCCATAACTGCTGAAAAGCAGCTGTCCAAAAGAATCATGACATCACGAGCGGAGGAAGTTACTAGTACTTATACTATACGTATAATATTGGCCTATAAATGTACATTGGAAATGTCTTGACTCTTGAGAGATCGTGTAGCACTGACTGACAGAATTAGCATTAGTGTTAGACTAACAACCATCATGTCTAACACTCCAAACCAATACGACCATCAGATGCACGAGAAGCAGCTTACAGCAACCCTGAAATATAAAGATACTGTTCAGTTCATCTCTTGATAACTCTAATCCAGATGTATGTTGTGACATTTCATTGTGTCTTCTTCTCCTCTCATCTCCAGGATGATCATTTTAATGGCATTGCAGCGGGGTGTGGGCATGATACATATGTGGTTGAAATCTCACATGAGGATGAAGATAGAGAGGTGAGTTAGTAGATTCATGATGCATGTTTCAAACGTATTAGCCATAACATG
The DNA here is from genome assembly GCF_963280865.1 of Gymnoscopelus braueri. Lineage (NCBI taxonomy): Eukaryota > Metazoa > Chordata > Actinopteri > Myctophiformes > Myctophidae > Gymnoscopelus > Gymnoscopelus braueri. The sequence goes on along the minus strand of NC_137622.1, from coordinate 7,663,337 downwards.
TTAATTTCACTTCAGGGTTTTTATTTGCCTATATCAACAAATCAATCATTAGGATTAACCCCTCTATCTTTTTACTTTGATCAAGTCAAATGACTGTGATCTCTAAAGCACTGCTTGTCCATATGACTACAGTAGTGGTAACGGTACCCATCATTGTAGACAGTAGCTGAACGGTGTCCACCACATAATCACAATGTCGCCAGTTTGAGTCCAGCATGGAGAACTGTTTCAAACCCTTCCTCTTGTCTCTTTCCCCTGTTTCTTGTCTCTCTACAATCCTAAATAAATTAAGCTAAAACCCCTTAAAAAACATTTGAGGAAGTAACGTGTCCCCTTTCATTTTGGTTACTCCACAGAGCATGTCCTCACAGGGGGCGATGCACCAGGAAGAGGAAAACGATTATGTCTACGACATTTACAGGCAGAAAGAGAACCTATCGAAAAGAGACAGAACTTCCCCCCGAGTGAGTGAATGAATTGATGGGTGAAGCAGTGAACAGAAATATTGCTGTATTGTTTTTTTGTCTGAGTTTAAATGTATCTATTTCTTTCGGTAATGTCTCGTTTTATTGTAATATGTCAGGGTCTACGGATGAAAATTTGCATCCTTGCTAACTCCCACGCATTTACACCAGATTTAACTCTACTATATGTAGTTTTGTTGTGTTCATAAATATGTTCTGTCTCTTCCAAATAAACAAATAAAGTAAGTAAAGTACAGGGAATAGGATTATGTGACGGTCGGAACAGTTGATTTTGAACCTGCCTATGAACCCTATTCTGAGGTGAACATTAGGCAAAATTAGCAGGACTACAAGCTCACAACCCTGGGGGACCCAGGGGCCTGTTCCTCAAAAGGTGAATTAGAGCTAAAGCCTGGCTTTACCACCTATCCTGGGGGCCTGTTCCTCAAAAGGTGAATTAAAAAAGCCTGGCCTTAAGCCAAATCCAGGCTGGACAAAGTCGGGTCCGAAAAGCCTCGTTTATTCCGTTCCTCAGACGCCAAGCCAGGCTGAAAAGGAGCAACTTTGTCGAGCTAGGCTATGTCAAGCCAGGCTGTGTCCAGCCAGGATAATGAAGCCAGGCTGAATGGGCGGCGATTCGCCGGCGACGTATTTCTATAAAAGACCATGAACTCGAGCGCAGATTCCTTGAACTTGACCAATCATGGCAGCGGGGAACAAAACTCGAGCAGCGTTTTTCTCTGTGGCCGAACAGCAGCAGCTCATGCAAGCATATGAGGAAGTGAAACATGTTATCAACAGAAAAGGAAACGCGACCGCAATAAATAGATCCAGGGAGAAAGCGTGGCAAAGTATTGCAAGCACACACAGAGTGTGTGTGTGTGTGTGTGTGTGTGTGTGTGTGTGTGTGTGTTTGCGACGGACGGGCAACAGACGTACGGACGGGACGGGACGGGGCGGGACGGGACGGGACGGGACGGGGACGGGGACGGGACGGGGGGGGGGTTGACCGCGTCGGGATGAGCGGGGGACGGGACGAGACACGCAATAACCCCACATATATATATATATATATATATATATATATATATATAAATATATATATATATACATATATTTAAATATATATATACATTATTAGTTACGGGTTTAAAGGAGCCTCTTTGTAAGTCAATAAGGAGCATATTTTAAATTTCTAGTCAATGGAGAAATTATTTTTTATTTCTTGTCCACCTTTGGAGTTACATCATGATGGCAAGGTTTTCTACCAAAGTGGTCTTGCAAATGTGGGGTTATTGCGTGTCTCGTCCCGTCCCCCGCTCATCCCGACGCGGTCAACCCCCCCGCCCCCCCCCCCCCGTCCCGTCCGTCCTGTCCCGTCCGTCCCGCGTCCCGTCCTGTTGCCCGTCCGTCGCGCACACACACACACACACACACACACACACACACACACACACACACACACACACACACACACACACACACACACACACACACACACACACACACACACACACACACACACACACACACACACACACACACACACACACACACACTCTCTCTGTGTGTGCTTGCAATACTTTGCCACGCTTTCTCCCTGGATCTATTTATTGCGGTCGCGTTTCCTTTTCTGTTGATAACATGTTTCACTTCCTCATATGCTTGCATGAGCTGCTGCTGTTCGGCAACAGAGAAAAACGCTGCTCGAGTTTTGTTCCCCGCTGCCATGATTGGTCAAGTTCAAGGAATCTGCGCTGGAGTTCATGGTCTTTTATAGAAATACTTCGCAGGCGAATCGCCGCCCATTCAGCCTGGCTTCATTATCCTGGCTTCATTATCCTGGCTGGACACAGCCTGGCTTGACATAGCCTAGCTCGACAAAGTTGCTCCTTTTCAGCCTGGCTTGGCGTCTGAGGAACGGAATAAACGAGGCTTTTCGGACCCGACTTTGTCAAGCCTGGATTTGGCTTAAGGCCAGGCTTTTTTAATTCACCTTTTGAGGAACAGGCCCCTGGTTAAAGTTTTTAAAACGGACATTACAGCTATTTCCTCTTCCTTGCTTTTTCTCTCTCGCTGTTTGTTTTTATTTTGGGAAAGGGGTTTGGTCAGTCTCAGGGGCAGTATTGGAATCGGGCTTCAACTCACTTGGGTATGGTTCGGGTATTCATTTTCAGGCCTGTTGAGAACTCAAATTCAGACCTCCATATGTTGTGACATTTCATCACCAGAATGCTCCTCTTCAGATGACAGGACGCTACCGAATCGACTTCATCAATTACACTTACAGCCGTAAGAGCCCTGCAGCGTGGCACAATACCCAGGAAGACACCTCCGACCCCCTTCGCTTTACGATACCTACGGTTTACACACTGAATGATAAAGTACTTCAACACTTCATCAAAGACACCCTGTCCAACTATGCAGCCCAGGGAGTATATGTGAGTGAACAAATGAATGAATGAATTGATGAGTGACGCAGTGAACAGACAGGGAGTAGATCAAGTAGCTCTTGCCTTGTCATAGACCTCTTCATTAAGGTGTGATTGTCTCAATGCTTGATGCCACTCTCGTACCATAACAACGTAACAATGGGGAGGGTTTAATCTGGAGGATTCAACTTGTTTTGTTTTTGTATCCCAGTTTCCTGTCCTGGTGGACCGTGAAGAGGTGTGTGAATGAGGTAAGCAACAATTTCTTACAGTCAGGTTTTCCCTGTGTGACAGAGCTACAGCCCAAGCGATACACCAGTTAACTATTAACAATGACCAATATCAGGCTTTAAACAAAATGTTTGCAATGGATTTTGATGCAGCAATATCAAATGGAAATTAAAACATTAAATGTAAAGACATTTTAAGATATCTTTTCGTGAACGCAAATGACGAACAGATGACAGCTTCCTGTCTCGGATTTGGGTAGGTGTAGTAGTTCCAGACTGTATAGCATTCGGAGATTATGGAATAGTTGTCTGGATACGCGAGACTAGTGGCTCACTGACATGACCTCTGGCCTCCTTTGTTGCAGGTTACTTGGACGATGACTGGAGGCAGAGATGCACGGGGGAAGATGAAATTGTTTTAGTTTTTTACTGCACAGTGATTTCTTTTACATGCAGGACACGAAAATACCTAACTGGGCCTACATAGCCACATATGCATTGATGGGTGAAGCAGTGAACAGACATATTGCTGTATTGTTTAGTTTTTTTGCCTGAGGTTACATGGCAGGAACATAAAAAACACATGAGTTTTAAAATAAATCAGTTTTAACTGAGATGCTTAACATTAATGTTTTAGCTCATAAGAAAGAAGATTAAATTGTTTTGTTTATTGCCTGTATGCACTGTAAATTGTTCAAATGTACTTTTTTGCCTGCTATATGCACTGTAAATAGTTCAAATTTATTAGAGTTTTAAAATAAATCTGTTTCAACTAAGACGTTTAACATTTTTTTGAAAGCATTGTTTTTACACACAGCTACATATTTACACAAAAAAAAGTGTAACTCAGCAAGCATTCAAGAGGACAATCAGAAAGACAAATGTTTAACAAAATGTGCACACATTATCTTATCCCTATATTAAAATTGCCTAATAGCTGGGCGGGCAGTGGGTGGGCGGGTGAACAATAAGGATCCATATAAGGAGCTCCAAGTCCAAAAAAAGAACAGGAAAGTACAGTTCAATGTGATTGTGGACGTCATTAGTGTTTGTGAAGTATTTTGACAGGTACATGGGTGTCTTTGTGATTTAGATGCATGTATTCTTACTGACCAGAGAGGAGATCCTACTCCTACGAGCTGGGGCTCGTAGCTGTTGGGCGGGAGGAGTAGGACGAAGGCTCAGTATGTCCTCCCTGTGGGGGCTCCTCACTGGCAGATGAGTCAGTAGGATACAACAGCAGTGACAATATAATACACACATGTGTGTGGGGAGGGGTAAATTTAGCCTGGTAAAGCCCCTCCCTCCGGAAAATCTAATTTCCATTTGATTTCAGGAATTACAAATGAGATTTCCGGAGGGAGGGTTTACCAGGCTAGGGTAAATTGGCATAAATAATTAATTAGATAAATAAAAAAGAAATGCACATAGTGCAAATGTCAAATGGAGTTCGCCCTCCCTGCATATATGGAGGGCAAAATGCACTGATGTCATGTCAAATGCACATATGTAGAGATCAACATGCACTGATGTCATGTCAAATGCACATATATGGAGATCAACATGCACTGACACATACGCAAATCTGTGTCGTTGTTCATCAGCAGCAGCATCTAACAATACATGATTTCTGTTACGTTAGTGTATGTTGAAAATCAATGTACGTATAGCGTTTAACATGGTTTCTGTTGTGACTGACATTAGTGCATGTTGAAAATCTCCATAATACTGTATGTGCATTTGACAAGGTTTCTGTTGTGTCTGACATCCGTGCATGTTGAACATTTGATTGACCAAATCCAGTCATGAACGTAACATCCGAATCTGATTGGCCAAATACGGTCACAAACGTAACATGCTAATTTGAATGGCCAAATCCGGTCATAAACATAATATCTGGATTTGATTAGCCAAGCTTCACATGACAGGGCTCTGATCAGCGGTAACGTCTAGTATATTAAATGGTGAAAGTCATACACAAATTTGTCTTGGGAAAAGCACAGTTGCATGGTTATAACAAAGGTACAGTACCTGTCTTTGCTATGCAATAACTAAGGTCAGGTGTAAAAAGTTTTCTGTGAGTTGGTCTAGTATGGTCAGTGTCACGGGGCAGCCCGTGCCCTATACATAGACACACTAAGAGGGAAGGGACAGTTTGTAGCATGAGGTGATTTTTACCTATTCATTCAAATGTAGAAATAACACGGACTTCAGGGGTTCAAACTGTATGTTTATTTAAACACTGTTTATTGGAACTGATCTGAAATGTTTGTTTGTCACCTGGTCTTTCCTCTGCAGTACTGGCACCCTCTGAATCTGACTTGTAACTGCCGAAACAGAGCAGGGCTAGTCCATTTGGTTTAAGAAGGGGTGGAACGTGCCATGTACTGTAGAGGAGATGGGGTGTTTGACAATGTTAATGAGCAAAGTATTTCTATGTCTTTTTGAAGTAAATGCAAACCCAAAATGGTGTTTAGTTTAAAGTACAACATCTATTTATGTGGTAGCTTATTTATTCATCAGATAGTTGTAAGCTTGTAGATAAGCTAATGTTGAGGTTAATTGTGTCTGTGCTTGTGGTAGGATCCACTGCCTATTTAAGGGAGGCTGCAAGTGACAGTCAATTAGTTGAACTTGGCAAGCAAAGCGTTAACAGCCGTGAGACAGAGCTGCCAGGGCCCTTAGTTAAGGGATCGCCTTGTTGTGCAGTCACTGTATGGTTTGTTGCCTTTAGTTGTGCTTTAAGTAATTCTATAATTTTTGTAAGTCTATTTTTCCACGTTTTATTTATTTTTCACTATCTACCTGCTGTATATTGGACTGTTTTCCGGAGGTGTGAGAAATAAAACTCAACGATCTGCAAATTCTGAACTTGTTCATTTTTGGAGCCTTGGCCGCTTGGTCAACCTTTACAGTCAGGTATAGTAAACACTTTGTATCTGAGAGATACAGATTATGTGCATCAAACCTGGGTCCAATTATATTTAAACCTTAAATGCTTTGTTGTTAAGCACACAGTTGGAACCATGTCATCTTTCAAAGGTAATCACTGAAACACTTCTCTTTTTTTAAACTGACATCATAGGTTTGTTGGAAGGTCGCCATAGTTACTCACTAAATATTTGTGAATCATAGTCGTTATGGTTACCACTGTGAGTCAGGCCATATCACAGACTCCATATTTGGGTACAACTGACCACCTGGATCTCCATATACGGAGCTAATTGACAGATCTATATCAAATATGAGAAAACCGTTTGCTTATCCTCTGTTCTTTCGAGTGCTATTGGTTCTTTCGATGGATTAAAGTTATAGTCTTGTGTGCTTACAGTCAGCTCTCACGCGAGTATAACGTTCTATACCATTCGAAAATAAACAAATGAAAACACAGCTTAAGTCTGACATCGTGGACTCCATATATGGAATGGGCATGATTGACATTAGTACTGCATATGATTATGACAGTCAGTGACATCACCGTTATGACATTAGCATTGTAGCCGACGATATAAAAGACACCAGTAGTCTCAGAGATATTCTCAGATCCAACGGTGATTCCTAGTCTTGAACTATCTCCCAGACTCTTCGACGTACATAATCGAGTCTAAATCTGCAAGACTCGATCTTCAAGATTTCGACAGGTTCTAAACTCTTACCAGTAGAGAGATCTGCACCTTCTGTACTAACGGGGGTATTCAGCCTTACAACCCAAATACACTCTTGTGTTTCTACAGAGCCGATTTCAACTTATTCTAATAAAAAGGCCAGACAAGAGAGATTACAGAGACACACAGAGAAATGTTGTGCTGGACAGTGACCAAAAAAGAGAATGGAGGACTAGGTACACAACGTCATGTTACTGTAGCAGTTGGGCACAAAGTGTACTACTTTGGAGAATCCTACTCGTATCAGATTGATGTGTATGTCTTCAACACAGTATCTTTGATCTGGATGAATGTGCCCCCAGTGTCAACTGGAGAACTTCCTGTTGAGGTTCCTTGGCGCAGCAACCACACAGCTGTGCTGATAGAAGATATAATCTACCTGTGGGGGGGGCGTACGGGGACATGGACGTTCTGCAATGTTCTTTATGCCTTTGATGTCAACACCCACATATGGTTTAAGCCCAAGGTTTTTGGGACTCTTCCACGGGGGAAGAGGAACCACTCGGCTTGTGTCTTGGGGAAGGTCATGTATATCTTTGGAGGATGCAACAATCTGGATGGACGCACTAATGACATCCACAAGTTGGACACCACCACAATGGTCTGGTCTTTAATTAACACCAGAGGCACTCTGCCATCTGTTTCAGAAGGTCACTCTGCCACTATCATCGGGACAAAGATGTTCGTATTTGGGGGAGACACGGACTACAACGACATCAGTGTGTTTGACACAGAGACCAACTGCTGGCTTAGCACATCTTCTGCACAGCTTCTTCCAGGAGGACGCTGGTATCATTCAGCCTTTGCCTACAATGGAGAACTGTACATATTTGGTGCTAATAAACAAAGAAAGAATTCCTGCTCTATTTTCAATGATCTGTGGAAGTTCAATCCAGAAACCTTCTCCTGGAAGAATGTTAAACCCAAGGGGGAGGGCCCAACAAAAAGAAACACACTGACTATGTGCTGTTGCATGGTGGGAGATTGTGTCTTCCTCTTTTCAGAACACATGCACATCTTAGACTTTAGTCCTACTCTGAAAACATTATGTAAGTCAGCAGTCATTCAGTACGGTCTGGAGCAGTCAGGACTCCCACATGACATCCAGTGGGAACTGGATGTCATAACGAATGACAAAGGCAGAGAACAAGGTCCAGATAATTGGCACAAAAGACCCCGATGGTTCCCCGATGGTTCACCTGTTCACCTCAGCGCATATTATTAAGACTCAGTCCATGCGCAACCGGCCTGGGTTCAAATCTCACTCGAGGCTATTTGCTGCATGTCATTCCCCTAATTCCCAGTTTATTGTCTCTACCGAATGTCAATAAAGGCAAGAAAGGGTCCACGCGAAAAAGAAAAAACAGGGGGGGGGGCTCCTGTCATTTGTGGCATACCAAACAACCTGTTGTCCTGTCATATAGCCACATATTCTGTAAAGCCTGTCTGCAAGAATGGTGGACACAAGGAATGTCCAGTTTATACAAAAATGTCTACAACAGGTACAGTACATACTTATTTACTGCATAACCGGAGGGGCATACGATCCAAATGGGCATCGTTCCAAACAGGCATGGGCCTATAATAAGAATAAATATAGCTGCAAGTAGCAATAATACGGGGCCAGTGTGTAACGGTCAGATATTATATATTTGACTATTACTATTTTTTAAATCACGGGTTGTGAATGATCTCTTCAGATACAATTGATTAGGCTGGAAGCAGTGCACTTCAATAAATAAACAGCAAATAAACACAGCCAGAAATAAAGCACGAAAGTTTGTGTCAAAGTTAACCCTTTTATCTAAATCAATGACAGGAAAATAATACATGAATTGCCAACTGTAGCAGATCGTGAAGCCCGACGGTAAAGTCCGCGTCTCGCGCACGCTCCTATTGTTCCAATATAGTTCCCTGTAGCGTCTCCAAACGCTCCAAAAAAGTTAATCCAAAAGAAATCCAAAAGAAACTTAATCCACTCCAGAAGCGGTATAATCCAAGTGAAACGCTCGGATCTCCACGGAGAAAAGAAAAGTATCCACGCTGGATATAAACAAAATATAAACGGTCTCACCAGTCAGAAGAATGTCCCCAGCGTCTCTTCCCTTTAACGGTGAGTATTGACAGTTAATGTGGCCTTTGCTATGTTCCACCTATAGCTTAGAACTAGACAAATAAATAATCAAACTGGACCAGGTCTCCCGTGGACTCCCTGTCGGTTTGTTGTCTTGTTTCGGGGCCGCAAGCCGGCAGCTTCCGCACGCTATATGATGCGTCAGTCATTCCCAGACAGACCCGTCAATCAATGTCAATCAATCAATCACAATACATCAAAATGAAAGCATAAACATTTGAACCCCCCAAACAATAACAAAATGAAACAGACATCACAAAAGATAGGACCTTACCCTTAAAGGATGGCGTTAAATTAAGGAATATTTTAATTCATAGGCATAAACTTTTAAATGCCATTATAAAACTAAATCCTCTTTTACACATGTGTGGCAGCGCTACAAGTGAATGCAGAAAGAAAAAAGAAAGAAGCAATGATAATAATATGCACAATAAGCCATAGAAACATAGAAGACTGAACTTGAGAGAAAGAAGACCACGCAATTAACAAATGAGCATTTTAAACCCTCACTAACCCTAACCTCAGTAAAACAACGCCTAAGCCCAAGAATGCCAAATCATGATCACCTCAATACATTGTCAGGGATCGTACCAGCGACCTTGTAGATCTGCTATTTTCAAATATTTTAGCTTTTACTTTTGGTACAAGTACATTTTGATGCCGATACTTTTGTACTTTTACTCAAATACATTTTGAATTAGGTATTTGTTATCAAACAGCGCACTCTGGTGGACACACACTGAACTGAACAAGCAGAGACGGATCCTAACCAAATACAGGCTCAGTGACCTCGGATTGGCAATCAATGGCAACCAAAAGAAAACAGTAAAGTGGTCACTATTTCGACAGGTGAGGCTGAGACAGAGATGCACTTCCTCTTACAATCAGTGAATATTATACATTTTATACATAGGCTATTTGAAAATAGACGATCTACAAGCTCACAACGCGTCGCATCGCGATGCGTTGTGAGCTTGTAGATCTGCTATTTTCAAATATTTTAGTTTTTACTTTTGGTACAAGTACATTTTGATGCCGATACTTTTGTACTTTTACTCAAATACATTTTGAATACTGGACTTTTACTTGTAACGGAGTATTTCTATATTGCAGTATTGGTACTTTTACTTGAGTAAAGAATTTGAGTACTTTTTCCACCACTGCAAAAACCAGGGAACGCAAGGAGCACGAGAAGGACTAGGAAGGCACTTGCAAGTTTCACTTGTAAAATCACAAGAAGATGGCCTACATACACCGAATCAAGGAGACTAGATCAAACACTATGATACTCACAGACAACTACATAGAAAAAACAGACTGGCAGTGAAGGGCAAACAAGAACACATTGGAGACACAGGTGCATATGTATGGACAATCAACACACGATTGGCTAGGGCTAAACAAGACACAGGTGAACAACATTTGCAAATGACAGGGTGAGACAAGACAGGTAGCAGCAAACAGGAAACACTCAGACATCACTACAAAACAAAAGGCACACAAGTGTAAATTAAAACCTGAACTAAGAAGATGTATTTCTAAAATATGTAAAGGAACACAACTGTATTGTAAAACACCAAGTATAAATATAGCTGCAGGCAGCAATAATACGGGGCCAGTGAATGAAGAATGGAGAGAGAGAGAGAGAGAGAGAGAGAGAGAGAGAGAGAGAGAGAGAAAGACATGGAAACGGAATAGATCGAAGAGAGAGAGAGAGAGACATGGAAACGGAATAGATTGAAGAGAGAGAGACATGGAAACGGAATAGATTGAAGAGAGAGAGAGATGGAAACAGAATGGATTTGATATCTCAAACTATTGCCATTAACAGGAATCGAATCCTCAACCATCGGACTGACAGGCTGCAACACTGCCTATAGTGCTATAGCTTTGACCAGGCTGAAGTTGTCTGTTGAAGATCATAAACGTTTTCCTTCTGTCATGAACCAAGCCCCTGTTACACTAACACTAAGATCACTCGTTCACAAACCATTTACCAATAGAGAAATTGTATGTCTCCTCGCAACCGAAACCAGTGAAAGCAGCCGATCTACAAGCTCAGAAACATGTTGCTATCTGAAAAGTTTTGAGATTGTAGATCGGCTATTTTCAGAATATGTCTGTCTTGCCAAATTATGTTGCGCGAGTCTTGTTTTTTTTTCTATTTTTGCTGAATCTGCTGTTTTTTTAGTGTGCTCAGGTGCGTAATTTCCGAACGCAGAATGTTTATGCTGAAAAGTAACAGTTTTGGCCATAATGAGGTTTCCGCCAGACAATATATATTTATATTGTAGGCCTACATGCAAAATTGCTGCTATACGAAAATGTATTGTTACTGCACTGTTTCTTAATTTTATTTTCATTTGTAATAAAATGTCACTGACATCACAAGGTATTCTTCATTTTACGTATGGTCCAGTATATTATTAATTCATATCAGTCACTGTATTCCAGTGGAATTCAAAACGATTACAATTTGTCACTTTTTTAGCAGATCTACAAGCTCACAACACACCGCAATGCATTATGAGCTTGTAGATTGATAGATTTGATGCTATATTAACTTTGGTGGGGACCCCCACAAGGACTTTACTTTACCAACTCAATAGCAAATTTACAAGCATCAGTATTGACTATATACTTTTATTTGGTTAAATATGTATTTTTAAAAAAACAATTAACCAGGCAAGAATCTGCATGCAGATAAAATACTAAATTATACACCATCATATCCAATTATTTTTAACATTACAGCTTTTTAAACTTACAAACTACATAAGTTATCACTTTAGCACCCCCTGCTGGCATAATAAATACTTGCCAGATGCAGCACAAAGCCTCCAGCCAGGCATTCAGTAGAGTAGGACATGAAACATTTGAGTATGGCAAATACACAACACAACAAGTACAGTAGGTACATCTTTTGTTCTTTAATATATTTTAAAAAAGCATACAAGGGACACAGTAAATGTATGACATTAGCAAGTATGCTACACATTGAGGTAAGTATAAAAATTCCATCCTCCACCATAAACTAAAACGACTTCATAACTGTTCTGCATTTTCTTTTAATGCATTTCAGACAAGCCAACATTTTGGTCTTCATAAATATGTTGTTAATGACAAGCAATATATATATATACACACACACACACAGAAACCAACAATCACCATTTTTCAACTTTCTTTTTTTTAAATAAATCAGTGCTGTTGAACACCCTTCACGTCCGTGTGTGGGTATTACAAATATTGAACCAATGAAAAGTATCAAAAAGCGCTTCAGACAAAACCTCTTGACTAATCAATGGACAAAACAACGATTAGAATTATTAGAATGACGAACTCAGACGGGAAAATACCCTATCTCCACATTAATGGTCAAAAACCTCCTAAGTCCACTTGAGCTGTATTTGGGTAAAGTGATAATATAAGGACACATTCAAGTATCTGACAATGTATAAAGTCGTCATACCAACTTTGATGAGGCAGTATAGAGCACAAAGTCAGTATAGAGCACCGAAGTCACCGAAATAACCCAATGTTATTCTCCATAGAGGAATGACTTCCGTGAACCAGGGGATGAGCGATTGACCCCTCTCTATTGTGTTGTTAAAAAAAAAAGTTTTTTTTTTTTCATTTCCTGAAAAGTTAATATTTGGGATATAGTTGGTTTCTACCCGACAGCAGAGATATATACACATATACACACATACACACATATATATATTTTGCATATCTCATCATTGAAATGTAATGGTGAGTGTCATGTATTCCTTGAAAAACAAATTGTCCCTTATGCTACTTCTCATGTTATGAGAACATTCTAAAAGGCTGGAGTGTTGTGAAAGTTTGGGGGACTATTGGCAGCTTGGACCAACCTTTATGTTATGTAAAAGGACGTGTTTTGGCCACAATAATGTGTGTAACAAAGTAATACAATCAAAAATCAATAAATAAATGTGCATAAATTAAAACTGGCCATGGTGGACATTAAAAAAGTTTGAAGGAGCTGCTAAGCTAAACGGTTGACAAGGCAAACCTGGCAAAGTCATCAAATATTAATCACTTGATCCCTATATAGTTGACCGGGGTCCCCAGGGCTCTATACCAGGTCTGCTAGTATTTCCCTCTACACCATCTCTTAGCAGAAAATAGCAGATTTACAAGCTCACAACACGTTGTATAGTGGAGCTTGGTGAGCTTGTAAATCTGCTATTTTCTGCGAATGTTCGCCCCAGAATAGGGAGGCTAGGTTTCAGGTGGTTATAACCACTTGAAACCCAGCATCCCAGTTCTTGGGGGGGGGGGGACAATTGCCAAAAATAACCATGTTGCGTTGTGAGCTTGAAGATCGGCTAGTTTTGGCGAAGAGATTAGGGTTTAAGTGGTTAAGACCCCCTATTCCCACTACCATTGTTCCACGTTGTCCAGATAATCCTCTATAGTGCCGTTCTCTTCTAGATCCCACCACTGTGGGAGCTGCATCTCAGGCTCCACTGTCTCTCTGTCGGCCCCTCTCTGCTTCGTCTCTGTCGGGGGGGGACGACCCTCAGGCGTAATCGGGGGCATCGTCGGCCTCCCCAGCCTCGACGACAGCCGTCCCCGAAGCCGTCGCCTCCTCTCCTGGTGCCTCCTCTCCCTGGCCTGCCTTCGCTCCTGCTGCCGCGCCGCCTGGAAGCGCTGGAGGAACAGGTCTCGGGCGTACTCGTACAGCTCCACGTCCCAGCGGTTCAGCTGACGGATCCTCCTCTGCGTCTCTGGAGCCACCTCCACGCTGGCGGCTCGCGTGCCGTTGAGCTGGGTGAACGGCGCGATGAACTCCAGGTTGAAGGCACGCTCGAAGAGGTACTGCGTCTTGCGCTGGTACTCGGTCAGCCCGAAGAAGGCCATCCCCCGCAGGTTGCGCTTGGCGCTCTCCAGCAGCACGCCCCAGCGCTCGTCCTCGGTCATGGCGGAGACGTTGTAGCAGCCCACCAGGCTGAGGTCGGCCAGCATGCGGGTTTGCCGGTTGCTGGCCAGGTTGTAGGGACAGTCCATGAACTCCTCCAGGGAGCAGCCCGACCAGTCGTCGCCGGGGTAGCAGCTCGGCAGTTCGGACAGCGTGGGGGCTCGTCCATCACACACGTGCAGGGAGGCCTTCCACGTAGCTCCACGCTGCACGTGGCGCCACTCGCTCAGGTAGCGCCACACAGGATCCCGTAAGATGGTGATGTAATAATAGTTCCTACTGGAAACAGAAGATGACATGAGGGACACAGTTACTATGTCAATTGGCTACTATTACTGAAAAATACAAAGATGTTTATAGCTATGTGGAAACCAGTATTATAATTGTTTTGATACCCCACACGTCTCGTGGGGGAACTTCAGTTTTCAGCCTAACCCAGCTGAGCCAAGTATCTTGCTCAGGGACACTTTGACACATTGCTGAGGGCTGGAATAGTACCTGGTGCCTCCGAGACCTCCAGAGTCCTAGGCAAGCTCACTAATCATTCATCTATGGCCGCCCTTTAAAACTAAGACTAAAACTAAAAGAGACAATCATTTTTGAGTGTCCCAACTTGCCGTTGCAAACTTGCCGTGTGCGTGCAAAGTTTCACACCGAACGGTCCAGTTCAGCAGTGCCGGAGATTGGCAGCTCAGAGACACACGGACAGACGGACAGGAGCGAAAACAGTCTCCGGCCTGCTGGAGTCGAGACAACTAACTTAAACAAAATTGAATAAAAGTCATCTTGGTTTTAGTTTTTCCACCAACATATCTGATGTCATGCAGTCTCTCCTCCTACCTTCGACTGTAAGATTTACAGCTTCTATAAATCAAGGCTTTAGTTTCCTCATATAAAATGTTGCTTCTTGTACCTGTGTGAGTACGAGTAAAGTACATAATAATCCCTTGATTCTTGTGTTTGTTACTCACCTCGGCAGGGTGGTCTTGGGGGTTTCGCCATTTGTGTCCATACGTGATGGGACACAGTTGATGAGTTCTGTCCAGTCCGCATGAAGTCCACAACTCCAACCGGTGGAGAACCGAGAGAAGAGCCACGTTTCTCTCCTCCCAGGCCGGTAACAGGTGCATTTCTTCTGCCCTGCGTGACACTCGCACGGCCGCTCCAGCTGAATGTTGCGCACCAGGTGGCGACCAAACGTCGTGCCCCCCGTCTTCTGGATGTGCAGGAACACTATGACGTCCTCTCCTTTGATGTCAAAGTCCACAACGCGGTTCAAGTCGCCTGTTGAGAAGTTGAAGCGTGGGACGAAGCGGACCAGAGCCCCGTCCTCTGCCACGTACGGGTCCTTCTTTGTGGCCGTACCTTGTTGTGTGTCACTGCTGGATCCAGGGGTGGTGGCACCGCGGGGGGCACTGCCCGATGGCCAGTGCAGCAGCTGGCAGTCGGAGCTGCTGGGACAGACGTACTGGAGCACAATGACGCCGAAGAGAAGCAGCATCAACAGGAGGATCAGGACCCGGTGGTTCTGGCTGCTGGATTTCTCATCCATCTTCCCACCGGGAGAGGGACAGATAAAACATCACTAGAGCAGTGCGGGCCCCTCCTGGGGGGCCACAGGGCTCTGTGTGGAGACTGGTTTAGTTTAGGTTCCACACAGCAGCCATAGAGTTGTATTATAACTAAGATAGCTTAATAATGACTAGCCTCCTGGGGGGCCACGGTGCTCTGTTTAGAGACTGGTTTAGTTTAGGTTCCACACAGCAGCCATAATTGTATTATAACTAAGAAGACAGAGACTGGTTTAGTTTAGGTTCCACACAGCAGCTATAATTGTATTATAACTAAGAAGACAGAGACTGGGTTAGTTTAGGTTCCACACAGCAGCCATAGAGTTGTATTATAAAACTAAGATAGCCTAATAATTAATAGCTATACGGTGGCGGCTACCAAAACAATAACAAAGCTGTTGCTAACGTTAGCTTAGCACTGATTTCCTGCGATAAAGGGACGCTTCGCCCCGAGCCGTAACGCCGCTACAACACAAATATATTGACTATAATCCCAGCACTAGAGTTTCAATGAAGGTCGTTACACTTATGTTTTGTAGTGAAAGTTACTACAGTTTTACTACTACACTTTTATCAAAATGTTAGATTGTCACGGTATGATCCTGCGCTTTCTTCCCAGAAGTCTGTGCGCTGGATCCCATAGCCCAGCCCAGTGTTTCCCAATCAGTGGGTCGGGACCTACATGTGGGTTGCCCCCCCCCGAAAGAAATCACAATCATGTTTTTGGTTTTTTTAAAGCATTAATTAGAGGGAAAAAATACTTTTCACTAGTGAAACTATCAGATCTACAACTACAAGCTCACAACATGTTGCATTGCGAGTGTTGTGAGCTTGTAGATCTGCTATTTTCAGAGTCCTGGAGAGACAGCAAATTTGTCTTTTGGGTCTCGAGCTAAAAGGTTTGGGAACCAGTGCCATAGCCCGACCGGACGTCAGCATTGATGTATTGTTTTTTATTATAATCGACTAAATCAACAATTTCTATTATTTTTACACACACACACACACACACACACACACACACACACACACACACACACACACACACACACACACACACACACACACACACACACACACACACACACACACACACACACACACACACACACACACACACACACGAATTGATGCATTGTTTTTTATTATAATCGACTAAATCAACTATTTCTATTCTTTTTAGTAGTTTCAATTCCTCGTGATTTCTTTTTAAGAACTCATCTAAAAAGATAAAATGCCTTACATTTAAGTGAATTAAAGTGACTCACACTGTAACTAACTATCACACTGTGTGATAGTTCATTGCTCATGTGTTTAATGATAGACATATTGATATTGGTGCATCTGAGACCCAATAACAAACTATTAGAATAAATGAATTTATTTAGGCTATATGGGGCACACGTGAAGGGGTCAATGGACACACATTTGGCAAACCCACCTGAAAATGTATGTTCTGTTTATTAAAGAGCTGGAGAGACCTATAATGATTATTATCAGAATATAGTGCTTTAACCTGTTATCAAAACACTTGTTAACTAAATATATAAATTAATAATATAAATACATATAGGCTACCTTTAAGTATAGGCTATATGAGATAATCTAAAGGTCTACACGTTGCCTTTGGGTAATACTATTTAAATGTATGGCCCTCCTCCTCACATTATTCTTTTGTACACCAGTTTACCCTCTGGAGCCCCTTGAGGACTCCTGGGGGGTCCTTGGACCCCAGTTTGAAAACCACTGCACTCTGGCCACTGTGGCCAGGGGAGAGATGCGGTGACGTCAGCACAGTGTTGCCTGGGAGAGAAGAAGACAGACAGCAGGCGGTGTTGCCATGTCTGCGTATTATAAGCGACTTTGGGCTTATTTTTCTGTAAAGTTGCTTGTAATTATTGGTAGTTGCGGGTTGCGTCTTTTTTGGGCTTGTTTCTTAAATGTAGTTGTTTATTTGGGCTTGCTTCCTAATGTTGTTTAAACCAGTGGTTCTCAAACATTTTCATGTGAAGAACCCCAAATTAATATATATTTGTAGACCCAACCTTCTGAAAATATTTTGTGCCAGAGACCCCCATACAAGATTGTGTGGATTTGATAATAGGCCTATTCCAAAATGTTAACTTTTTTTTTTACAAGATTTTTCTTGCGACACGTTGTGAGCTTGCAGATCTGCTATTTTTAAATAGCAGAGGCATAGTAGGTAACGTTTGAAGTGCTCATGTACGTCGCTTCTTTTGGGCTTGTTTTCCTAATCATGTTTGCTTGTTTCTCTAACTCAACCTGGCAACACTGCAGACAGCAGGGTGTGGGTCCTCAATGCTGGATGGATCTCTCTCTCACACACTGCTGCGTTTTATTGACTGTTTATTACAGGCTGCTGGACACATCCAACACCCTGCATGCACATTATATACCGTTAAGTGTCCGGTAGCTTCTATATTATCATGTGAGTCAGACGATCAAAACGTCCCGGACGTACGAATTTGCAGCCAGGGCCGCAATCTGTCTGTCTGTCTGTCTGTCTGTCCGTCCGTCCGTCCAGGCAGGCAGCTGACGCATCCTCCACACCGCACAGATAGACAGCTAGCACTTAAGCCTATTAGCTATAGGCTTGAAAAGATATAGCAAGTGATATTTGTGTTTGTTTTGCTGGTTACATTTATTAGCTGGCTTTTTGCTATCGAGCAGCAGCAAAGCAAGCATGGACGACAAGTCATTCACCAAGGAGCTGGACGGGTGGATCGAACAGCTCAACGAATGCAAGCAGCTCTCAGAAGACCAGGTCAAAGTCCTGTGTGAGAAGGTAATATTTTTTAATGCCACTGTTGCCTGTTGGTCTCCTCGCACATAAGAATCGGTTGCCTGTAATGTTAATGCTGGTAGCATCCATGTGCCACCACAGCATCCCTCTCTCCTCTCCTCTCCTCTCCTCTCCTCTCCATCATTCACATGCAGGGACGTTGTTTTTAGGCCACATGCCAAGAAGATGGAGGTTGGAGGGAGGAGAGTCTGTTTTCACCTGCTGCTACGCCCACTTTCATTCATTCACATTGTCGCTGTGTCACCACTAACACCGTCCATCCCTAATAGCCTTCACCCTTCAGTGACTATCTCAACCCTTTTCATTTCAAGGACCTAACAGTTATACTTTGATATGCATTAGGCCAATTAGTTCTCAAACATGGTCATGTCAAGGACCACCAAATTGATAGGCTACGTATTAGAAATAACTCGCTGGAATCCCCTGAAGGACCCCCAGGCCATGGATTTGATAAGATTTTCAATCATCTCTGGGACGTGAACCAAAGACCTTCTGTTTCCCAGGCGGCCTCTTTACCCACTCAGCTCACCTCCTAAACTCCTGGTCCTCCTCCTTCACAGGCTAAGGAGATCTTGACCAAGGAGTCCAACGTGCAGGAGGTGAGATGTCCGGTGACAGTCTGCGGAGACGTGCATGGTCAGTTCCACGACCTGATGGAGTTGTTCCAGATCGGCGGGAAGTCTCCCGACACCAACTACCTCTTCATGGGAGATTACGTGGACAGGGGCTACTACTCTGTGGAGACGGTCTCATTGCTGGTGTCGCTGAAGGTAATGACAACAAAGTACAGCCTCAAAAGCTAAAAGTGTTGAAGAACAATGACCTGGAATGGGAGACACACCGAGGTTGAGGTATAACACCTTGTTTCCACTCAGCTCTGTGATGTCTGTAATCTTTGTTTAATATATGCAATATTCCCTCTAGTGTTCAACACAAGGACATGCATTCATTTTATGGATTAATCGAAATGAAAAGGCAATCAATACATATCTTAACATAGTCAAGCAACTGAATTGAATGAAATGGGGCATTCTGCTGTTTACTGGCACACAATGCATACAGGCTCTCTGAAATCCGTACTAGAAATATTTCAATTTCTTCAACGTGTTTGAGGCAAATTCGGTGCAGATAAAAACAGAAGGAATTTTGCTTTCTCTCGCAAACACACCAGAGATCACAGAGGTTCCCATAGGAATTAATGGACTAAATTACGGACATCACACAGAGCATAATGGAAACAAGGTATAATAATAACTAGAGTTCTTCCAATGCCAGTATCGGCAATGCCTCCGATTCTGCCTAAAATGCTGGTATTGGGATCAGTGAGTACGCAAGTCTATGCACTGATCCAATATAATATCATTTATCATGTGATGATAGCTCACTTTTGCTAAACCATTCTGTTTTTTATTTTGAATATCGTTTTGCACTATTTAAATGTCTTGTTTTACTACATTTTGTCTGCACTTAAAGGAATTATTTATCCCTAGATTTGTCAAACACACATATAGACTGTATCGGTCTAAACCGAGTACCAAAACACAATCATACAAAATCATGACTTGCTTTAATCCGCTGTCTACCTGTCACAATGACAACATTTTTTTCCCTACAGTATATAGGGCTTATACATGTCATATAAAACACACGTGTGTACATGCGCGTGAGTGTGTGTTCGTGCGTACATCTGTGGAGGGGTCTCAGCTTTTGTCAGATGTAAGGGTGGGCTCCTAGGAAAAAAAACCCCACTGCAAAACAACCTGCAAAGGAAGCAGGGAGACACAGCAACCCCAGATAACAAGTCAACAAGTCAATTTTATTTATAAAGCACATTTAAAAACAACCAGATTTGTGAATAAGACATAGAAATATAGCGGGGATCGACAGAACAAAAGATAAAAACATTAACGCTGTTTACATGGTTTACACAACTGGTTAAAATACTAGTAAACGTGTTTTGACAACCTTGACAGCAGGGTCATCGCAACAAAGTTAATGAAAATGTCTCTGAATTAGGGCTGGTCGATATGACTTCAAATCACGATTATTTCAAACATTTGCCTCGATTACGATTATTGAGCGATTACTAAAAAATAAAGTAGAGAAAATAGCCTATCTACAAGCTGGTCATGAACCTACCTACATGAGCAAAATTAAGTCGGTTATTGGTTCTAAATATGGGTTTCTATATATTTTTGGTTAATTACCCATCCCTACTCTGTATGATTATTGTAATTGTTATTGTACTCTACATGCATGTCTTTCTAACGAACATAGATCATATTTACAGGTACGGTACCGTGAACGAATCACAATTCTTCGAGGGAACCATGAGAGCAGACAGATCACACAGGTGTATGGCTTCTACGACGAATGCTTGAGGAAATACGGGAACGCCAACGTGTGGAAGTACTTCACAGATCTGTTTGACTATCTCCCACTCACTGCGCTGGTAGACAACCAGGTGAGATAATGATGATGATGTGACTAACCGTGTAATACATAGGGCTGCAACTATCGATTATCTATTAGCGATTATTCTATCCATTGCTTTTTCGATCAATGGAATAATCAAGAAGTGTTTTTTTTATATACAGTATCAACAAATCAATGTGAAAAAAGTCGAATAGATTTTAAAAAATGTTTTTGATTCAATCGATTACTCTGATTAACCACTTAAGCTCTATTTAAAACTTTGTTGTACAACGGTGTATTGGAAAAAATGCTAAAATAGCCATAACCTCACAATGCGTTACAATTCGACACATTGTGAGGTTGTAGATTCTTTTGATTAAATTGATTAACTGTTGCACCCATAGATAGCATGAACCTGAGGTTTCAGAAGTCATAGCTCTATTATTTCAGTGTCTCTGACCTTCTCTGTCAGATCTTCTGTCTCCATGGAGGACTGTCTCCATCAATAGACACGTTGGACCACATCAGAGCGCTGGATCGTCTACAGGAGGTTCCACATGAGGTAATATGTACTCCACATTCATTCCTCTGTAGGTGCTGTAAGTGATGATTGTATTGTTAAAACAAAAAGGGTTTATTTTCTGGTTGAACTGTTAAAGCTTAACATCTTTGAACCCCAGCATCCATATTCTGGGAGGAACATTAGCCAAAAATACCAGATCTACAAGCTCACAACACGTCCCAACGCGACGTGTTGTGAGCTGGTGGATCAGTTATTTTTGGCGAAGAGATTTGGTGTAGGGGGAAAAAGTACAGAGCCAACTCAGGATACATTTCGTAAGTCTAGAGCAGTGACCAATCTCTACGATAGAGTATGTTAATATAACATAACTAACACAATTGTGGTGGCTCAAACTGGCTTTCTGTATTAGCTCAGCAGTTGAAATTTCACTGCTTACCCTGATTCGAATCCCGGGTAAGACATGAAAGTTACAGACTGTCGCTTTGATCATGTCTCTTGAATAGAGCCAGGAAGATTTTGAAAAACCTAAAGTTGAAAATGTTTTAATTGCCATCCAACCATTACCATACAGTATATGTATTTTCTCACATTATGACCCCTTTGATCTAAGTATGATTTAACATAATTATATTTTTGACCATCGTTTAGGGTCCTATGTGTGACTTATTGTGGTCAGATCCAGATGACCGCGGTGGTTGGGGTATTTCTCCCCGTGGTGCGGGCTACACTTTCGGGCAGGATATCTCAGAGACCTTCAACCATGCAAATGGCCTAACACTGGTCTCTAGAGCCCACCAGCTGGTGATGGAGGTAGGTTGATCTTCTTTAACCTCTAGCTTCCCTATTTAGAAAAAAAGAATACTGGGACGTCTCATGGCGAACATTCGGGAAAATAGACGATCTACAAGCTTGCTCTGTAAAGAGATTTGGTGTGGAGGGGGAAAAGGACAGGGCCTAGTATGGAGCCCTGGGGGTCCCCGGTACTTTAAAATTTTAAGAGGCCCCACTCACTGTGAATGTATGATTACCGTGATAAAACCGTGATGGTATCTCTAAAACAGTATTCCTCTGAAATAATAGTGTATCTGAAAAGTCGAAATTGTCCTTTTATGTCTTTAAATAGGGTTATAACTGGTGCCACGATCGTAACGTGGTAACGATCTTCAGTGCGCCGAACTATTGTTATCGTTGTGGCAACCAGGCAGCAATCATGGAGCTGGACGACACACTGAAGTACTCCTTGTAAGTATAGATACACTGTAGGTGCATGTTAGTAACACAGGTGTAGCGAGTAGTTTTGGTGTACACATTTCAACCAATCAAACTTTATTTATATAGCACATTTCATAAATCAGCTGCAACTCAATGTGCTTAACAGAAGAAGAAAAAAAGATTTAAACAAAGGAAACATTTTGACAAAGGAAGAATAAAATACATACAAATGCATAAAAATAAAAAAAAAGGTTTGTCTTAAGATTTGTGCACACAGAGGCGACTGTTTCAAAGTCTAGGACCGTAATAGCTAAAAAGCTGCTTCTCCGTGCCTTTTCGTTCTAGCCAGTTAAGAGACCAGTGTCGGAGGATCCAACTCCAAGGATCCTGCTGGGCACATATCAAAAATAATTTATAAGAATAAAATAATCAGTTACATTTGGGACAATGTAACTGATTATCGTTGTCGATTGATTGTGAGGGCTTCGTTGTTTACATGTCGTTTGCATGTTTCAGCTTACAATTTGACCCGGCACCGCGTCGAGGAGAACCCCACGTGACCCGACGCACGCCAGACTACTTCCTTTGAACGTCTTCGTTACCGTCGAGGAAGTCAAGAAAAGGGCAACTGGTCACACAGAGGTTTGAGGAAAAAGCATTCATTACCCCATGGACCAAAAATGTGTGCCATAATTACAATAAAATGGAAAATATGCCACATGTAGTCAAGACCACATCCATCCTGGCAACCTTCTCCTCTCTGTGCATGACGTTTTTATTTCTAGAAACGATTGTCATTATAAACGGAACAGTCACATTACCTGCTGGTTTTGTCAGGAAAATATATTTGCAATGAATAAAATAATACTGAGATATAAATGCCTAAATGTAACTTTTTGTGTTAGGATGTTAAAGATGACAGGTGTGTCACCATATACAGTATAAAAGCTGCATCTTTCACTTGGCATGGCCTCAAATTAAAAGTTGCAGTAAATATGATGTGAAGTTTCTTTTTTTGTTTGTTTTTGTAACTGAGCGCAATGATTTTTTGTGAAGTGAGATGATTGAATTAGATGTTTAAAATGAATATGTTCTCTTTGCACTTTTGTATTTGATTTTTATCACATGGCACTGACCAACTGCATTGTTTTTATACCCCATTTTAGTGTTAAGTAGCCCTCTCTGCTCTGCTGTCTCTCATGAGAGTTAAGCTTGATTTATACTTTGTCGTACGACGGTGTCATTCGCCGAAAATAGCCAATATTCAAGCTCACAACATACCACAGATGCGACGCATTGAGTTTGTATATCTACTATTTTCAACATGTGACACTGTCGTGCGACGGAGCATAAATTAGGTATTATTGTATTTAATTTCAGTAGGAAATATTGGTTCAAAATAAATCCACTGTACAATAACTTAATGTTTTGCAGCCCCAGCTATATGAAATAAAGATTGAAGTTACTCCTTCATTTATGTACGTTTGGTGTATTTGCCTCACAGCTTTCTAGAAGGATCCCAAAGATCACCACTAGGTGGAGGTATAATGTAAAAAATGTCTCTTATTAGTCATACCATGATTGTGCTTCTACCATACAAGTTAAGTGTGCAGAAATGATTAAGGTAACAATGCATGAATTGTATGACACATGGCTATTTGACATAGTCAAGTTGTTAAAGGTGATGTGAGATTATAAATAAGTAAAGCCCTTGTTGATAAGAGTCCTCAGCCTATAAACTAAAAGCTCTTATCAGCTCTTATCTTATTAGCTCTGGATTACCAACATTTATACAGTCAGCCATACTGTAGCTACATCAACCAGGATAACAGTTATTCTGAATTAACCCTGTATTGTTAATAGTTTAACTGATTTCCCATGACTTCTTTACACATGCTTTTGTAACATTAGCAGTGACACTGCGATGGGAGTGTGTACTAGCTGACACCAACTCAGGACTCCTGAATCGCTGCCCTCCACAGTCCACACACACCCTCCTGTCCAGCATCAGGGTCTTGAGCTCTGTGGTGTTGTTAGCTCTGCAGTCGCGCCGGTGCCGCAGTGTGTCTACATTGGTGGTGCGCCTCTTTCAGTGGTGGAAAGTAACTAAGTACATTTACTCAAGTACTGTACTTGAGTAAAATTTTCATTTCCAATTTTCAGTACTTTTACTTTAACTCCACTACATTTCAGAGGCAAATATTATACTTTTACTCCACTGAAATTATTTGAAAACGTAGTTACTAGTTACTTGGTAGATTTTGATTATTATTACAAAAAATACATTAACCACCATTAACCACTTCAGCCCTATATACATTTCAGACGTTTGAAAATAGCCGATCTACATTTTATGCTCAGTTGTGAAATGGGATATTCTGCAAATGAGTACTAATGGTTACTTTAAGTACATTTTGATACCAATACTTTTGTACTTTTGATACTTTTACTTAAGTAAAAAGTACTTTTTCCACCACTGGCCTCTTTCCCCTCCTAGCTGAGCCTTCGGTTGGCTACCACAGTGTCAGTTTGCTTGCCGCCAGTTCCAGGTGCCTGACGCACTGACGCAGTTGGCGGAAGAAAACAAGCTCGTCCTTCTCTCTCTGACCTTGTCCGTGACCAGCGGGAGGCCACGAACACGTCCATGTCTCAGCCCTCGTACAACAGTACTGACTCCACTGTAGCCACGATCAGACCATCAGACGCCTCTTGAGGTCATCTTCCACGTCTGGTTTCCAGATTTCCACAGCCTCCTCATCCCGTGCAAGGCATTCCAACTTGTGCCCCCCAGACCAGTGATACTACATGATATGTATGTGCACACGCACACGTATCATTAATCTGCTTAAACAATAGTAGTGTCATGATGTTTACCAGATGTAGCCTACTGTATTGCACATGGGTGGGTATGCCTCGGTTTGATTGATTGAATACTTTATTGACAGTTTGCAAAAAAGTGGTACAATTATATA
This sequence comes from Gymnoscopelus braueri, assembly GCF_963280865.1. Taxonomy (NCBI): domain Eukaryota; kingdom Metazoa; phylum Chordata; class Actinopteri; order Myctophiformes; family Myctophidae; genus Gymnoscopelus; species Gymnoscopelus braueri. Next base: position 7,637,947 of record NC_137622.1, on the reverse strand, counting down.
ATGATGCTAAAAGGATAACACAAAAAGCCCTGAGGGCTTGTTTCCATATTGTGGTCCTATGTATTCAATTCATCAAGATATTTAAAGACATAAATGTAGAACGAATTCAACCCCATGTTTGTGCCAAATCTGGGGTGTGTGTGAGTGCGTGTGCGTGTGTGTGTGTGTGTGTGTGTGTGTGTGTGTGTGTGTGTGTGTGTGTGTGTGTGTGTGTGTGTGTCAGGTCAGACCAGACCAACAGATGTAAAGGTCACAGATGGGGCTATCCAATAATATAATTGTGAAATGGAGCATTCTGCATAATGGATACTTTTACTTAAATGTTGAATACACCTTTTTTTTTTTACAGAAGTAAAACAAAATCTGAGTAGGTAACTTCTTCCACAACTGGTGTTTCTCTTCCTTATAGAGGCATGTTGACTTTTCTTCGACAAAATCTTACAACTAACAGAACAATTATTATTGCCAGCCTGCTTTGAAAGGAAGTCAAAATGCAAGTTAAGTTTTGTCATCAGTCAATTATTAATAATTGACTACAGTAGGCCTACTGTACTTGATAGTAAAGTCATTGAAAAGGTCATTGGAGTAACGGATGTGACACACAAGTGTCTGAAAATAAAAGCACACATAAAGCTTGTAGTCACCAGTCACTTCTACGTTTAACCAAAAGATTGTGTGATTAAATTTGTAGTTCCATAATTATGTTATACCCTCGAGTAATTTTGTAATATGTTTAGGTCGTGTTGTTCCTGTAATATTTTCTATATAGTATATTTGTTTCTGTTAACAACCACATAAGCCCTATATTTTATACTTCAGCTATTAAAAAAAGATCTGACAAATTTTGTAAAGAAAGAAAGAAAGTTAACCCATTAAGACCGCAAAAACATCTGTGTCATTTTAGATTTTAATCACTTTAGCCATTATTTTATACTTTGGCTATTCAAAAATAGAAGATATACAAGCTCAGAGCAGATAGCACCGTGCTATGAGCTTGTACATCTGCTATTTTTGAAAAATCATGAAAATTTTTGAAAATCTTTGAATAGGCTATATATTTTCCTGGAACAAAATATTTTGAGATGGGGGTCCGCGGCCAAATACATATCATTTTGGGTGCCCTTGACATGAAAAGGTTTGAGAACCACTGATATTATAGCAACATAAGTGTTTCAGAAAACTGTTAGGATTCGGAAGATTTGTAGAATTGGCCTCAGGTCTTAATGGGGAAAAGTGAAAGTGTACTATGGAAAAGCTTTTAATTTGAAAGGGAGATTCCTCCCACTGGGGGCGGATGTCTCTCCGTGTGCTCACTACCGCCACCTTGACGCTGCTGCGTGTCAAAGTAGCTTCGTTTTGGGGACATCCAGGAGGACCGTGGTGACTGACTGACTGATCTGGTGACAGACACGCAGAAACCCACAGTGCAGTAAGTGACATTGATATGAATCATGCATTAAATGTGTTTTCTCTAGCAAAGCCAGATGTTTACATCAGTGGACTGTCACACATCTGGATGGATGGATGTTTTAAGTGGAGGTCTGGAGGAGGATGATGTGTGGATGTGGCAGCTGGATGAGACTAGTTATCATCACACACAACACCACTGAACAGGTCAACAGGATGCTGCGTGTGGATTTTATAATGACAAATAATAATAGATAATGGATGGATATTAGTCTGTTTAATAACGACTGTGTAATAACTGTGTGATAACGGGGCTGTATCGTTCCGGTCGATGCTGAAACATATCGACGTGCTGCTGTGATTTGGTCCAGATCTGGCTGGTCTGTGTCGGACTGGACCATTAAAAGCCTAGAATGTATAGCCATGGATCACGATGGTTGTCTGTCACGACCGTCATTGATGAACTTCAACCTGGTGTTTGCACTTTCTACCTTGTTGGCCCGTACATCAACATAAACGTTCATATTTCAAATATAAAGTGCTTATGCCATGGCCACGGATGCTAAGATTATGTACGGTTCCTCAAAAGTACCCGTATGTTTTGTATCATTCAATGAAAAGCATTTTAATCCGATCGGTGGCCATTTTCTCATAGAGTTATAATGTATCAGAGTGCAGTACACCTACCAACCGATAGGGTCGCGTAGTTGAAAGCATATGGCAAAAATACGAAGAAAATGGCCACCGATCGGATTAAAAATGTTTTTTATTGAACAATACGGAAGATACGGGTACTTTTGAGGGCCCAAACATAATTGTAACATCCGTGGCCATGTGTTACGCACTTTATATTTGAAATATGAACGTTTATGTAGATGTACGGACCGTAAATGGAGAAAGTGTAAACATCAGATTGATGTTCATCCATGACATGTATCAGGGCTAGACCATTAAAAGCCTAGAATGTATAGCTTTACTCCGCGGTCTGACAAGACGGTGTCGCTTGGGGAGAAACAAAATAACTGATCTATAAATTAAATGATGTCGGTCAGTCAAGCGGCGCCTGCTTTATCACCGCCCGTCACCTTAATGTGAAAGTTTAACACGCTGCGTAATTGATTAAATGAATGAAATGAGTTGCTATGATGAAGCCAGCGGGTTAAAGGTGCAATCCGTAAGTTTTATCATGTCGCTTAAGGACGGAGAGGTAAAATCGGGAATAAAAAAACATCTACCACTTCAATGAAGCCCCTGTTGGGGAATATAGGGTAAATGAGCTCCAGGCAGCAGTAGGTATGCTATGGCCACCCCCAATCACTGCAGATGTAGCTAGAATTGCATTATCATGCTTTACCATACGGCTTGGTTAAAATAAAAATAAATATTCGGTAAATTCAGTTTACAGATTGCAGCTTTAAAGTGTATTAGTTAATGTGTAGCCACGCAGGTCGCGTTTGATTGGCTTAGAGAGGGGGGTAGGTGCTGGGGGTCATAGATCAAAGGCCGTCTGTAGAGGCCAAAGTTCATTCTTCTGCCATAATGTGTCACTTTCCATTAATACTACAGCATTATAAAACTGGCGTTTCATAATAATAACTCTTACTGCACAATAATTATAGATTAAGATTTGAGTAAAAATAAAATATATGTACAAAGATTTGCACAAATGTTTATGATTTAAAAAAAAAAAGCAGATCTACAAGCTCATAACGTTGCACAAAGTGACGCGCTATGAGCTTGTAGATCTGCTATTTTTGAATAGCCAACAAATGTGAAAAGGAGATGAGGGGGGGGGGGGGACTCTCTCGGTCTCGTGAGAACCTCATGGCCTTTTAATTCAATTTAAAGGGACAGGAGCATCACTAAAGCCACTTGGTTCCACACACGGAATTCTAAGGTTTTATTATTGTCAGTCCAGCGGCCATCTTGGATGCAATTCCAAGAGGAATTTCATCATCCTTTGGTGGTGGTCTGTCTGTACAAATGACTTGTTTCACATGAGTGAAAACCTGTCAAACTGCTACTGTGGCCCCATGTGTCCTCCTTAAAGGGTGCAACAGTTGATTTAACTAATCAATTTCAGCGATTATAAAATAATGAATAATCAATAACAGTATTGACTTTCAAAAATAGCCGACGTACAAGCTCACAAAGCGTTGTGAGCTTGTAGAGTGGCTATTTTTGCGTGTCGCCATTGTACAACATGTAAAATAAGGCTTAAGTGATTAATCAGACTCATAATCTATTCGAATTCTTTCATGATGATTTGTTAATTAAAAAAAGAAAGACATCTAAAAAAGCGCTTCTCGATGATTCGATTAGTTAAAAAAGTAATCGATAGAATAATCACTAAGAAGATGATACTTGCAGCCCTACTTAAAACCCATCGTACTGTGTTACGCAAGGGCTGCTTTATTCAGTTCTGGCCTTCTTTGCATTGGGAAGATCGGATCCATGCATGCATTTGCTATGCCTGTATTGAAGCATGCATGCATTTACTGTGCATACAAGCATGCATGCATTTACTGTGCATACAAGCATGCATGCATTTACTGTAGAAGGAATTGAAGAGGGTTCCTTCCTATTCAGTCTGCTCTGCTCTTGCAAGCACCGTTTATACAGCATCCTGCGGTTATTCTCATAACGACATAGCACACGTACATGCAAACATACTGTACACGCACACATACATGTATGTACACATTTGTGTACATACACACACATACTACTGTACTTGCACAAGGTGTTGTCACAGAGTTCATGAAGTAGGCCACTTTTCACCAGTTTACAGTCACAGTTTGGGGGAGGGGTGTGTGCCTATTCCAATTGAGCGCTTCAGAACCCTTGTGTCAGGTCAGCCATCGCCATAGCAACATAATGCTGAATCAGCAGCATGGTAATCTAGGGAGGAACATTTTCACAAGACTTTCTTCAACTAGGGATTGCTACAGAAATGATGCACAGTTCAGGAACCAAGGCGTTTCTTTATCATAATGCAATGATGAGCTTTCTGCTGCTGACATTTATGCTGAAAAAAAGTGTACGCCACCCTGACATAATTTTCCGTTTTATTTGGTGTACAGAAGGCCAGTAGATATTGCCCTGAAATTATTTGTTTATCGTTATTTATGTTGCATGATGAACATTCATTCACCTTTATATGTGTATGCTGCAAATCTTTATTCAACCACTTTGTATTTGATTATGCTATGCCAATGTTGTTTGCATGTTGTATAGTATTAACATTTCATGCATATTTCTGCTAATTGGACATTGTTAATTATTTAATTAGTAACATTTTTACTTTCTTGATATTTTAGAACCACAAGTAACAGAACAGAGTGGTGTATAACTGATGTGGGTGTCAAGACTTTAATAGATAAATCATCTTTGTTACTGACAGGACATTCTGTAGAGGTTGCCACCGGTTAGCAATCAGCTCATCAACATAGTCGTACAATTCTTTACATTTGGAGAATTGTGACACTTCCCTCTAGTGAACTAGTTGTTAGTAAATCAGAGTTCAAATGTGTAATTATGCCAGGAAGTCGAGCTGAGACTAAGGGATTACAAATAAATACAACACAACTAAGAGACGAAGAGGGAAAAATAAGATAATCATAACCTATGAGACAGATAATCAAATGTGCTGTTTCACATCTTGTGAAAGTTTATCTGAAATGTCATTGTTTTATTTAGCTGCACCAATGAACATCCTGTGCACGAGACATCCCAGTCAGTGCATTATATAAAACTTGATACAGATGTTATTGTTTGCGTATATCCTTAGATAATAAACATGGCAGCAGAGCTACCCACCTCCATAAACATCAAGGAGCCACGATGGGACCAGAGCACCTTTATGGGTCGAGCCAAACACTTCTTTACTGTCACAGACCCCAGGAACATCCTGCTAACCAACGAACAACTAGAACATGCACACAAAATCATCTCTGAGTACAGGTAAGACACGCTCCTAAACAAATACCACCGATCTTAGAGAACCAACAGCCCCAGGGACCAAAGGTCAGACAGCAAATACATGTTCATTCATGTATATGCATTTTTGTCAATAAAAACCTCAATCTAGCAAAATCGTCAATGACGCGCATGTATGAGTCACTGGAATGGAATGCACTCACACTTGTGTATATTTTTTATCGGTTCCCACCTGATGCGTGGGAGTCCTGACTGCTCCAGACCGTACTGAATAACGGCTAGCTTGCATAACATCTTCAGACTAGGACTCAAGTCTAACATGTACAGGTTATCAGCGGGTGTGGATTCTTGAACATCCACTTGAACAAATTTGTACCTGTATCCTCCAAGCAGGATGATACATCCCACCATGCACGTAACGTATAACTGATTCCCACCATATCGGTACATAACTCTGACAGTGCTGAGTTGACAGTGCTGCCATCACACCATTGGCTCGGGCACCAGTGCCTTACGGGGCTCAAGGTCGCTTCTGTTGGTGTGCCCGATTTGTTTTCAAAGCCAACATTTTTATTGAGTCTGCAGGGCTGCATCTTTGACTTTGGTGTCATGGCATGGGGGTTAGGGTTAGAATGAGACTATCAATTATATTTTTCCAATATTCGTCTATATAGGGTGCGTTAGGAAATACAGCACTGAGCGCACTGGCCAATACAAACTAATAGGCGAGTGCGCCCATGGTTTCACGTCCAAACACAATGAATAAAGCTTCCCACCTCAGTGTTCCATTTCAAACACAGATAAGACTTGCTGTGATCAATTTTGAGTCTAAGCTGTGGACCTGTTCCACTGAATCCCGATGATAATGGCTTAATTAGAGAGATTGAGAGACTAGAGAGTATTTAAATTTGTATTTAAAAATACAAATCAGTGCTATTGAACACCCTTTACGTCTGTGTGTGAGTTTTACAAATATTGAACCAATGAAAAGTATTTAAAAAAATATTAGAATGTCAAAGTCAGGTGAGGGTAGGTACCCTCACAAAAACATGCAGTAATCCTGGTCACTATAATGCCTCCCCCTGGCCAGCCGGGGCGCCTGATGGAGGAGAAAGGAACTGGTTGGAATAACGTGTTCCTTCCACGGGCTAAGTCCAACCAGGGAAACTCTCCCCTGTCAGGTGACAAGAAGGTCAATTGGCTCTCATGCATTGAAGGAGGCATGAGCTCGGCCCTGGCCTCCCTAGGTTGGCAGAGGGAAGGTAGTGCCCAGGATTACATAGACATTTCCTGAAAAGTTTATATTTTGGACATAGCTGCCCGACAGCAGAGATTATGTATTTGTCAATTTATGAGCACAATTGAATGTGAAATGTCTTTCAGACAAGGTGTGGTGTCTCCGGGCCTGACAGAGGATGAACTGTGGAGGGCCAAATATATTTTCGACTCTGCCTTCCACCCAGACACTGGCGAGAAGATGGTTCTGATCGGACGCATGTCGGCACAGGTTCCCATGAACATGACCATCACCGGGTGCATGATGACCTTCTACAAGTGAGAGCTCTTCCTCTGAAGTCTGCAGGTCCTTACAGAGCGGGAGCGTTTATTTCGTGTGATTAGTTTGCATTCATTTATACTACCGTTTGTGTCATTAGTACATCCATTGAACGCACATATACCGAGGCCATAAAGTGACGTAATAAGTTATCATTTTCGGCGCAAATAAAAGCATCAACCCTGTATGAATGAGGCATCATCCATACAGGCACATCAGGCACCAAATGAATAGCTGGATGTGAAATATTTATATATTTGTATATTCATCACGCTCACGTGGTGTATAAGGACCTTCAGAAACAATCAAAAACACTCACATGCTCTGTTTCGGCGTTAATTTATCCATTTGTAACTCAGAGTGTGCACAAAATGGAACCAAATCGACCTTTACAGGTCTGTAACTCTGAGAGTGCACCAAGCGTTAATTAACCCTAACTGTTGCAGAGGTTGCTGCAAGGTATAAGGACTGTATTTACTAAGGGACTGATTCTTGCTATGATCGCCGCAAGAGATTGATGGGGGCCGAGATTGGAGTGGATCTTAAGTCCACACGTTGAATATGGGTGGATAGGCCCTGGTGTTTATCTAGTTATTATTGTTACTGTTATTCTACAATTGCCGACACCCTCCTATCTGACAATCGTGGTACTTTATAGGTAGGATATGATGCCATGCCGTCGTCAAGAAGATGTCGTCATCTTTGTAACACTAACCATAACCTCACAGAAACTATGCTTAAACCTATCCTCAAAACCAAGTCCATCCGAGGCAAAACACCTGGAAAAGAGGTTCTTGCGACGCAGACGTACCCTTAACACACTCAATCTGTTATTGTACAGTGCAGGCGCCGCAGCTTATGGAGATAACATCCTGTTTACTGTGTACTCTTATAACCTACAGGACG
>NC_137622.1:7502640-7627640 GCF_963280865.1 Gymnoscopelus braueri | reverse complement strand
TGTCATGCTGACTATGACAGCATGACATCAGACCCAAATAAACTGTGTCATCATGACGACAGACTCAAACAAATCATATGGATCCATATACATTTGTGTACAACTAACTTAGATACGACCATATATAGGAATATATGGAGATCCGGCTGTCCAGAGCCACAGATCCGAACGCCATGCCCATATATGGTCATGCGCACCGACTTCAAACTAGGCGCGCGCATCGGCAAGGACTCGAGGGAGAAGTGCAGTTCCTGCCATCGTCGTTATATATGTCGGCATATGGATAACATCAGGGTCAGGGATCTCCACATGCCCATATGTGAGATCCCTGATCTGACAGACACAGAGATATCCATAACAAGGATGGGTCAAATGCAGGGAGCAATTCTCCCCAATAGGACAACAAAGCATTTAAAAATCAAACATGCATACCTTTAATTAGCACTTTGTGGCTTGCTTCTTCTGTCTTGCTGTAGTTGTAGATTGCAGAATGTACGGTAGTTTTCTTAGCAGTGGTAGAATGTATGCAATATTCAAGAATCAAGAATCAACCAACACAATCCATCTTATTTTGTGGCCTGTATCTTGAACACCTTCACACCAACAAACCTGTGCCAATTCATTTCCTGATTGTGTGACATGACTCATCACCGATGTGTTGACTGCCCCCTTGTGGCATGGCATACTAATACCCCGAAAATTTAACCAATTATTTTAAAAACAAACAAAGAAAAAACACATTATTACATTCAGTGTTAATGTACATAGATCATGTTTTGCTTTGTACACTGTACTGAAATGTTAATGTTCTCTTTCAGCTATCCCACCATTTTTAATGAACCATTTGGAAAAGAAGGCCTTCTTGAAGGTAAGCGTCTTTCTGAAGCTTAACATTTCTAAATTTAAACAAAATGGCGTGAGCTTAAAGTGTATTAACTATACCATTTGGTTACATTTGTGCACTCTCTGAGTGAAATGAACACTGAGGAATGTTAAGAGTGTGCTGCTTGTACATCAGAGGAGTGAATGGAGTCACGTTGTCTTTGTGTTTCTCTGGTTGGTCTTTTCAGAGGTTTCCATGGATGAGTGCACCCATTCAGGTCGGCCTGGTGGGATTCTGGTGAGTGGTCCGATGCTTCCGCTGATAAGACACCCATTTGCAAAATTATGCAATTTTCAACTTAGTAAATAACGGCCGAAACGAAAATTACGTCATTCACACATTTAGAGTATATCCGTGGTCATAACGGGGACATAGATAACGATGGATACCAAAAACAAACAAACAAAGAAATAGGAACAGCTTTGATTTAAAAGAACTGAGAGTTGTAGCAGACCTGCAGATTCCTGAGAGTTTGTTCCAGGTATATGTGGTGCATAAAAACTGAACGCTGCCTCTCTGCATTTCGTTCTGATTCTGGCCAGACAGACCTATCCCAGATGACCTGATGGTTCATGGTGTACGACAAGATCACAAATGTATTTTGGCCTTAAACCGTTCAATACTTTATAAACCAACAGCCAGTGTAAAGATCCAACAACTGCAGTCATATGCTCCACTTTCTTGATATTAATGAGGACTTGAGCGCCAGTGTCCTGAATCAGCAGGAGTTTGATCCATTTTTAGGGAGACCTGTAAAGACACCATTACAGTAGTAAAGATAAATGCATGGACTGGACAAGTTTTTCTAAATCTTGCTGAGACATAAGTCCTTTAATCCTTATATATATTCTTGAGGTGATAGTAGATTGACTTTGTAATTGTGTTAATGTCACTACACCACAATTTGTAGCTTGGGTTGTGGTACCCGGCCATTGAAGCTGAGCAATGACTTCATAATTCTTACTTGGCTCCTAAAACAATGACTTTACAGTTTCGTCTTTGTTTAATGGAAGAACAATCTGGCACATGCAGTCATTGATTTGTTCAATGACTTTGCTCAGTGCTTGTATTGGACCATATTCCACTATAATTAGGAAAGTCTTCTATCCAAATATTTGATTGTAAAATTATTGTGTTTCAGTCTGGTGTTTGCCACACCGCTGTGCTGCGCTTTGTTCCCACAAAAGAGGTGAGTGGAAGATGTATAAAACTTGTGCAGTACATAATCATATGCATAAATACAACGCTTTGATTGTGAGGGTTGATCAACTCCACAATGAGACAGCAGTTTAGCCACACTGTGTTTTAATGTAAAATGTTGTAGTGTGTGCATGTTAATGTAATCGTTTAAGAGAATCTTATAAGATTATCCTGTAGTTTGTGATGCAACCAGATTTCCTAAAACTCCTGTAGTGTGAAGCCAGCTTTAAGCTGTGCAATCATACTGTATAGATAATGTGTTTGCATTATGTGATTTTCTCCTTATCATATATCTGTATATATATCTTAGCATGCAGTTTGTACCACGTGTGTGCTCCTGTCCTGCCTTGTCTTCCCTAGTGCTCACATATCTTCCATATCAGTTATGACTCATATTATCCAGCTGTGTAATGTAGCTTATATTCTCTGGGTGTGCTTAATAAACCTTATAGTCATCTAGTTCTCACCACCAGTGGTGGACGGAGTACTCAGATTTTGTACAAGTTTTATTGAGTAAAAGTACAAAAGTATTGATATATAAGATATACCGTAGATATAGGGCTTAAGTGGTTAATGTAAGTTTTCTAAATCTGCGAAGTAACTAAAGCTGTCAAATAATTGTAGCGTAGTAAGCGTAGCGTAGTAGCGTAGTACGATATTTGCCTCTGAGATGTAGTGTAGTAAAAGTATAAAAGAATCAAAAGAATCAAGTAGTGTCAAAGTCAAAGTTGTACATATGTACACGTATGTACTTAGTTACTTTCCACCACTGGTCACCACTCACCACCTGTAGTAGAGAGTGCTTTTAGGATCAGCAGCAGAGGGCAGTCAGTTCATGCCACCTCTTCACCTCTGTGTGCATTTCCTCAGCTCCATGTCAGTAAACAGTTTGGAAGCGGAGCTTCAGGAGAAGATCCGGGCCGACCATCCGGGGGTCGAGAGAGTCTACTTCAACAAAGGACTATGAGCGTTCAGCGCCCCCTCATGGAAGCACTGCCATGCGTCGCGTCAACATTGCTGCGTCGCAGCCGGCACAACGTGTTCTTCAGCTCTCCTCCGGTCCTCCTCATTATAGTCAACGTGCCAAAGTTAAGTTTTCTTTTCTGTCTTCATTTCAGGCGCACTTCCCAGGACGTTTCATTATTTTTACGTTTTATCTGTAATATAATGATCTCGGTAAATTTTAAGTGCAAAAGAAGATTTATTCACAATGGACCAATGAAGCGTCTGATGTTCAAGAGAGTGCTTATGGTAGTCAGACCTTTATTTTTTAAACTTATGCAGTATTTTTTTTTTACTTAAATGTATGCTGCTGCCAAGCCATTTCCATATCATTCAACTTCATATTGTTTTATTTTATGACCTGTGTTACTTGATGGGGCCCACAATCTATTTGTATCTCAAAGACGTCTTAAGCTTAATTTGTGCTGTCGTACGACAGCGTGGCGTGCAGAAAATACCAGATTACAACTTGAAAATCTGGTATTGTCTGCACGCCACACAGTCATGGGACAGAGCATACATTATTACACTGTATCTGCCAAATCTCCCTTATAATGAGGTTTATGACACCGCTCATCACTTATTATAACCTCTTACTACTAACGTTGTTTTATTTTCCAGAATAACACACATTTAGAATTAACGAGTTCATTTTGCCAAATGAATGAATGCATCTCACCAAGCCTTTACATGCTTTATGGACGTTATGAGATGTTGTGATGGCACCGTCGAGGTTAATCCATTAAGACCATTGCATTTTCAGAGCATGTTTTAATGATCAATCAATCAATCAATTAAGTTCCAGCTTGGATCAAAGGAACGGACAAGAAATATCACGTCATTTAAAATTATATATATTTTATTGATGTTATTTTATCATTCAAATCTTATTGTTTTGCCAATTTTTGGGGGCCCACTTGCAATACCCTCACCCAGCCCACAGGTTGGCAATCACTGTCATATAGGCTATACTATTTATTCTTCTCGCCAAAAGGTGGATGATCAAATCACATTTCATAAGCATGACATCACAGTGATGACATCACAGTCATAACATCACAGTCCAGGGGCTTCTAAAGGGTCTTCATGTGTTTGGACTCATCAGTGCTGCTGCGTTCAGGAGAGCTGAATGACCGGTTTGTCATTGCTCACGTTTGTTTTGAACACTTTAAAACAGTCACATGTCATTTAAGTATTGACAAGAATAACGTGCCAAATCCGCAAAAACCTGAAGAAATTCCTTACTTATAGGGACAATATAGAGTGTTTAGGATGAGTTGCTTTCATATATTCTTGCCTTAAAAGGAGCAAAATTACCTGTGACTCCCGCCTGCTGTTCGTTCTTTTTTTCTCCGTGCCTTTTCTCATCTGGGGTCGAGGGACAAGGCTTTTATGGCATAATGGCACTTATCAGAGGTCCACTGAGCATTCTATTGTGTTATATCGTATACTTTCAAGTACAGCAGATGACAGATTAGGAGTGGACATAGTGGCTAGTTCTGGCTACCCTTCAACTTCAACTTCAGCTTTCTTGTCACGTGGGTAAAATTGGGTAAAATTACTTTTTTGTACAAGCTCCCATCATTAACGTTTTCAGGAAAGGAAGAAGAATAGAGATAGAAAGGGCAGATATTCTAATATTCCTCATATGAGTAAAATGAAATACTCCGTAAACATATGGAAACAGGTCAGATATTCTAGATATTCCTTTTTTTTGTATCAATTGTTTTTATTCATATCACAACAGCAATACAATTATGCCAGTAAAACATAATATTCTAGATATTCCTGAAATGAGTAGAGTAAGATACATGCGTGCACACAAGCATGCACGCGCGCACACACTCTTGAGGTATTGACTCCTTTCAAGGCAAGAAAGATATAGAAGCTAGTTATCAAAAGCCACATTTTCCATCTCGCAAATCATAGGTTGGACACTTTGCCAATAGCAAAAGTCTGCTGATCCCTAAAAGGTTATTAGACTCCCACGTTAGATTCCGATGTGAAGAATATATTGAGCTTAACTACTGTTGACTACAGCGTGGTACAGTATGAAGTGGTATTGTTCTAAACACAGCAGTAGAAGCATTCAGCTGAAGTTTGGGGCAAGTCTCTACTGCCAGTGTTTTGTGTAAATGTGTCTCCGTTTTTATGACCGTGGTTTTGGTTGGCAGGCAGATGAATCGGGTGTATAATAATGTATAATAATAATAATGGATCCTAGATGATTGGTGTGAGCTGTCCCACAGTCCAGGCATCAAAATGTTAATGCAAGTGTTTGGACAGAGATTAACAGATTGTTGCACTGTAATTCTGACCCAGAGGAATACATTACAAACACCCACCATCTTTACACACCTGCATTAATGGGAAAGATCCAATAATATTTTACTCAGAGCTGATCTCATACCTCAGTGTCTATGTAACAAGACATTCACTGAAATGTATTGTCCAGTTTTTAAATCAGGGACAGGGTGAGACTAACAAATCTTCAACAAATCAACTTTTTGACAATTACATTAAGTGTTGTTTTTTTCCAGTGATTGGGCCAGAAATATAAGGGGGTCAGCTCTATATGTTCAGCTCTATGTTCCCTCAGCACCTGTGCACCTCTGCATTTTTCCAGCTAACAAAATTTGCTGCATTTAGGCAAATCAATATAGAAACAGAAACTAACAAGTGCTCCAGGTTTCACTTTTTGTATGCTGTGGACAGAACCACAGTGGGATCAATTTAGGACCCGTTTCTACAGCATCAGAGCCAGTCATTCAGGATCATGGTGCCCCCTGCAGCCTTTTGCATACCATTATACTGAAGGAATGTGAACCCTGCGGACCATGTCGATTCAATAAAAAAGTCAGTGTAACAGCCAGGCTCAGTTGGCTAATTTCCAAGTGACGTAGCCATACAGAAGAATCACATACTACTGTAGATGGAAAGATACTGTATAGCTACCAAGGAAACTGTTGTAGGGAGGGCAGATGTTCTGAAGTTCTGTCCAGACTGTGGCTCCACCTGTTTGCATTGATTACCTCGATCCACAGCAGGTGTTCAGTCATCCCCAGCTCTGAGTCCAATTAGTTTGACACCAGGAAATCACTTCTAATCTATTTTTGAAATTTACATGGAGTCAACATGGTCTAAAGGGTACCCTCAGCTTTAGCATGGGGACGCAGGTTCCTGCCAAAGCAGTGAAATTACATCTAAAGCAGAAGGGAACATGGGGACTGAGGGAGCATAGGGCTGAGGGAACATAGATGTTCCCAAGATACATAAATAAGTATTTACAGTTGTATTAACGCACAAATTAGAAAACAATAATTTTGTAACTTTGCTGTGTACATTCCATTTGTTTGATCTTGATTCTTCTCACCAGTCTGTGGTTTTTGTAAGGTGTTAAATGTTTAAGTATTGAAAGTATCTATTTGCATATTGTCGTATACTGTAGGTACAGTAACTTTATTTGAGGTTGTCAGTGTTTTCAGAGAGAACCCACAGCTTTGCAGCTGTTCCCTGTAGTAGCTGTTTGAAGTGAGGCTTGTTTATTCTAGTGTTAATTGGTGACTGAATGTAGCATATTCACTGACAACGGTTAGTCTTAAACACACTGGTACTACGTGTAATACTGTGTATAAAAGACTGTGGAAGCACAATGTTGTGACAGGTTTAAAGTACTGCATATTTTTGTAAATGTCACATTATGCTATTCTTTAACATTGTGTTCTTGCGTACATGGCTCTACACCAGTGGTTCTCAAAGTGGGGTCCAGGGACCCTCGGGGTTCGAAATGGACCCTTACAGGTCTGTAACTCTGAGAGTTATGGGGGTCCTTGAAATTAAGAACGACATGCTTGATAAGAGGGACTCAGACAAGATGTGAAGTGAATTCTCTGGAAGCCTTCAGGATTCAGGCTATATGAGCATCCTGACCTCAGCAAAATCTAGATAAACCTGCTGAAAATATAAAAACTTAACTCAATAAATGACATTTTCCACAGGCTTTCAATCAGCCAAATCATCTCAAATCTCATGATAGCCAAAGCGATACAAATCCACTCAAAAGGAATAAGTCATTCAGTTTACTTTATATCAATTGAAATGATTATTTTTTAAGTATATAATGAGAAAACTGTATCTAATTGTTTTGCAGTACACTGGATTTGGATGCTGTAATGTTGAGACTAACTACATGAAATAAAATTGATGAAATCTTGCTCAAGGATATGGTGTTGTTCATTGTGACTATAGCTCCATCCTCTGGTTCAAATTGGACACAGCCTGCTAAGATCATAACATTTCTATCCTATGTGTTACATTCACACACACACACACACACACACGCACGCGCACACGCACACACACACACACACACAAAGGTGGAGGCAGCCATGCATGCAAGGCACCAACTCATCGGGTCGGGTGCAGTTAAAAGTGAATTAGTTCATTTCAGGACAATAGAACACATTAAAACTATCACTGCAACTGATTATCTGCACTCTGACTCCAAGACTGAATGTCCTCAAAAGGTTATACACAAACACAGCAGACTGGATGCACTTTCATCAAACATGTTCACAAACAAAGCAGGATAAAACAAGTTTTATTTTGATGGAAATAATTTATTTGACACGAGTGGACGTAGAAAGCAAAGTGAAGACATTATGATTAACAGGTAACCTTCTGGTTTCACAAAGACCTGATAAAAAATACACAGCAAACAGATAACGTCTGTTTTTATGATACAATGTTACAGAAAAGATACACAAGTTATACTTGTTTATTTCCACAAAGCCAAGTCACGGCAGGATCTCAACACCCATCCATAAAGAGTGTGTACGCCTGTCCTTCACGTACTGTATCTCCAGGACCGTCCAACCAGTGCAGTGTAAAAAATAAAACGGATAAAAAGTAAAATTACAAAATAAAATGTAAATAGACCTGACAGGCAATGAGGCGAATGGCGGTCATGGGCCTGTACTGATGTCATAGTACTAAGTACCCACTGACAGCAGGGACAGCACTAATAATTACAATTCATTAAATCGGTGCTTTCTAGGCAATCTTTTAATTTAAACTCATGTTTAATGTTTGTAACTGCATTTCACCTGTACTCACCCTGGGGTGATACATCCAATATAAACCTTATAGACACGTATAGGAATGAATGACCTGTTGTTTCTTGGAATAAAAGCTGAAAAAGATAAAACACTGCAACGCTTATTGTTTGGACAGAATATGAAACCAAAGCATTTACATTTTGGTATTATTTTCCATTGGAGACATGGAATTGTAGCACTAGTTTCACTTTGTAGCCAGCAAATGTTCATTACAATCAAAACACATTCACTTAGCATGTAACTACAGTTTTATCCATACCAAGTAATAACTGGACTTAAGTGTGTTTGTGTGTGTGTGTGTGTGTGTGTGTGTGTGTGTGTGTGTGTGTGTGTGTGTGTGTGTGTGTGAGAGAGAGATCTAAAATTAGATTGTGCTCAAAAAGATAGAAGAACACTGAGTCGGCCAGATGACTACATACCATCCATCTACAATACAGATTATCAGGGACGGGATCATACAGTGATCAGTGTGTGGAGCCTGTAGTTTTATGGGACCCTGAAATTAACCACATTCACCCTGGCCTCCTTATTTTGGCCATGTCATTATGACTATGCAAAAAATGTTCAAAAATAATAATCCCCCATGATTTGTCGTATGACAATATAGGGCTTAAGCGGTGAATGCTAATTTTAATAGAAAAAAAAAACCTGTGTTCCAATGGAACAGAGGTGTCAATATTTATAAAACCCACATATAGACTTAACCATGATTGAGTCAATATTATGGTGAGCAATATGTAACATCTTCTTTGGATAACAGTTGTACTTCAGACTGTAGCATATAGGTCTATTCCTTGTGTTAGATAGGGACCTTATTGCATGCTATGTAGAAATATATACTGAGCTATTTGGGGGGGACACTCAAGAAAAAGGTTAAGACTTTCACCAATCCTTTGTTCTTAGTCTTACCCACACTAACTTACCCCACATTTGAATTTGAAGTCACTGATAACTATTACTTTATTACTTTTATGTATACCACCATGTGTTTTCACTGTTACAACCATTATTGTTTTTTTTCTCCAATATTTGTCAATGGCCACATTGTAGAGAAAAATATATCATTTGGTTGCCACCCGACAGCGACGATATACTCGGTTGTGTGTTGCATTGAAAATGTGCCCAAAATAAAAGGCACCAGGGTCAAAGTGGTTAAACTACCGAGGGAGAAAACTATGGAATGGCTTTTTTTCCAGCCTGCCCTCCTGTTGAACCTCTTCAGAACAATGACGTCTGGTTCAGTGAATGAGTGACTTATCACAGTTCACAGTCTGTTCTCTCAGTTCAAGGTAACCTGGCCCTCGCCTCAGCAAAGTGCTATCTTTGGAATGTGCTTGGACTATGCCAGAGTGGCATACAGATTGGCACTTGGGTAACATTTACACGCACAACTAAACTCTACTACAGGCTAATATACTTAATCGAATGAACCTTTTCACAAGTGACTGTAAAACAAAAAAAAACGCAAAAAGGTTTGCCTTTTTACATAAAATTACATTTTGTGTGTGTTCTTCTTTCTCAACGTGTTGTACATTTTGGGAACCTGACAACAAACTTCTGTAGTCAAAAACACGACTTCATTTTCCTATGTACAATATAATGAAAACAATGATAAATAAAAGATAATATAAATAGTCTTTGTATTAGAATTGTACTATACAACAGCATTAAAACAACTCTCCATTGTCTTATAAGTTGACTGTGAAGTGTCAACTCGTACATGAGGCACCGTGTCTTTGGATTGATGTTACAGATTGTCTCTGAGAGGACGTCCCTCTACATGTGGACCCCTGCGTCAGTGGTTCCCAACCTCTTTTCCTTGGAGACCCCCCTTCTTACACCTGACTAAAGACCTGAGACCCCCCCGCACATGCACACACACACTTTTGACAAGTTAACCAATTAAGCCCTATATACTTCTCCTACAACGAATAGCAGAAATAGCTGATTTACAAGCTCACAACGCGTCGCATCGTGACGTGTTGTGAGCTCTGCTGTTTCCGCCTCACATTGTTGAAAGGTTTTGAAAGGTTTTTCTGTATGACAAGTTGCACTGATATCAAATTGAGAGAACATACAGTCAGTGGATGAAAACAAGTTATGATTTTGTGCAACTATTGTGGACTACCTCCAAACAGACAAGGCCTCACCCCCCTCCCCCCCCCCCCCCATGATTATTGGCATCTCCGACTAAGGGTTGGGAACCACTGGACCCGCGCCACACTCTGCTACATCGTCCCCTCCCCCTGAGGACAGCGGCAGACCAGAAACGCGCTGTGTGCACGTGACTTCCAGCATTGTCTGAAGTGCATGTCGTTAGAGGATCATCGCTACAGAGAAAAGCTTCTGCCCCGGAGGGCTTTCCTGCACTAGATACAGACAAGACCATTAAAACCTCTCGTCCCCCCCACCCCCTCCCCTAGATCAGGTTAGCTTAGCGTAGCATACAGTACAAAAGGCCCCAGAACAGAGCCGGCTTCGACCAGCCTGACCTGGCCCTCGGGCTGGCTTGCTCAGACGAACTCCTCGTCGCACAGGGCTCCGCCCCCCACCAGCAGAGAGTGCTTGTCGGCCTCGCTGAGCGCCATGCTGTTGAGGGAGTGCTTGTCGGAGCGGATGGAGTTGATGGAGGCCTGGCTGTAGTTGATGATGCGGTCCAGCAGGCTGAGCTTGGGCGAGGGACGGCGGAGCTCGCCGATGCCGATGTGCACGCTGACGTCGGACAGGCTGCCCTGCCTCCTGGGGCCGCCGCACAGCTGGGACTCCAGCTTCTCCGCACTGGGCTTTGTGTAACTGTGTGGAGGAAGCATGGAGCAGTGGTTCTCAAACTTTTTTCATGTCAAGGACCCCCAAAATCATATTTATTTGGTCGCGGCCCCCCATCTCAAAATATTTGAGCCTAGGTGCCCGGACCACTAAGCCACGGTCCAGGCCAGCAAATACATAAGCAAATATATAAGTTAGCTTATAATATATATAATGGCTTAAGTATAAAATAGTGTTAACAGGTTTAAACTGTTCCATATTTTAAAGACATTTTAAAATACATTTACAGGGTGGAAGTATAGACTCTGTATGCGTTGAACCACTGGTTTCTATCCAGTCTTACCATTTGAGTAGGAGAGAAGACATAACTACTGAGACTGACGACAGAGCCATGGCAGCAGAGCCCATCCAGGGCTGTAACACCAGGCCAATGGGCATGAACACACCTGACACACACACACACACACACACACACACACACACACACACACACACACAATGACAAAACACAGTCAGTGCTGCAAGAAGCACTCCCGGTTTTTACTCAAGTAAAAGTAGAAATACCACAATGTGGATATTCTCCGAGTAAAAGTCCTGTACTCAAAATGTAAACGTTTTTTCAAACATTTTCAAAATGTACAAGCTCACAAAACGTTGAGCTTGCGGATCGCCTATTTTTGAATAGACAGTATAAATGAATGTTTAATTTATGTTTTATAATAATATAGTTTTCATATAATTGTAGTGGAGTAGGGGGAGACCGGGGACAAAAGTAACACGCTCAATAATTCTAAGTAGAAATAAGCTAGAGGGGTGAGACTTCTTGTGCACATGCTCAGTAGGGTCCTCTCTCTGCCTATGGAAGGATAGAATGATCATCTCAGCAGAAGTTTTCAACAAAAAACTGATTTTGAGGTGTAAACGTAATTTTTTGAGTGTACAGTATTTTCCTTCTGCTGTCTAAAGATAAGATGTCAGCTAATTTAAACTTAGATGAATTGTATCTCTATGTTATTAGTCACAAATTAACGTCAGCAGCCTATGCTAGTATAGGTGTTTCTAGCTAGAATATGGGATTTTATCATGGTTGCCCCATCGGGGGCAATTGTAACACAGTGACCGGGGTCAATTGTAACAATGTGTTTTCAATGCAAGCAGATTTTTTTGTCAGGGATTACATACTTTTATGTTAGTAAATGAACATAATTTCACTAAATGTGACTACATTTCAAAGTAAAAAATACATTTAAATAAAAAACATTTGAAATTTGAAAAAACAAAATGTAAAAATAAAATATTTTGAATAAAAATACAAAATAATTGTAATTATAAATATAAAACATTTGTAAGTAAAAATGTTAAATTATAAAAAGTACATATTACTTAGTGATGTGCTTTTATTTGAGATAAAGTATGTTAATATAACTTATTTTTTCAGTGTTACAATTGCCCCCAACCACTGTTACAATTGCCCCCGTCACAGGGGCAATTGTAACACTATGACTCATTGCATTCAAATTAATATTTTAGTCTTGTCCTTATTAGTGAAAGCTTAAAATTTGTATTATTAATTAGGGCACATATATATGTTTCTTATAGCAAAAGATGACTAGGATATTTCAAGTGTTACTTTTGTCCCCTGTCTCCCTACAAATTACAATATTTGCCTCTGAGATGCAATGGAGTAGCACTATTAAGCATTGAAAAATGTACTTTCCACCAGTGAACACAGTCAACAATGTGACTACATCCCCAAACAAACATGACAATGTGTGTTCTGCTGCCACCTACCTGCAGCGATGGGAATGCCAACCAGGTTGTACATGAGAGCAAAGACGAAGTTGATTCTGATCCTCTTGACTGTTTTCTTGGACAGATCGATACAGGCGACCACGTCCAGCAAGTCATTCTGACACACGGTGGGGAAAGGGAAGCAACGTTTAGATGAAGATGCTGATCAAATAAAAATATATAATTTATATAAAGGTACCAACTCTCATCCAATAACAGACAGAATAGAAGCCCTATTGGAGGATTGACCACCTCCATTTGACAGAAGGCGCTCGTGATAATTGGGTGACGAAATGTATTTAGAATAGAGTCAAAAGGTCTGCAACAGTTTACCACTTTCATCCTGGAATTACTATTTCTTTCCATTTTCTATTTCATATTATTAAGTGAAAATGTTCTAATTTAGCGTGACGGCTAGTTTAGCGTGATGAAATATAAAATAAGTGGTTAATATAATACTAATCGATTTAGTCAATTGTAAAAAAGAAAAATCACTTCTACAACTACAACAATTAAATGAATGTAATGGAGCGATGACAAAGAAAAAAAACATTGTCCTTATAATTACTAGTCTGATCAATTAATACATTCAAAAAGAGCCTAGACAGCAGTTTGTGACTGGTCACACAGGGGACTCTCACCCGGATCAGAACCACGTCGGCAGCCTCTATGGCCACATCCGTGCCCGTTCCAATGGCGATGCCCACGTCGGCCATGGCCAGAGCTGGCGAGTCGTTGACGCCGTCCCCCACCATGGCCACTCTCTTCCCTGCCTGCTGCAGCTGCTCCACCTTGGCCACTTTGTGGGACGGCAACACCTCGGCAAACACCTTCCTGATGCCCACCTGTGTGCAGCACAACACATGATGGGATACCAATGTTATCCAATCAGGAGAGAGAAACTCATATGGGATATAGGGGGAAAAAAAGATTTTAAGTGATAGAAAAAAAGAGCAGGCAAAATTGGAACTGTCACACTGTAAAACAGAAGCTGATCAATTATGTTTGTGGAGTTCTTTCTCTCTCCTGGTTTGATAATAATAATAATTATTATTATTTGTTTTAAAAAAACACCACTTACACCCCCTTCAACCACTTAAACCCTATACTTATTTGACTGGGGTCCACAGGCCTCTATACTTGGTTCGACTCCTTTTTCCCCTCTTCACCAAATCTCTGCCGAAAACAGCCGATCTATAAGCTCACAATGAGCTCGTGGATTGGTCACACTAGGGTTCATGTGGTTAAGTTACATGTTTATTCTCATTCATCCGTTTATGAACAGGCTGTATATTTAAACTTACGGCAACTAGAAGATCTCATGTGTCATGTGTCAATATCAACCGACAAGGCCAATTGATATTGACATATTGTTTTGGCTAAACAAACAACCTTCTTCATTCATGCCTGCTTCAACAGTCACGCTAGCTTGTAAGATAAGTGCTGCCAATAAACACTTGTTAGCCAATACCAGTTACAGCTAGCTAAAACAACTCCACAGTCAAATCCCTCGTCATTTGACATGTAAAACACATCTTTACTCTCATCACGAGTCGATACAACTGTCCTGTTTTTAATTGTATCGTCTCTCAGCTGCACCAGATGGTGTAGAGTTTGGAACTAGCTGGGTCTGAAACCATGTAGGGCTTTGTTCAGACTTCAGGCAGATGCAATTTGTTTCTCAAACACAGTCTTTAGAAGTGATCACAACGGATTTGTGTATAAGACGTCATCGACCTATCTGCATTGGTTGCTGTGGTAAACGACGTACTGTCGTAGGTGTGGAGTAATGCTTCATTTACGACAGTTTCACTCGCTGGAAATAGCCGATCAACAAGCTCACAATGCGTCTCCAGTGTCCGAGGGTCCAGACTGTGACACATCTTTAGAAATCAGACTTCAATCACATCCCAAAGCACCTAGGATTGTGGTTCAAATCTGATAAGCAAACATTTGTTTTTATGTGATATTTTGCTATTCAACATATATATATATATATATATATTTTAACGATCTGGATAGGACCAAATGAGATTTGGGCTGCAAAGCGTGAACAGAGCCTAAATCTTGTGATGATAATGTGGTGGTGTTTCCTTTGTGGTACCTGAGCAGCGATGGCGCGGGCCGTCTTGGCGTTGTCACCCGTCATCAGAATCACCTCCAGACCCATGTTGGTCAGAGTGCGCACGGCCAGCTCCGCCTCCGGCTTCACCGTGTCTGCTATGGCGATCATGGCACACAACAGACCTGCAAGGGCAAGAAGGGAAAGTTTCTATTTCGGTAGGTGTTTTAATGTTTTAATGGTATTGCTTCCCATTTTGACTGGGAAAGCATCTGTGTCATTTTAGATTTCTTTGGCCATTAAAAAATAGCAGATATACAAGCTCATAGCGCAATTTTTGCAAATCTTTGAATACATATTTTTTAAAGCGAACATTTGTAACTCAAATCTTATCATTCTGGGGGCCTTGACATTAAAACGTTTGAGAACCACTGATATAGCAACATACGTTTTTTCAAAAAACTTTTGTAGTATCGGCCTCAGGTCTTGATGGGTTAAAAAACGTGCTTCTCGATTATTCAGTTACAATTCGGTTATTGGTTCTAAATAAATATACATCAGATATATATCATTTGGGTTAATTCCCTAGCCATACACCACAGGGTATGTGATAAAGGTTGACTCACTGTCCACAGCCACCAGGACCGCAGTGCGTCCTCTTCGCTCGTGTTCTATCATGGCCTCGTCCACGTCGGCTGTGATCTGGAGGCCGTTCCTCCTCATCCACTCTCTGTTCCCGATCAGAACCACATAGGAGGCTGTCTGGACCAGGGCTGTGCAACACCACAAACACGTCTGTATTACTATACTTGCGAGGAAATCTATGTTTTAGGACAGTAATTAAAAGAAAATGCATTTTTTACAAATGTAACCCTAACACCTGAGTTATACTACCCCAACCCCTAAACCTAACCTCCAAATGCCTAATCCTAACTCCCAAACGGAATCTTTTCCTAATCGCTACCTCCTAATTGTTACCTCTCCTAATTGTTACCTCCCCCAAAAAAATTATTAACCATAAAACAACAATTTCTCTTGTGAGGTCCAGGAAAATTGTTCTCACAAAGTCTATTTCTCAAATTCTAATATGTTTGAGGGGATATTTGGCTCCCAAAGTATAGTAAAACAAGCACACACACGATCGTCAGATGATCAATCGATAATCTACGTTCCAATTTGAACAAAGATTGACATCTTTGTACCGTGTTCAGTGTTTGTGACTACAACAACATCCCCAGGACTACATCCTCCAACATACCGAGTGGCTGTGGGTCCATGATAAGCGGATGGGAGCCCGTGGTGGTTCTGGAGTCGGCGATGTGGATGAGGATGCCGTTCCTCTGGTTGTTGTCCTCGCTGTCGCTGTCCTCCTGTCTCAGCAGGGACTCCGTGTTGCTGACCAGACATTTGATCCCACAGCCCGGCACCGACTGGAAGTCTGTACACGACCCCAGAGACTCGGTGCCCAACTCCTGCCAACAACACAGAAACACATTCAGCAAAAGATACATGGGTCATACAGAGGACACGGGTCACACACAGGCCTAGAGCTGCAACTAGCAACTTATTGTCGATTATTTCTTCAATGAATTTAAGCGATTACTTTAGTCTAAATACATAATCAGATCTTATAATGATGCCAAAAAGAGCTGTATGGCAAACTGTACCATGGCAAGCACTCATGCGGCGGCCAGCGGCAATGCTACAGTATAAGGACACCCTAACTCTCAAAAGCTGTGTTTTTGATTGATTGATTGATTGATTGAATACTTTATTAGTCAGAAATGTAAACAGCGCACCGTGCAGTCAAAGATATTTAGGCTATAAGTCCTGGGGACTTGTTTCTATTGTCTATTGTTTCCTATCCAGAGAGCTCGGAGACTGACTCACAACAACCCCGTTTCAACTGGTGCATCGCGGTCAAGCATGGTGTAGCAGAGTTGGAGAAGCGCAGCCTCCACCAAGCCGAACAGAATGACAGCTCTCTGCAAAAGCAGAACCCCTTCCTCCCCCTCACCTAGCCAGCCCCCAACCATCATCTGCCCTCACTGCAATCAGTCATATCTGTGTGAGTATCGGCCTCATCAGCCATCTACACAGTACACACCCACAACACATTGTGAAGTCTCTGTCATTTTCCGCAAGCGAAGGACAAACAAGAAATGCATAATCTTATAATGATAATCTCCAATTACATTTTATGGTCTACATTTTAGATTTAAGACCAGAAAAAGAAAGCAAAATAAGTAAGATAACTTGCTTATCACAAGTTATCTGAACCTGAACAGACATTTTGAAATCACTCATTGTTTACCCAGCAGTTGTACCGTAAATAGCACATAATAGAAATTTCACTTAACAGATGATATGATTTTTTGAAATATTTATTTTATTATTTGAATTTGTTTTCAGTTGATCAATTCACTGATAATTCATTTTAAATCATTTCACCAATACCTGCCAATTTTATTAACTTTTATGAAAAAAGTAAGGTTAAGGTGCTTGCATCAGGCATCTTGCCAACACACTGGGTATTATTCCTGTTCTCGTCAAGATCTGAAATCAGATTTATAAACAATACTTGTTTTTGTCCATTGTACGCCTGTCTCGAAATGTTCAACATTTTAAAAAGAAACATGGAGATACAGACAGAATTTGAGACGTCAGTACTGTCAGTATTGAGTTGACTGACCTGTTTGCAGTATTTGGTGATGGCCGCCCCCAGGGGGTGTTCGCTGTTGTTCTCAGCAGTCCCCACTACGGCCAGGAGGCGTGAGCGCGGCATCTTGTTCCCCTCCACAACCATCTTCATCTGAATGACCTTAGGAGCGCCGTATGTAATGGTCCCAGTCTTATCAAACACTACACACCGGACCTGCATGCAGATAATAAAACAACCACGTATAAACACATTGGAGCGTTTTAAGGACTTAATTTGTGACATTTAATAAGGAACAAATATGAAGACTAGCATGATGGTCTAACAAAAAGCTTAATCTTAAACCTTATTTGATCAGGAAGGGTACCCCAGGGCTCTAATCTACATCCACTAGTATTTCCCTCTACACCAAATCTCTTCACCGAAGAAAGCCACAGTCCAACTTTGTCAGACAATTGGAAATACCTGCGAGAATGGCCACTGACAAATGTACGGCCACTGTTTTGGAAACTAATCGTATCACCGCCCCAAAATGCAGGACCGCCCTATAGACTTAGTTTTAGCAACGAAGGGTGGGAGATTGTTAAGTGTTTAGACACCGACTTGTGAATCTATGAATTCCATAAAGGTGTATGACAGCTCCTAGCGGTTCTGGCTCACCTTATGGGCCATCTCCAGTGGTTCTCCTCCCTTGATCAGAATGCCGTTCTGGGCTCCGACGCCCGTCCCAACCATGACAGCTGTGGGGGTCGCCAAGCCAAGTGAACAGGGACAGGCGATGCATAACACGGTGATGGAGGCCTGGAAGGCGAAACGAATCACTGCCTCCGCCTTGGATATGCTCTTGTCATAACCCTGCAGGACAGAAAGAGTCACTCTCAGCATCAGGAAGGAATATACAGGCAATCTAAGAAATAACACATGATGATAAAAAAAGTGTGCAAAACTTTCCCTGAATATTTAAATTTGAAATTACATTTAGGCATCAATCAGACCTGATAACAAAATAAGGAAGAGGAGATTGGGGGTGAGGAACACAACTTTTATACTTCATAATAAGTGATCACAAGTGGTTTATTTTAGATTTCAAGGTGGTTCAAGGCGTTCTTTGTTATGTCTTGTGCACATAAGGTACATAAGGTGGGGGTGCGGCACAGACAACGCTCTCTGTCTTTGAAGAGCTGGAATGAAGCTCAGACTCACAGGGAAGTACTTCTCAACCAGAGGAAAGTCCACGAAGCCGATGAGGATCCAAGCCAGCAGAGTGAGGAGAGAGACCACCACGATGAAGGGGACGAAGTAACCACTGATCTTGTCTGCATACTGCTGGATGGGAGCCTAAACAGTACAATAAATAATAATGATTTTATCTGCATACTGTTGTATAAGGAGCCTAAACAGTAGAATAAGTAACTCTATAGACATTTAGGGTACTACTTGAGGATGGATTACATAAGGACTGCACCTACTTTGTGTAGCCCTTATGTATCTGCATTATGATGTTTTTTTTAATATTGTTCATTATATTGCACTTTATTTAAAATGTTATTGTTTTTTTGTATATGCTGTGATCATGTTGTTGTATTCAGGGCGTCCTTGAAAAACAGAGCTTGCTCTCAATGGTCTTCCCTGAATAAATAAAAGGTCAATACTGCTGGACAGGAGCCTAAACAGCAGAATAATAATGATCTTATCTGCATACTGCTGGATAGGAGCCTAAACAGTAGGCTAATAATGATCTTATCTGCACACTGCTGGACAGGAGCCTAAACAGTAGAATTTATAATGCCAATGTTCCCATACTTCATTCGATGATGGTAAAGGTGATATCTATATTTGTGAACTTGTAGATCAGCTATTTTGCTACTTTTGTGTGACAATATATAGTTGGATGAAGTAGGGCATTAATTTACAACAAAAACACATCGATATCATTTATTCATCACGCCCTTGGTGTGTAAAGACCTTAAGCCTGAGTATCAGTTAGCTGCAAGACCACCTCCTTAAAAAAAACTCATGATGACTTGCCTTTGAAGTCTGAGCCTCCTCCACCAGTTTGACGATCTGCGACAGCGTGGTATCCATGCCGACGTGGGTAGCGCTGATCAACAGAGAGCCGTTCTGGTTGATGGAGCCAGCGATCACCGTACTACCGGGCTTCTTTGTCACCGGCATGGCCTCACCTAGCAGCACAGGTCACACATCGTTAACACACCAGAGGACAGTGGAAAACAGCATTGTTCTGTGTGTTCTGGGTAAAAGGGAGAGGGTCGTTTGCAGTACTCATACTTTACATACAATAAGACTGAATTATTTTATTGGCTTTTCTCAGCAACCTTATTGATTTAACTGCCATTGTTTTTAAGAAATGTTGTTTTGTTGTAACTCGGCAACATCAGAAATGAAGGGCTCCCCCTCATCGCAACACCAAAGTTTAAATCAAAGTGTTGGTTAAAGGCTATTTAATCAGTTAGTCTGTGGGGGGGGGGGGGGGGGTTAAGTAACTGTAACCTCTGTAGAAACATTAACACATTAACCGCCAAGAACGTAGTCCTACGGTCCGTTAAATCCAACTGTTAAGCGCCGAGACCGTAGCCCTACGGGCTGCGGTCTTTTCGCGCATGCGCGGTCCGGGTGCACTTTCGGAATTTTTTTGATCCACTTCCGTTTCCGGTTTGATGACCGGAAATAGAATTATTTGGGATCCGGTTTTGACGATCACGCCCGCTCCCATTCTACAGACGAAACTGAAACTCAATTCTCTTCCTGTAGTTTTTTCTCCTCGCATTTCACTGTTTAACGTAATCCGCTCTAACTACAACATGGATACCCCGTTTGACACGCGATCTTCACTGGGAGATACAGGGAGATCTCGCGGATGTAAACAGACCGTGTAGAGCTCAATCTTAACTCATTCACTGCCACTGACGTAAAAAACGTAATTTGTCCCGTTTACCAATCCTGCCACTGACGTTTTTTTTTTTGTTTTTTTTCCAAATTTGACCCAAAGACCAAGGAGATATGATTGTTTAAAGATCTACACTCCCATCCACTTCCTTGTTAACTTAAAACTTAAAAATTCTGTATCTCGGCTCCTGAGTACTTTTTTTTTTAAATGAAAAATCTCTGGCAGTGGGCAAACGCGGCCAGCAATAATTGTGGCAGTGAATGAGTTAAGGATTTTAACAAGATCTATGGCGACATGAAAAAAACAAAAAAACAACAAAAACACCTTGGCACTGGTGAGTACATTATGAGATTAACCTCTGGCGGTCGATGTGTTAATACAGTTGAAAAACGTAGAACATTAAAAACGGAACAGTTGTATCAACTCATGATGAGAGTAAAGATGTGTGTTTTACACGTCAAATGACGAGGGACTTGACTGTCTAGCTACAGTATAGTAGCTAGCTGTAACTGGTATTGGCTAACAAATGTTTATTGACAGCAGTTAACTTACGGGCTAGCTTGACCGTTGAAGCATGCATGAATAAAGAATGATGTTTGTTTAGCCTAAACATGACACATGGAATCTTCTAGATACAGCACAAATGAACACAGGTCTGATCCAACCTGTGATGAGAGACTCGTCAGCCATGGAATGACCCTCGATGACCCGGCCGTCGACTGGGAACTTTCCACCAGGAACCACCTTCACCACGTCACCCCTCTGAACCAGTTCTACATCCACCTGCTCCTCACTGGAACACACACATTGTCACAGAGCATACATTTATCACTAAGGAATTCAGACACGGTGCAAAGTATCTTTCATTTCTACACTGCTCCAAAGCTTTCACAATACAATGAAAAGTAAATGAAAGTATTTCTAACATGGGGTGGTTTGTTTATGCTCTACCGGTCCTTCAATGTACTGTACCCGGGATTAAACTTGAGATGTATTCACTGCAAAGATCTACAAGTTATTCTGATCATCATTTCAACATGAAATATGAGAGGTACTTTCAGAGAACACGGTGCACTCACTGTACCTGAGAACAGAGCGGTCACTGTTGAGAGTCACCACGGTGGCTTCAGTGGCCTGCAGTGACATCAGCTTGGACAGAGCTTCTGACGTCTTGCTCTGAATGAGAGAGACCCACTGTTTATGAACCACAGCCAATAAGGTCTTTTGTAACACTGTTTATGAACCACAGCCAATAAGGTCTTTTGTAACACTGTTTATGAATCACAGCCAATAAGGTATTCTGTATTTGTACATTTGAACATTAAATCAAGTATTTAATGTTTAAGAAGACAGATTCAGTGGGATAAGGGACCACACTTTGGAAATATATTGAATGCTCAATTATTACAATTCTATCATTACAATATTTAGACATCAAATATCATATGAATATGTTTTTATCAATAACAAGCATAACACTTAAGCAACATATTGGCCAGCTCTCTCTCTCTCTCACACTCACACTCACACTCACACTCACACTCACACTCACACTCACACACTCACACACACACACACACACACACACACACCAGTTAATTAAACTAACCGATTCGATTTTCATAGAATAACTATTTCTGACCAATCTACAAGCATTTTTGCACGACACTGTTGTAGAAGAATTGTAAAATTGTCCATGTCAATTCTTATACAAAAATAAAAAACACAGACACACTGAATTTGGATTTTTGCTGGATAAAGCTCCTGATAATATTTGTGTGCAGTAGGCGTACCTTTGCTATCTGC
The DNA here is from genome assembly GCF_963280865.1 of Gymnoscopelus braueri. Taxonomy (NCBI): domain Eukaryota; kingdom Metazoa; phylum Chordata; class Actinopteri; order Myctophiformes; family Myctophidae; genus Gymnoscopelus; species Gymnoscopelus braueri. The sequence goes on along the minus strand of NC_137622.1, from coordinate 7,605,446 downwards.
TCCAGCCAGCGTCCCAGGGAGATGAAGACAAACAGCATGGGCGGCGTGTCGAAGAAGGTGATGGGGTTGATCTTTGCCTTCTCCACCATGGCCACCAGGAGGATGACCAACGAGTAGGTGAAGGCGATGGTCGTGGCCAGAACAATGAGCACGTCCATGTTGGCTGACCGATGCTTGACCGCTTTATACGCTTGAATGTAAAAGTAACGGCCTCCAATCACCTGAGGAGAGAGGGGAAGGAAGGGATGACACGCACACACACACACACACACACACACACACACACACACACACACACACACACACACACACAGAATGGGGATTTATTATTGCCTCTTCCAGAGCATTATCGTTACAGTAAAAAAAAGGGATTGAAGTGGTTAATCAGACTAATCAATCGATAGTATAATCACCAACACAATAGTTGATAGTCGCAGCCTTAATGAGACTTACCTGCACAGGCACACAGAACAGGAAGGAGAGCAGGTTCATGATGGACAGCCCTGGGAGCAGCTGTTTCTCCAGGAACATGGTGGAGTGGTAGAGGACGTGGTCCTCCGCCGTGGCGTTGTGATGGTGGGACGTGCTTATCTGGTGGTCCACGATCATCATGTACATCATCATCCCCATCACCGGCACGCAGAACACAAAACTCACCAGGAACGACCTCCTCCATCTGGGGTCAAGAGAGAGACCATTGTGCTTTACGAAATTACTCAAGACAAGACGGACCAGTGTTGATTTTGACAGCAAATTTTGATTTAGTTTTAGTCTTTTGAATAAAATTCCATTTAGTTTTAGTCATATTTTAGTCATCTGAAATGTTTTAGTTTTATAATAAGATTATAGTCGACTAAATCTACAGTTGATTTAGTCAACTAAAATGTTACACTTGGTTGCATGCTGAAAATAGCTGATCTACAATCTCACAACGCAGCTATTTTCAGACACCCGAGCGCAACCAAACATAAAATGACTTGTCTTATAGTTCTACTGGATCTCTTCTCCACTAGTTCCTCCCTAACATTTTAGTCTAGTTTTTATTTGTTGACAAATTGTCAAAATATTTAGTCTTAGTCATCGTAGCTTACTTTTTATTTCATTTTCGTCAGTGAAAAAAGGTAGTTGACGAATTTTTTTCGTTGACAAAATCAACACTGGGACGGACGGACGGACACACACACACACACACACAGCCAGAAGAAATTTGGCACTGATTGGCCCAACGGTTCGCGATATTACCTCAGTGCTGATGTGTGTGTGACAGACATGTGCAGGGAATGTTTATGAAAATATGGAACACATTGTAACCCTATTGGTTTAAAACGGGACGTGAGATTTCATTGGCAACTAAAAGGGAATGGTTCTTACTGATGTATCTCTGTGCTGTGGTCCAGGTGACTCCCAGTGCGGTCCCTCTTCACCAGAGATGCTTCAAAGCCCAGATTCTGTCAACAGTCACACTGTCATCTTATCTGTCATCACACACAGAAATGTGTCATCTTCTTCTCATACAAGTTGTATAAATATAGTAGGGCTGGGCCATATGGACAAAAATATAGAAAATATCACAATATTTCAGACCAAATACCTCAATATCAATATTGTGACAATAATATCATATTGTGACAAGATCAACTTCATTTTCAATAAAAAAAGATTGCTAAAAAATAGTGAAAATATTCATATATTTAAAACCTTTTCAAAGTATAAAATAAGGTGGTTGAAGTGGTTAAAACAAAAATAAACTACAATTTTGCCATATCAAAATATACAAAATCCCAGACAATATCTAGTCTCATGTCACCATATCTATATAATATGGATATATTGCCCAGCCCTAGTATAAATATCACCCAGACATGAAGTAAGGATAAATGAATACCTCTATCAGTTTGATGACGTCTCTTGGGCCCGTCACCTCAGGATCATACTTAATGTGGGCTTTGTTGGTTGCCAGGGCAACGGAGGCATAGATAATTCCCTTCTCTTTCATGAGGCTGGATTCAATTTTGTGAACACAAGATGCGCAGGTCATTCCCCGGACCTGAATGAAGAAGAAGAAGGGAGGCAACCAAGTAAATGACAAATGTATAAGCTCTTCTCTGTCAACAAAGCGGACTGCTTGTGTCACAGACCCATCTAAAAAAATCAACTGGTGTTGGTAGCGTCTTTTGATAGGTCACAAATAGCTGTATGACACAAGCTGCCCAAGAGGGGACGTGGCAGCGACTCACTTAATGTCAAAGACCATTTAAACTGTGGCAATATGGCAACATTATGGTTTTGAAGCGGACACAATTTGCTTGAGCGCAAACAACTCTTCCGGTGCGACCAAAACAGGATGTTGCGGACACAAAACAGAGCACACCTCTTGCCCCGTCACCCAGAATAACAAGCGTGCCTTCACTGTCTTGTGAGCTGACCGTAGGCGTTCTGGTGCTATGTTATATAGTAGAGTGGGGATAGTTTGCTCAATGGCATGACGGTTGAAACAAAAAATCGATTGCTGAGAGCCAGGGCTGCTCGCACCGGTGGGTGCTTGTGTACGTGTGTCCCGTGTCTCCGTCTGCCCACCAACATTCATTCTCTTTTCTCATAACGTCTCCCAGTTTATTCTATTATGTTTCTTCTTTTTTTTTTTGCACAGACAAACACCTTTATTTACACCTTTATTCTACCATTGCCAACATAAACTAACCAACACATCTCCGTTCTCCATCTCTGGAGAACAGAGATGTGGGGTGTCCAAACCATCTGAAGAAGACAGCAAACTGGTTTGTAAATATGTGATTAATGGGGATCCAACCACGGGCAGATATGCCACTAACAAATCTAAATGCACAGTAGGGTGCTTATTCTAGATTTTCACCCACTATACATAGTTGACCTACTAGGTCCCCTCCCCTTTTCTCTCTACACTAAATACCTTCGCCGAAATCAGCCGATTTACAAGCTCACAATGCGGCACAAGCCCTCTCCCTTCACTTGAATTGACACATGCAGTGTTTGACGTGAGAGCATAATGGCCGCCGTGTAACTGTGGTCATCAATGCTGTTCACTCACCACTAGTTCCAGACTTCCATCAGAGTCCTCATAGTTCTCCATGACGGATGCGGTGAAGCCCAGCTCTCTCACACACTCAGCGACCTTCAGCGGGTCGATGACATCCGGGTTGTAACGCACCTCCGCTTTACTGGCCATCAGCGCCACAAGTACAGAGTACACACCTGCACAACATGACCAATTTAAAGGTTATATGAAGCCAAAATGTATTGTCTTTGCATGCTGTGATGCATTAACCACTTAAACCCCATTTGCTTCGTTGACCGGGGTCCCCCAGGACTCTTCTCCAAAAATAACCAATCTACAAGCTCACAACGTGTCGTGTTCATTATTAAATTACTAATAAAATAATTATATCTTGATCATTCTAAAACGTACCCCATTGTGATTGGGACAAGGGTAAAATATCTAGTGGAATTGTTTATAATGCACTTTCTGCTTGCCTGTCACTGTCAGGAGATTGTGGGATTATGGTGCCATAAACACAGCATATATCTCAAAACATGTCACATTATGATGTGTTGTGAGCTTGTACATCGCAATGTTCACCGTTGTATGACGGCAAGTCATCGCTGACATGACAAGTCTTTATCATAGACTGCTGTGTCATTACCCTAGCGAGTACACATGATCGTTTATCTATTTAACTTACTTGTCTGCATATGTTGTCAATGATCTACAGATCTGACATACACATAATTTTTTGCTGCATCATATTCAAGCCAACTCCAACGGTCTACATTGTGATCGAAACTTTCTCTCTTCCACTACTACTGCCTGTCACTCTCCCTTAAATCTTCCGGTGACCTTCTTTTCTTTGTAATCAGTTTTTTTGCCCGGCGTTTCACCGGTTGCCAGTCCTTTTAAAAACATTTTACGATTGGAAAGGATGAAAGAAATACCACATCTGTGACTGTGTGCAGGCTGGAGTGGACGTGAACGAACGCAGATTGTGGGAGCGAGCTGTAATCTGCCAGCAAACGTCTTTTTGATCCAAATGACATTGGGCTCTCATAACGCTATGTTTTTAATGGTAATTACTGATTTCACAAAAATCATTACAAAACACCAGTACCGCAGGAAATTAGATGCCCAAACAGGCAAGTGCCAGGTGTGTTCTGCTGGCCCTGACAGTAAAAATGTCCTCTGGGCCAGCGAGCCATTAATAACGTCGACTCCTGTTTTTATGCCAATTTAGGATTGATGTCATAGACTGGCATCCAAGGACAATGATAATGGGTACTGCACAAAGTACTTTTACCATGGGTTTAATACCAAGTTAAAAATGGTTCACCCACCGGCTTCATTTTTAAGGTTGCGTTCAATGTTGGCGACACAGGAGGCGCAGGTCATGCCTCCTATCTGAATGAAGCATTTGGAATTGCTGCTGGCGGGGCTTTTCTCCGGGTCGCTGTCCAGCTCCGGTTCCTTCACAGGTGCCGCTGGGCTCGATGACACCGAGCTTCTTTTTGGTGCAGGCAGCAGGGAGTTGGTCTCTGTACACAGCGAAAACATCCTGGGAGTTAGAATCCACTCAACCTTTAACAGTCGCATTGTGAGAAAACAAGAATGGAAGCGTGTCAAATGCTAAAAGCAAAACTATTTATTAAAGCTATTGTTAAGCAGTGCAAAGTTCAGCCAGCAACCTTCAGAGCAAGGAACACAAAAAAGACTGATCAACAATACGACACACAGGAAAGAAGAGATCTAGTAGTTTGTATATCGACAAGCAGTTTTAGTGTTCATTACTTTTATAACCACTTAAGGCGTAATTTATAGTTCTTCATATGCCGAAAAAAGCTGATCTACAACTTTGCACTGCTTCATAGATTTAATAAATGATTTAATGCAGTAGCTTCCGTTTTTGTAATTCTTTCATTGTTAGGAGGCCATTCCCCCACTATGAGAAAAACTGAATGTGCTGGAGGTTTCAAACAGTCTCATTTACACCCTGCTGGCATCAACATACTGTACACTTTCTGTATACAGACTGTGTCTCAGATTATTCAGATGGGTTACAGTCACACCTGACATTTAAATGCTTCCTTCCTGGATAAACAACATGAAATCAGATCTGGCTTTACTGTAACTGTATCACGCAAAATACAAATCTCTAGTCTGCGCTCAATCTCTTCCTATTCATACCTTTAGAAGAAATACAAGCATCCCCATCATATGAGTCATTGTTAATAAGTTACCCTTTTAAACAATAATTCTAACAATCTGAGCTTTTATGATGCGTTTCTGTACAAAATTTCAGGTGCTCAAATGATGCATTTCATTTATACAATATTTATTATTATTATTATTATTATTATTATTATTATTATTATTATTATGTGGTTGAATGCGTCGCTGACCACCTTCAGAGCTGGGTTGTATGATTAAATCTGTGTGTGTTCTATCTTGGCTACAGAACAATAGAATTTGTATTAGTGTTCTCCAATTACAATGTGATTCACCCTACTGTAGACAGGTTAACCACTTAAACCCCATATGGTTGAGCGGAGTCCCTCAGAGCTATGTGCTAGTGTATTTTTAGTTTTTTGTTATTGTCGGGAAAGCTTTCGCTGAAAATAGCCGATCGACAGGCTCACAACGCGTCGCAGCGATGGGGTTTAAGTGGTTAATGGCAGGCTGGCATAAAGGGGGCTAATTAGAGTGGGACCGGTTAATCCAGTCCAGCTGAGTTGCTAAGATGAAATGTATACTTTAAATTCCTGTCTTTAGTCAACTGGGACATACGCTGTCTGTACAATGACCCTGCTGTTGTCTCTAGAGTATTGTAACAGAAAGTAGCTATTGGAGCCCAACCGATATATCGGTCTGGCTAATGTATCGGCCACTATCTGACTTTTTGACGACAAAGGCATTGGCAATCATGCAGCTGATGTATCCCATTTGTATCCACTTTCAACCGGACATCCCTATTTTGGCCATGTCATTGTAGGAGAACATTTTCAAAGGTTTTCACAAATATTAAAAAATAGATGTACAAGCTCAAATCGCATCACAACACAATGTGTTGTGTACATCAGCTATTTTGGATTTTTTTATAATGATTTAAATGGTCAAATGAAATAAAATTTGTGTATTTGTTTTTATTCCTATTTATTCGTGTGCTTATACATTTCATGTTCTCAAGCAGAAACTTCTAACCAAATAAGTTTTTCAAATTGTTTAGAAAGTTTAGCACTTTTTGATCGGCATCGGTCTGGCTCTACAGGTTGTTGAACTAAGCTTTCCATTTCCTCACCAGGCAGGAAGGCATCAAAGCCCATGTCCTCTATGGCTTCTCTCAACTCCTCTGGGGTGGTGAGTAGAGGGTCGTACTCAAACGTCCCTTTGTGATTGGCCAGAGACACCTGGGCCGACCTCACCCCGCTCCTCTGGGAGATCATGCCCTCGATGGACTGGACGCACGAGCCACAGGTCATTCCCTCGATGTGGACATGAGCTACAGCCACCAGGGGCTGGTTGAAACAGGGCTGGGGGGCTGTGAGTTGGGCCTGGGGGGCCACAGCCACCAGGGGCGGGCTGAAACAGGGCTGGGGGGCTACCTGTGGAGATAGAAGTGGGGAGGAGGGTGACGACGTGGACTCAGCGGGGACACTGGGAGCCTGGGACTCCCAGGGCAGGGTCTTGAAGCTCCCCGGTGGAAGTGCCTCGATGGCCTGCTGAAGCTGAGGCACGGTGATCTTCAGGGGGTCGTAGCAGATGGACGCCATCTCCTTCTCCAGTGAGACGACCACAGAGGAGACGCCCGGAAGCGTTGACACGTTGTCCTGGATGTAGGGGTGCAACAGTTAATCGAAATAATTGATTGAATAGAATAAAAAAATCACACCCAGTGTGAAGTGGGCGGTGTGGTCACAGTGGTCATCACAGTGATGGAAGAAGTGATGGAAGAAACCATAACTTAAAAAAAACACTTATTGTTTTTTTTAAGTTATGGTCCTATTTATAGGGCTATGCACATGTGTCATGTTTCCCTAGCCAATCACAGTCCTGAATAGACTGTGATTGGCCAATCACGGTGCAGGGCTAGGGGGGTACATTTGTGGCCAATCACAGCGCAGGATTTGGTGTGCAAATATCCAAACCTCACATATAGGGGCGGTTTCACCGCCCAAAAATTGTTGATAATGAATTTTTGATAGATAGGTTTTTGCTTTCAAAATGCTTTTTTAAAATAGCAGAAATATGTCATCTACAAGGTCACACTGAGTCACATCGAGACGCCTTGTGAGCTATTTCTGCGTGACACATTGTACGACAATCACAAGTCAATCACAAAAAGCGGCTAGCCCTACCTGGATGTTGACCACACAGGAGCGGCAGTGCATGCCCGTCACCCTGAGTGTAGCCATGGCCGAGTCCTCCGTCTCTTCTTCCTCCGTCTCGCCCGTGGGAGAGACGGCCGGCGACCGCTGAGAGCTGACCAAGCGTTCCAGCTCGGCGGGGGACAGCTGCAAGGGGCGGGGCTTGGACTTGACGGAGGCCTTGAAGCCGGCGACCGCGATCTGGTCGACGATGGTCTGGGTGGTGGTGAGGTAAGGCAGGTAGACGACGGTAGCTTCCTGAGACTCTAAAGCAACTATGTACACAAGAAAAGATGAATTATACACCTAACAACAATAAGGAGTTTACAGTAGAGCTGGGCGATACGGACAAAATTTATATCACAATATTTTTGACCAAATACTGTAGCTCAATATTGTGACAATCATATCAAATTAGATATAAAAAGCTCACAACGCGTCGCATCGTGAATGATATTAACTACAACTAGCTACTACTAGATACTGTATTTTCAAAAAATGAATTTTCTAGTAGTATTTTTTCAAATGCACTTTCTGCTTGCCTGTCACTGTCAGGAGATAGAATGTTAGAATGTTAGGCGTTGGCTACTATACTGATAGCCCTGCATTGGGATTACGCTGGCATAAAACACAGCATACACATTTGTGCTTCAGTTTATCAGTTACACAATATGGGCTGATTTAGCAGAACTGATTATTTCTGTACACGTCAGAATCTCATTTATACCTCGTCATATGATGGTGTCGCTCAGAAAAAGACGAGCTACAAGCTAAAAACACGTTGTATTGTGACATGCTGTGAGCTTGTGGATCGGCTATTTTCACCGTTGTATGATGGCAAGTCAATGCTGACATGACATGTCATTATCATACACACTGCTGTACATAACCCTAGCGAGTAGACTGTAGGTCCTACGTTATCTTTTCTCTATTTAACTTACACGTCTGCATACTGTACTGTATGTTGTCAATGATCTACAGATATGACATCTCATTTTTAGCTGCATCATATTCAAGCCAACTGAACTTTCTCTCCCTCTCCCACTCATATTTCTCATATTCACTTTAAAACACCTCAGAGGTCATTTTAAAGTCTACTATAGCTTTTGTGAGCAAGCCAGACACTTTTTAAGTTGCTTGATTCAATATTTAAAAATGTGATATTCATTTGATCAGACACAACCCCTTCCTATATAAACCCATTGTAACTTCAAACTCCATTTTAACCATGTTCAACTAATTGAAAACACACGTCCTTCGTTCTGGTGAATGATATTGTCCTGATGGGTAAGGGGTCGTATTTTTTCAATTACTTGTTTCATTTATTTATCTAATCTGAATCTGACATGGTTAAAATGGAGTTGCCAAAGAGGGTTCTTTGAATGAACCTCATACTTGATGATTCTGAATTTGACGTTCAAGGTACAGGACGTGACACTAAAAGAAGATGTAACTGGTCTATAAAGCAAACAAAAAGAAGTTACATGCAATAAAAATCTAGGACAGCCAGTACATGTGCAATGATAGTGGTGCTACACCCAACAGCCCTACAGTCAAATAGCCCTATAAATAACATGTCACTCCCGATAATAGGGCTGAGATTAAAGGATTTCATGAGTCACAATCAAATCCTTGCAAACAATCTCCCCGAGGCAAAGCTGCGGAAACGGTGAAATGCAGAATGAAGTGCTGTAGGAAGACATGTTCATGTCTCCAAATCCATTACCACTTCAGTAGGTAATTTATCACTGTGCCGCTTAAATGGATTAAAATGAAAGGGGGGGGGGATCCCACGATTGAAAGGTTTTTTAGGCCAAGTCTCAATCTGCGTTTTATGAAATGGTGTGAAAGGGGCACACCAGTGCTTTGTTTTCTAAACAAATTGTTTAGGAAACAAATTATGATGTTTTAGTATTTTTCTTTTTGGTACTGGTATTATCCAAGACCATTATTGTTTATGGAAGACGCTTCTGACATATATTCTATTGCTAGTTTGAGCAATTAAAATAATAACATTTAATATCTATTATTTCTGTGGCGCACCGAACATAGCAGATCTAGCTCACAGTCACAACGCGTCGCAGGTGTGTGAGCTTGTACATTTGAGAAAAGACGTGCTGGCCTTTATGGAATCCAAATGACTGAAATCTGTTGTGGCGACTGAGAACTTGAATCCACGAGCTTGTGAAACAGACAACCACACCTTTGATCTTCTGAACTCCTTTCAGCTTTCCGATCTTCCCCTCGATGGTAGTGGTGCAGGAGTGGCAGGTCATTCCCTCGACGCGAAGCTTCAACAGAGCTGCCCCTCCTCCTGCTCCCGCCGTGCCGGGAGACGAGGGTGACGTTGGGGCTTTCTGGGAGGCAACACCATCCACGGGGGCGTCCGGAGAAGTCCCCACGCAGGCCACCACCTCTCCCAGCTGCAGTTCAGACGTCAAGGAGGGGACAAACGTGACACTGAGCCCCCTCGGGTCCTGGCTCTCCCTGACGTCGAGCACTCCCTGAACCTGGGACAGCCTGGTCAGGGCTTCCTGTTGGCCTTCTGCAGTCAGGCCTGTCGTAGGAAGCGGCCGGGTGTCTGTGGCGACCGGCGTGGCCACGGTGGACTCTGATAGGCTGCATTCAAAGCCCATGTCGTCGATGGCCTCCGACAGGGACTCTGGGCTCTGCAAGCTGAGGTCAAATATGACGGTTGCATTCTTCATCTCTAAGGACACCTGCGACATAATAACAAGTAACGTCAGAGATAAAAACAATAAATAAATCCATTTTCAACTACCATTTTGCTAGAACCAAACATGTGAGATTGTTGTCAATGTGGATGCCATTAAATCATAAAACAATGAAATGAGGATAGACTTTAAGAAAAGGATCAGCTATTTTCAAATAGCTTAAGTTTAAATAGGGCTTAAGTGTTAATGTATGTTTTGTATATAATAATTCAAATCTACAAAGTAACTAGTAAAGTTTTCAAATAATTGTAGGAGTAAAAGTAAAATATTTTTAAAGTATTGGAAATTGGAAATACTCAAGTAAAGTAAAAGTACCTTAAAATTGTACTTAAGTACAGTACTTGAGTAAATGTAATGAGTTACTTTCCACCACTGTCATTGCCTAAATATACATTTGACTAATTGAACAAGGGCAGTCTACTGCTTTATTTATGCTAGATCAGACACCTGGCTGAAATCAGAGAAAAACTAGTTATCAGACAAAGGAAACAGGAGAGGCAGGCTATTTCAGCTACCAGTGTGATATGCCTCAACATACAGCTGTCCTGTTGACCAGAGCGGCTGTACAATAAAGGGTGACTGAGTTCATCTGCCTTGCAAAGGTCACATCCTGCTCCACTTCCATCTACATCTACACTCTCTCTTTCCAGTAAAGCGGGAAACATGTGACGGACTCACGAGGGTCACCTGATTGAGCCACCAGTTACAAACCACAGACAGTGTGTGTGGGGGGGAGCTGAGGGCCTGGTAGAGAAAGGGAAAACTGTCCAAAGAACAGAAATCAATTCTCTCCTTCCAAGTCACATCACATACAACAACAATCCTCATAAATGGAGGTAATGATTCTTTTAAGGAACCCTAACAACGTTTGCTTGTGCATCCAGGCTGCCTATTGATCTGCTGGAACAGAATTCTGCAAAGGGCAGAGCTCTGCCAGGATCACACTATTACGTTATCTTCCCATTTGACCCCTGCCTGGGGGTGAAACACACCATGACGGAAAGGCCAGGTCGCATTTATTTCAATCTGGGATCTCTCTCAGTTACATGGATGACTGTGTACCATCAATTAGACCAGCCTTCCCCAGAGGGAATGAGTCTGAGACAAATTAAAGCTGACTGTCCTCAGAAAAGGAAGGACCTTTCCAGAACCAAATAGATTGAAAATAACCTTCTGAGATCTTAACCACATAAGCCCTACATAATTCCATATATATATATATGCTTGAACATACGACAAATAGGAAGAAATAGCAGATATATAAGCTGTGTTACTGTGGTTAAGATATTTTCTGTGTTTAAGACAACATTGAAGCCACACTGGAATTTTACATCCTGTTTTGGAGCAGTTGTTTTGAAATCTCACAAGATGTTATTAAAGGGAAACTAGGTTAAAGGTAATCATTTTTCAGGAAATGGTGACTTAAGCTACTTGTGACTCTTACTGTCACAAGTAGCCCAAAGTCAGCATTTCCTGAAAAACTGGCCAGAGTGGGCAAGCAGAATGTGTGTTTTGCTGGCCAGGCCCAGAGCGTTTAAATAGTGCTTCCAAGCCAGCGGGCCATTTGTCAAATCTGTCAAAAGTGTAGTTCCACATTGCAACTGCTTAAAATAAAACAGATCTATTATGTGTGCAGGCACACCATGGTCGCTAAAGTAAAGCCTCATCTGTTTCTTATACGTTACGGATATGATAATACTTAATTAATCCCCCAGTGGGGGAAAAGTCATGGTGGTTACAGCAGTACAGAGTAAGAAGAGACAATAACTACAGCACTCAACCATACAATACAACAATAATACATATTAGACTACACTCACTCACATGCACATACTACTCTCTCACAAGCACACCCACACACATTAACTATGCAAACAATACACCAATTGATGCTAGTGATGCGTGGGAAAGCAAATAATTTACTATTCACCCGTCCCAAATGAAGCCACATTTAAGATTTTAAACCAAGCACAAATGTATATGCTTTAAGAAGAAAGGTATCTCTTCTACTTGCAATTATTCAATTGTTTGTTCCAGTTTTCTGATCTGGATAAACCAATCATAAATCTCTAACTGATGTTCATCTGTAAAGTGCCATTCACACTGAGCACTATAACTATAAAGATAACTATAACTATATCGTTCACCATTGTAATCTTTTTTTATAGTTGGTGAGAACTCTGCCATCCACTTGACTTAGAACGATTTGTAAAACTATATTTTTATAGTTATAGTGCTCAGTGTGAATGGCACTTAACCCGTTAAGACCGGGAACGCATCTGTGTAACCACTTAAACCATTATTTTAAACTTTGGCTATTCAAAAATAGCCGATATACAAGCTCATAGCGTGGCACTGAGTGCCACAATATGAGCTTGTAGATCTGCTATTTTTGTTTGAAAACGTGTGCAAATCTTTTAATATACTTTATCATTTTTTACTCAAATCTTTGCTTCTGGGGGTCCCTCCCTGGAACAACATATTTTCAGATGGGGGTCCGCGACCAAATACATATAATTTTGGGGGTCCTTGACATGAAAAGGTTTGAGCACCACTGATATTATCATATTATCGGCCTCAGGTCTTAATGGGTTAAGTGAGGTATTTAATAGTAAATCTTAAACAGTGTAATTTAAATGTTGGGGGATTATTATTGCCAATCACCTTTATATGTATGACTCCAGGCAAACCTCTGACACGCTGCTCTATGGATTGGACACAGGAGCCACAAGTCATTCCCTCCACGTCCAGCGACACAGAGCACAGCTTCACTTTCTGTGTCATCATGACTAGTCTACAAGGGAAAAGAGGAAAAACAGAACAAGAATGAAGAAGGGTTTTACATGATGTCGTCACTTACAATATACAAGTACAAGCAGTGTTCTAACATAAATAAACAGAACTGTTCTAACATAAATATACAATACAACAACAGCATTTACTTATCTTTAAGCAGCAGTGTCAAAATTGTGCAGGTACAATATACAGATACAATATCTTATCTTATAGCAGCAGTGTCAAAACGTGCACTTAAGGCTTAAGCAGAGGTATAAAATATCCTATATCTTTCTATATTTAGCAGCAGTGCCAAGTGAAATGTGCAAATAGAAGGAAGGCATATACATAAGAAAGAAGAGTCACTTGTTCTCTGTAAGCCTTGAGATGCCAATTTGTTTAAACAATCACTACATTAGGGGAAAATAGAAATGAGATAATGGTATTGTCTGCCAATTCATACTGCTGTGCAAACAGCCTGCCACAACAACAGGGCTACACAAGTAACACAGTCATACCTCACTGATTCAGTTGTTTGCAATTCAGTAATATACCACCTATTCCTAACAATGTAAAATAAAATGGTGCATTCATAAATTCAGTCAAGTTCAACAAGGTCTCCAAGACATCACAGATTAGTGTCAATCTCTTAAAGTTTCAGTAATGCATATGATTATTCAGAATGTATGCATAACGTGACAAGGATTACATAATCGTCCACTGTTGCTTAATACAATTTTAAGCACCAGAATTTGTTTTTCATGTCAATAAAATTGTCAACACTGCAGTCACAAATTCCCACTCCTGGCTTTGAAGAACTTCAGAGAGAGATCATTCCAGAAATATGATACATGTAATACATCGAAAACGTCACTTAAAAGACAAGGTAATGGAAGCAGCAGTATTTATTTCCTAAATTTTCTGCAGAATCTTTTCAACTAGTTCCAAGTCAATATCTTATTGTGAAACTACTAAGTTGTTGTTTTTAAATACACACATTTACACAATAAGGACTTTAATGTGTGCCTTTCAAACTCTAGAAACGTAATTATAGCACTGGTTTCTATTCATTCCATATAGATCAGTTATAACTGATCTACAAAATGATGAACAAAGACATGCTTATGAGCTTGTCTTTGTCTTTGTTCATCATTTTGTAACAGAGCATGACCTCATCAACGTTTTATCTAAACTTAAGCAAAGTGACCAAAATTCCAACAGCAAAACTTAATATATTTAAATTTATGGAAACACACTTATTTCAACAGACTTATACTTTATGGTTTTATCACGTTTTGAACTTTATCATTTAGTTTTCTACAATGATAATGACAGTTTAACCATGTATTATTTGTCTTAGTTCATCATTTTGTAACAGAGAATGACCTCATCAACGTTTTATCCAAACTTAAGCAAAAGTGACCAAAAACCCAACAACAGCAAACTAAATATGTTTAAACTTATAGGACACACGTATTTCAACAGACTTACTTACTTTATGGTTACGTTTTGAACTCTATCCTTTAGTTTTCTACAATGAGAATAATATTTTAACTATGTATTATTTTGAACCCACATGGATAAGGTTGTCAAATATTTCAGTGTTGTATTTAGTGTAATTCGTGTATCTATAATTTGCACATAATAATGAACATTGAAAGAATATAAATTAAGCTGTTATAGTGACTTTCATAATGGCACAGGTGGAAAAAGTAGTTCACTTAAGTAAAAGTATCAATACTGCAATGTAGAAATACTCTGTTACAAGTAAAACTCCAGAATTCAAAATGTACTTAAGTAAAAGTACCACTGAAGAATATAAATTAAGCTGTAAGTGACTTATATCTTGACACAAACAGTTCTATAGTATTAATGTTACAGTAACATTAATGTCAGTAGCTGACATGAACTATAACAGATGGTATTGATAACGTTATCAATCCACAAACAAACGTTATTGATTGAAAATGATCCATAACTCTCACCTTTATATATAGTTTTGATGAAGTTCTGCTGGTAACGTTGCAGTAAGTACAGTCAGGTTAAGAAGCTAACAGGCTAACATTAGCCTACCAAAGCTTCCATTATAAAGCAGGAATAAAAACAAACATAAGGGACATCCTATAAAACACTGACAAACCGTTGAAACGTTATTTTCCCCACGATAAATAATAGATTAACACATAAACAAGGTGGTTAAAGCTCTATGTTCTTCCCTGGATCCCTTCATGCCCACAACCAGACTGGAACCATAAGCAGAGTTGCCAGATTGTGTGAGAGAAATAAGCAACCAGGTCTATAAAACCAAGCCCAGAAGAAGCCACATGAGCACTTTAAACCTATAAATATACATTGGCTATTTGAAAATAACCGATCTACAAGCTCACAACGCATCGCATGCTTGTAGATCTGCTATTTTTAAAGACATATCTTGGGAAAGGGTGAACATTTTGGAACATTTTAAAATCCACACAAATCTTGTGTGGGGGGGTCTCTGGCACAAAATATTTTCAGAAGGTTGGGTCTACAAATATATATTAATTTGGGGGTCCATGACAAACAACATTCAGGAAACAAGCCCAAATAAGCAACTACACTTTAGAAACAAGCCCAAATAAGCAACTACACTTTAGAAACAAGCCCACATAAACAACTACACGTTAGAAACAAGCCCAAAAAAACACAACCACCAATAATTTACAAGCAACTTTACAGAAAAACAAGCCCAAACTCGCTTATAATAAGCATACCTGGCAACCCTGGTCACCCACCGTCAACAGCTAAATGACTTCCGGTCAGTAAAAAATAAAACCCAGATTATGAAAGGTTTTTCTTAGAATGTTGTAAATTATAACCGGCAGTAACTAGTAATAAATGTAGCAATATATATTTTTAACGAAGATAAAATGGTTGTCTTATTTAAATTACACGACACATTCATGGCAAAAACTTAAGTTAAGGCTTAAAAAAAGTAAATACAAGTCATCATACCAGATACTAAAAGGTGTTCTTTCTACTGTTCTTTTATTAACTAAACTAAATAAAATGAATGCAAGTCATCATTACCAGATATTACATTAATAAAGTTAATACAAGTCATCATACCAGATATTAAAAACTAAATTAAAGTGAATACAAGTCACATTTACAAGATGTTAAAAGGTGTTCTTTCTACTGTTCTTTTATTCCTCCGAGTGGTCCTGGTATTGGGGGGGCTTTGGTGAGTATGTGCCAGTGTTGCCAGATTGTGTGAGAGAAATAAGCAACCAGGTCTATGAAAACAAGCCCAAAAGAAGCGACTATGATACATAAGCACTTTAAACCTATTTGAAAATAGCCGACGCGTTGTGAGCTTGTAGATCTGCTATTTTCATCTAGAAGGAAATGTGTAATATTTTTTGAAACATTTTAACACCACAAATCTTGTATGGGGTCCCTGGCATAACATATTTTCAGATGGGGGTCCGCAGAGAAATAATATTAATTTGGGGGTCCTCCGGTCCTTCACTTGAAAATGTTTGAGAAACACTGGTTTAAACAACATTAGGAAGCCCAAATAAGCAACTACCAATATTTACAAGCAACTTCACAGAAAAACAAGCTCCAAGTCGCTTATAATAAGCCGACATGGCAACACTGTATGTGCGTCTTTGCACGAGAAGCGGGAGGCGGGGCCGAGCGAGGCAGCGACCCCCAACACCCCACCCACACACACCAGCAAAGTCAGCCTTATTCAACCACTACACTTATACCCCACATGAGTAACTGGAGTCCCTCAGGGCTCAATACTAGTGTATTTTCTGTTTTCTGTTATGGGGAAAGCTTACGCTGAAAATAATCGACTATCTGCTATTTTCATCGAATGCTTGGCCACAATAACGATGCTGGGGTTTAAGTGGTTAACCAGTTACGCCTACGTTGCCAAATGCCAATATAATTGTATTGAAAAGATATTGATATACAATGAAAGTGAAACCCCACCATAAGAGATCATTAACAACTTATTCTAGATGTCCAATAAACAGAGTTACTTTACAGAAAACACTTCCAAGTCAAGTCTGGGTTCTGAATATCTGGAGGATGTTCCTTCCTGTAAAGTATCACTAAACCCCTCCTCTTGGAGGGGCAAATGAGCAAAGATACATTCTCAATTCCAAATCATCTTTATAGAGGAAACAGTAGTAGGATTATTAACCTCGAAAGTGTTTGCATTTTATAGTGCTTAGTCATGTTCGTAAATATGAGTTTTCAGTGCTCTAGTAGTTTAGGCTCCCTCAACATTTGGTGTAGAGGGAAATATTAGAGACCTTGGGAATCCTACCCCAGTCAATTAAGTATAGGGTTTACGTGGTTTAAATACCCTGACAATCAGATTCAACAAGAATTTATTCTCTCCAAGATTCAAAATTAAAAACACCTAAAGCCAATTTATGCGTCTTCATACAATGAAGTATAAATCAGGCTCATTTGTCACATTATATGCCAGACTATGCTACAAAATAAACATCAATTTCTAATAATCATGGTCAATGAAAAATATGTGACAACATCTAGGGTAGGTGCCAGCATCTTTTTTTATTTGTGTACAAATGTTTATCTCAAAACACGTCAGAATCGAACCCATGTCGATGCTCACTAACATGAACATGGTTCGGGAACATAACAGGGGAGCCACCGGGCACCCTTACACTCTAATGAAATATAAAAATATAAAATAAACATAAGCTGTTCCCTTCTGTCACAGCCAAAATGAAAACAATTATAACTACGGTAGTAACTAAAATAAATACTGTAACAGTAGTAAATAACATGTAAATAAAACTGTAGCTACACTAATAAAACAATGGGTTTAAGCCTCCAATGGTCACCATACAAATACAACTTCAAGCAACCTACAACAAACCTACTAATAAAACAAACAGGTACGCAATGTGCGTAGGCTCAATGCCCTCTCCATATGTTCTTCCTCACTGGTAGAACATCCATCTGTTCTTCCTCACAGGTAGAACAGGTAATCATCCAGGTGAATGCTAGGCTGCCTGTGGATGCTCTGACCCACCAGGAAAGCCATCTTGTGTGCGTACTGGCAGGGAGCTGGAACTGCAATGATGCCCTGAAAGCAAAATACAGGTTATACACTTAAAAGATATTCATATATTCTCAGTTCTGTGGCGCCAAGGTTCAACAGTGCAGCGTTGCCGGTTGAGTGCAGGCAGAACCGAGAGAAGTACACCAAATCAACTATAGAACAGTGCACACGTCTGCATGTGTAGTTACAGACTAGTACCACCCTTGCTCCATTCGGATCTGTGCGGTTCAAATGATCAATTGTAGCGCAATCATAGCTGCGGTAACTATGGGTGCCCCCCCCCCCTCCTCAGGCAGGAGGTTGAGAATTGACGAATATGGGGAGAAAGGAAAAAGGGAGGAAATAATGGGGCCGAGTTGGAAAAGAAAAGAAAATGGGTCTATTATAGAAACATCTATACTTAAACTAAAACTACACCTTTTTAGTTTTTATCATCATCACGAATCAGCCGTCTGTCCGCCGTTTGGTATTTACTTTATGTGCGGGGCGCACAAGCTTCATTGAGTGGTTGTTTTACAACATGGCACAGAAACAAATTGTTTCTACCACCTGTATGTGTAAATGAAAAGCCTCAGCCGGAGTCTATCGAGTTGTTGACATGAGGGAATTCATTACCATCACCCCAGAGCGCAAGAGCACATTTGGAATATTGTACGGTAACTGCTCATATATTTGGTTAAAAGCTCTATTGTACTGTAATTAGTATTAGCCTGGCTATTGGGTTTTGTAAGGAAGAAATTGTTCTCGGCTGTGTGTAAAGTTTATCATTAAGCAATAAGCAACATGTTTTGCTGCTGTGCCAAACAGTGTTTATGTTCTGATGGGCTGCCATGCCAACTGCTATAGCCTACTGGGGAGTAGTTCCCACGGCTATGGGTGTAATGAAAAACTGCGACTGGTGTTTTCTAGCTGTCTGGGCCTTAAGAGACGTCTGCCAGGACTTGCTTTACTTTTCTAGGCATTATCCAATTAATTTCCATAATTAACAAACTTACCAGGGTATATGCCATGCACAGAAGATATTGATGTAGTAAGCTTAAATTACAGTTGCAGACAGTGTATCTGTGGTTAACATAATCAGACATTGTGGCCAGTCAACAGAACGTCTTGCATTTAAGGCAGTCAAGCAGGAAGTTGCAGTTACCTGCCAGTTGTAGTACATGTGGCAGAGTTTGTAGGTCAGTCGCTGCATGTGGTCAGGCTTCAGTCCACTGGTGTCGTACACCACATTGTAGTGGGTAGGAGACACACTTCCCATGCGAACGGCCTGGCTCACAATGTAAAAGTCGTACCTGGGAGGATTTTTTTAACAGAATTTTAGAATTCAACGGAAATGATTTTGTGTAACAGTGTTCAGGGTGGAGGGAGATGGTTGGGTACACAAGTGTTTTTTTTTATTTTTCGTTTGCTACAGCAATCAACCCTCATCAATTAATCTTTGTTAACCACTAAAACCCTATACATCTTATGGTCCCCCCCCCTTTTCGCTCTACACCATAGATCTGCAAGATCACAATGCTTGATCGAGCTTGTAGATCTGCCATTTTTGCCAAACGTTAGCACAAGAACAGGGACGCTATGGTTCAACTATGAAAGGACAGAAATGTGGATCATGTGAGAAGCACTATGGATGCCTGCAATGTCAATCCCCCTCCCAAAAAAAAGATTATAAACAAACACTGACAGTTTCACTGTAGTGTAGCTGGTGGGTTTTGGGAAATACCAGCCGCTTTTTGTTGTGGTCTGTAGACTTTAGATTTAGTTCCCCACCTCACATAGTTTAGCGACATACTGATGAGTAGAGAGAACTTACCACTCGGGTCTGGTGACATCTGTGTCAACAACAGTTCCCGGGGGAGGGTTGGTCAGCTTGCCATTCATGTAGGCGAAGAACCTGGAGGAGATGCGCTTCTTCACCACCACCACAGTCAACTTGGGCCTAGAACAGAAGACCAAGGTTGGAGATGGAGATCAAAATAAAAAAGAGGCTGCACACTCGTAGCCACAATGCATAATGTGTATTAAAACCAACGTTTTGACCAGAGGTCTTTTTCAGGGTTTCAACAAGGACAGGCAAGGGAACAGGACACAGATGAGTACCATTAGAGGGGGAGGGGTCCTCAAATCAAAGCGCCCTGGGGTGGGAGGGGCAAGTAATTAATCAGGCACAAACAATCACTACTACACAAAAATACATTTAAGAATACCCTTTGAAATGTCAAACAGACATCGAATCTAAATATCAGGAGAATAAACAGCACAATGTACCATCTCACAATAAAGTGATGTGAATTTGAAACAATATAATTAGAAACACAGGGCAGATAACTAGCCTGGCCAAATTAAGGTGGAACCTAGCAACAGCGTTCTGGGACCCCTCTATTGTTAGTCATTCTGCTGATAAGGGGCGGTGCTGTGGCAATTCTGAGATTACACAGCAGAACGCTGTTTTTGTCGCATTCCTAAGCCAATAATTTGATGACTGGGTCATCGGTCAATAGGAGACTCAGTAGAAGACTCTCTCCTACTGTTTGAGTCTCGCTGGTCATCCAATTATAGGCTTAGGAATGTGTCAAAAACAAAAAATCTTTCATGAATTCAAGGCTTCATGGGGTGTTTAATTGATAGAAAATAAGATTTGTTTTTGGTGAACTACTCCTTTTAGGGAATTATCTTATGCACCAGGAAAGGGGTCATTACATAATCTATTGTCCTTATGATAAATATGTGGGTTAAGACCACACATGTCCTCAAGACACGCATAGCAGAACATCTGTTTTGATTATCTCGTTTCACATCACTTTGTTATAGATACTAGATTGTGCCGTTATTCTCCGGGTATTTAGATGATGTTTGTCTGACATTACTAAGTGTATTTTTAATATTGAATCTTATCAATTTGGGCTAATTACTCACCCCTCCTACTGTACCTCAGGGCACTTTGGTAATGATACTCGCCTGTGTCCTGTCCCCTATAAATATGAGTACCTTACTGGTCCTCGTTTAAACCCTGAAGACAACCTCCAGTCAAAACATTGGTTTTAATAAACATTCTGCATTGTGACTACGAGTATGCCACCTCTTCTTTTTGGTTTTTAAGTTTTATACTGTGGTCAACACCTCCACTCTACTGGTGGGAGCCCCTCCTTTTTGCACATCTCCCTAGAGATGGAGACCAGAAACTGTTTTGAGCATTTCATACAGCACATCTGTCAAATAAACAGATTCTAGATGTTTGTTATTCAGTACGTAATGAACTAGTTCGTTTAGTCCCTACAGGCTTCTGTAAGTTGAGAGCTGGTTTTCTGGAGTGTAATTAGTTTGACTTACGTTGGAGTGGTTGGCTCACTGAAAGAAAGCTCCAAGCAAAATGGCTGCCAAGTGGGGTCAGCCGCAAAGCTTCTTTCCTATTGGTTTAATACCCGGTCAGTGTTCGAAGTTGAACTCAAACCTTTTAACTCATTGCACTTTACACGCTTCACAGCCGTCAACCAGCTGCCAATGGGACGCTCCACCCTTTGCTCCCATAGAATGACATTAACAGGGAAGCTGACACTTCTGACGCGTATGAAGCACATGTGACCGTGCCTTAAATTGTATACAATTATCCTACCAATGTCTCTGCTTATCTCTTTTTTTGGGACTACTCATAGTTGGAAGACTAGAAGCAAAGCCAACAATACTTATAAGGCAGAAGACTTTGGCCTTCAAAGTTCTAACTTTAGCCATTCAAAGTTCTTACATGTAGTCAGTCCCCATCGTCCTGATGGAATCCTTGAGCTGTTCAACCTCATAATCCACCACGGTTGCCAGCATCCCGTCTCCCACTCCATCTCGATACACGATGATGCGGGCAGGCAGGAAGTTGTTGAACTTGTAGTAGTCCTTGAGTGCACCTGAAAAACAAATTCCATCTCACAAATTAGGCTGAATCAGATGATTGAAGGCACAGAGTCAGCCTCGAATGCAAAGGCAGAACATTTAAATAAGCTTAAAGTACCGATGAAGGCCATCTTCAATCCATCGATGAGTTCCTGTCCTCTGTCCTGCAGAACACACTTGGAGTACCACCTATTCAAGAACACAGATATATCATAAGACAAGAATGCCACCTATCCGACAGCACAGATATCATTTAATTTAATATTCGACATGTTACAGCACAGACACACAAATTGATTATTTTGGCAAGAACACCAAGCACAGTTTGACCTCCTCACTATTGGTTGATTATGATATTGGTAATCTAGGAATGGAAGCAGCGGCACATGTGAAACCTTCTGGAGAAGACTGTCACCTAAATAGTAACCTTTTCTCATTCACAACACCCCAGTTTCCAGAGCCTGCTCAACTACGAGTTGCATAAAGCAGGTATGGAAAAACAAAACAAAGCATGTGTTAAGAGTTATATTATTAGCAGGGGTGCAACACCAAAAATGGCAGATCTGCAATCTCACGTGTTTTCTCGCATGTTATGAGCTTGTAGAGCAGCTATTTTGATAATAAAATAAAAGCCTGTGCCTCTCGATTAATCAAGAAAGTTATCAATTGAATAATCGCTAATAAAGATAATTAGACCCCATATACTGTACAAACCTGGTCATGCCATTGTTCAGACTGGCCACCAGAGCACCAATAGATCTCTTCCCAGCAGTGGTGTCGTGGTAGCTGTCGATTCCTACAATCATCAGCTGCTTGAGCTACAACAACGGAGAAGTGTAATGTTTCAGAAGTTGTGTTAATCCATTCAATCCAGGAACGCATACTGTGTAATTTTAGATTTGTTTTAACTATAACCATTATTTTATACTTTTCTTATGTCAAGGACCACCCAAAATGATTGTCTTTTTATATATATATATATATATATATATATATATATATATATATATATATATATATATATATATATATATATATATATACACACACACACAGATTTGCACACATTTTCACGATTCTTTCCCCAAAAATAGCAGTTTAAAGCTCATAGCCGCGCTTTGACCTTGTATATCTGCTATTTTTGAATAGCCAAAGAAATATTAAGTGAGACAGATGCATTCCCGGATTGAATAGGTTAACAGGTATGAATGCAACTTGTGAAAACATCAAATGATTGATTGCATGTGACAGCAGGGACTAACCGGGATCTCCACACTCCACAGCTCTCCTCCCATCTTGCAGGCCATCTGCAGCGCGATCTTGGTGGCTACGGTCATGAGGGCCTGTGGGCGGCTGAGAGTGCGAGCCACCACACACTGACTAGGGGTGGGGCAGTCCACACAGAGGAACTTCTTGACACTGTCGTATTTGTCCTTCTTATTGGTGGGGAGGACCACTACCACCTATGAGAGAGTACATCAAGACGAGTCGACACTGGCTCAACAGCTATAGGTTCATGTTATGGGTACAGAGTTGCCTCATTCCAGTGCAACAAGTCTCCTTAACTTAATTTTACCCAGGGACATCTGTTTGGAATTATTACCCATTATTATTTTTACCCAAATATAAAGGAAAACTTCTGGGCTAATTAGCGAAACTCTGAGGTCCTCCAATGTTAATACTAATCCCATGTGAATAGACATCTCAGTAATTTGAGTAATTTTCTTTTGCCTCGTCCTTGAGTAGAAAGGATGCCGTTGAGACGTGTTTCAGCTTTTTGAACGTGTGATCAACCATAGTTCATCCATGGAGGCCAGTGTGTACATTATCTGCTCTCGGGAGATCAGAATCTCATGGATCACAAGATCATGATTACTTACAAATAATCGCTATATTTGTTAGCCTGGGTGACAGGTGCGTTCAAATGCAGAATCTGTGACATCAGCTATTTGGAACGTTAATCGACTTGTATAGCATTACTGATCCTCATCATTCCTTTTAACTTCCTTACCTATATATTCCTTCAAGACTGTTATCAAGCATAATTTCTGTCAACATTCTTTAGTTCTTATGTATGTTGCGGTCATCTTTTAGGATTCCTAGGAAGGCCACGTGACAAGACAGGTTGTTTTTCTTTGGCCTCTTCAGCACATCATCTTTCTTTTTCGTTATTGTACCGTAGTATTTTTTCTCATGTTTTTAACTATGTGCAAATAAACTACACTAAAACTAAAACTTAAGTGGGATTCTTAGCCAATAAAAATGCTCTGCTGGAATTACTGGAGTAATGCATAATAATTCCAATTACAGGATGTCTGTCCTCTTTGAATGACATACCCTCCAGAATATGACTTTACATTTACAGTCATGCAAACCTTACTAATGTGGTCAGTGTGTCGTCACTAATCAATTTGAATATTTTCATGATTAGTTGATATATAAAACAATTATGAAAGACCGTTGATTATTTGAATTAATTTAACAGAATCGTAAAAGAAAGGATAGTTGCAATACTTACCATCTGAGTGTCCTGTGTCACATTCTGTTGCAGAGCTCTGAGGAGAGCCTCCTGCCGATCCTCATAATCCACCCTTTAAAAAGGAAACATAACAGTTTAATGTGACATACGTAAAAACACAAATGACATAATTATGCATGTTAACATCTTGGTATGTTGTGACAGCTTACAAGATTTTTGTAAAACAGACTGTCCCACAAACTTTGGAATTTGTAACGTCTGCAATTTAAAGACACAACTGACACCATGTGGACAAAAACACACTTGCACTTCAGTAACTCACATAGTCGGTCTGTCCAGCTGGATGCCCAAAGGACCGGAGACCTTGCAGAGGGTCTGCACCAGGGACTGGGCCTCATTGCTGTTGCGTCTGGTGCAGAACAATGTCCACTTACGCAGAGGGGTGCAGCTGATGATAGGCAGCCCACGCATCTCTCTGGACCAATCGGCTTGCATGGGGTTGTAGTCGTACTGAGTTGAAAACAAAAACATAAGCAGTTTTGTCCCAGCTTACCACTTCCTCAACATTCTGAACAGAGTTTCAACAAGTTCTAAACCCAATTCAGAGTTAGTCTCACGCCCCTACATGCTCACAATGCAGCACGGATAAAACGTGTTGTGAGCTTGTAGACCATCATGTGGAGCACAAATTAGGCTTCGGATAGCGTTTCATTGATGAAATTGATGAAAACTTTATCTCAAGATTATTGTGAATAATTAAGTCCCATTTTCTACTGCAGACAAGGTCAAGGTTGAACATTTACTGACATTCTTTGAATTGTTTGGCCTATGACATGCCCAAAATAGGGATGCCAGGTACATGTCTAATATAATTTATAATAACTACATTAAGTAATATTAGTACAAAGTGGATAGTTTCCAAAGAAGAAGGGAAAGGACTGATGACATTTTCCATTCTCTTCCAGATTTCTTGCACAATGCTTCCTGACCAAAACTATGAGCCAAAGCTGGTCGTTTTTTTTTACCGAGCGGGAACCCTGGAAAATCCTCTCAGACTGGAGGACTCTGCCCTTCAAGTTCAGGAGCTCTTTATCGAAGTTGAGACCCCAGGTGTTCAGCTCCGTCTGGGCTTCAGGGTTCCTTAAAAAAAAAAAGAAAAAAAAGGAGGTTGGTTCTAAAGTAAACTGCTAGGACACTGATGCTCATGAAAAACAGACTTGCAAAAATAAACGTTTTGAAAATAGCTTAAGTCATCTTTTTGGTGATTCTTATGACTCTGTTGTCTGCTAGAACTGCCATTCCCAGAATTGGAAGTACCGTTGCACTCATGTACCAGGATTGTAAAATAATAACTCTTGTACACGTGCCTGCTATCATAAAATATATGAGTGTGACCTACTTTTGAATTTGGTTTACAAAAGAGTTGAGGCGTGCCTCTCGCTGTTCTGGGCTCAGTCTGGTCTGAGCGGACAAGTCCTTCATGATGTTGAAGTCGGCACGCATCTTGTCGGTCAGACCTGTGGGTAATGGCATTCTGGTTTTAAAGGCAATTTTTCTATATTCTTTATGCTATAAAGGTGCGCCAAAGTGCATGCATTGACAGTAGTCAACGGTATTGTCTATGCTTGCACACTGGCACAAATATATCTAACAAAACCATTATTCAGATTAGCTGCAGCTGCGTTCCTTACATCACTGGGTACTGTAAGGTTAGCCTACCATGTTTTTACCTTTCTGTGCTGGAAAACAAACCTTTAGCCTTGGCTTTCTTGCCCCTTTAACCCCATAACGGGAGTCCCCCAGGGCTCTATACTGGGTGCGCTACTTCCCCCCACCCCCCCTCAACAACAAATTTTTCACCAAATATTAGCCCCTGAATAGGGATGTTAGGGTTCAAGTGGTAATGGAGATGAAAGTGGCGTGAAGGAGCTGGTACCTGTGAGGAAGCAGAGTTCAGGGACCAGCATGGCGGGTCCAGGGTCTGGTGCCCCAGCAGGACCTCTCCTCTTCAGCTGGCTGACCAGCAACGCCTGGTCATTGCAGCGGATGTCCAGCCCATATTGCTGAAGAAAGATTTAATGATTTAATTAGTAAAGTGTAGACCTTTTAAAACAGTACACGGACGGTCCATGAGTTGATGTCACAACAAACAATAATAATCTGTGCTTGCTGTCAAGTTTTATGCGTTTACAAATCAAATGTGTCCATTATATCTTCATGCAAATTATGGCCCTGCTCGAACAAAATCAGTTGCTGACAGCACATTTACACTTTACAAAACTTGATTGTTGGTGTTCTATAATGCTACTACTTATGATGGTGCCCTATTAATGTGTTGACAGCTGGAAAACTTACTGTCTTGTAGTAGTCGGCGAAGGAGATCTCAGTGTCTGCTCTGGTGAACGTGTTGTTTGGAGTGTGATCCCATGCAATGTCATCAATCCTGTACGTTTTATTGTTGTACCTGTGGAAAGTAAGAATATATGGGATTTCTGCAGAAATACATCAGTGGATTATAGAAACTCAGTAGCATCCATTTCAGGTGAAGATGTATCGTTACCATTTCCAAAAATAGCAGATCTAAAAGCTTACAACTGAGCTTGTAGCTCTGCTATTTTGATCATTTATTTCAAGTACAAAATAGGGCATACGTGGTTAAAACCAGGAAAAGCCAACTACAGACGATATGAACTCATATGACGATATTCAGCAACCTAAATCAATTTGTCTGCCAAAAGTACATCAGAACACCTTGGAAGCTCCTCTTACTTTGTGAGGACGATGAGGCCGACCAGCTCCTTGGTGCATGACTCCTTGAAGCGCTGCATGCCATGCAGCTGCTTCAGGTTGGTCATAAAGTCCAGAACCGTCTCACTGCGCAGCACCTTGTGGCTCACATCGGCACACATCATGATGCTCGACTCGTACTGCAAGATCGTCGTCTGGTAGCCTGGCCAGATCGTCAATCTGAGAAACATTGTGTTGAAAGGACGAGAGAAAGAAAAACAAGACAATCTAATGTAAACAGTCATGAACAATATTAAGATATTTCATGATCGAAACGTTGAGATCGACAACAGAAGGAGGAGCATTATTTCCAGTGTGCAGATTATATTTTCTCTATGGTTCATACAGCACCTCTGCTGTGGGATGTGGAGTGGATCAGTACCTGTGCTATGGAATGTGGAGTGGATCAGTACCTTTGCTGTGGGATGTGGAGTGGATCAGTACCCGAGCGAGATGTTGAGCGGATCAGTACCTGTGCTGTGTGAGATGTTGAGGGGATCAGTACCTGTGCTGTGGGATGTTGAGGGGATCGTCGGGGTTGTAATAGTGCCGTCCAATCTGCTGCATGTTCAGCATTCTCAGGATCCTAACAAATGTAAGAGTAATCAAGTACTAGAATTACAAAGTGAAGAAATAAGTGCAAAGCAGGGGTGCAACTGCTAATCAATAGTTATCAAAACTTTTCAAAAATAGAAGAAATAGCCTATATACACTAGCTCACAAAGCGTAGCGATGTGACACGCTAAGAAAATTATTGCAGCTCTAATGCAAAGTTGCATTTGTAGGTTTACTGAGCAGGAATGTTCATTTTCACCAACACCAATGTGCTCTGAAGCATAAATGACCCAGTTATACCATCACTTTGACAACACAACTATCATTCCAACTATCAAACTCTTGGTCCCAACATCCACTTAAGCCCCATTTACTTTGTTGTACAATGAATAGCAAAAATAACAGATCTACAAGCTCACAACGCACCATGACGTGTGAAGAGCATGTAGATCTGCCATTTTTGACTTGCCAAAAATAGGGATGCCAGGTTGAAAGTGGTTAACCACATGAACCCTAGCATTCCTAGTCTGGCTATGTCATATAAGCTCTGTGGACATCGCATCCTCAGGCTGTATTACAACAGTTCTGTTGAAGGCATCCTAACAGGCTGTGTCACGGCCTGGTACGGGAACTGCACTGCCCGAGAAAAGATCAGCCTACAGCGAGTAGTGCGATCGGCAGAGCGGATAATGGGAATCGAGCTCCCAGCGCTCCAGGAACTGTACAAAAAGCGGTGCGTGGTCAAAGCCAAGCGCATCATCAAGGACAAGCACCACCCAAGTCACAGACTGTTCAAACCCCTACAACGACCGCGACCGGGCAAGGGGCTCTACCGCAGTATCAAGAGTTCCACCACCAGGTACTGGTGCAGTTTTAATCCGGCTGCTGTCAGAATGCTGAATGGGGCATAAGCCTGAATGAGGCATAGGCCTTGTTCAGCAGCCTGACAACAGGCGGTGCAGACTTCTCTGGTCTCTGGCTCTTCCTGAACACACCTGTGGATTATACCAGGGACAATGACTTGGACTTAGCTCCCCCTCGGACACACCTGTGGACTACACCAGGTACAAATGACTTTTTGTTGCACTCCCTCATGGAGCTACTTGCGGATTATACTAGGGTCAGTCCACCCTAGGTGGACACGCACTGACCTTTTGCACCTAATCCCATGTATAACGCACTGACTTTTTTTTGTCTTTTTATTGTGCTCTTTTCCTCTAAGCACCTTAACGTCCATATGTATATCATGCACAGTATAAGTATAACATGCACAGTATACAATACATTGCTGCTATGCTCAGGCACCTTTAGTTTTTTTTTGTTTTTTATTATCTCAGGTACTTTGTAAATATGTAGATAACTTGTCTGGCCTTCTGTTGCTCTCTTGTTTTGATCTCCTTCCCACTTGCCCCCCACCCCCTCTTCTTCTCCCACCCCCCCCCCTCTTCTTTCTATGGAAACTAACGTTGCGATGGGAACGATGTACAAAAACAAATTTCACCCACTTTTTTACCTTGTACACCTGTGTTGTGACAATAAAACTGATTCTGCATGACTGTAGTTCCCTTTTCCAGAAGATGGCATTCTCATTTCCTGTTCCAGACACTGGCATTCTCATTTCCTGTTCCAGACGCTAGCATTCTCATTTCCTGTTCCAGACGCTAGCATTCTCATTTCCAGTTCCAGGTCAGTTTCTCAAAGCTTCATTTGATTGGCTCAGTAGCAGATTTGAACTGGAAACACACAATACCTTTATGAGTTTTCCGGTTCAAATCTACTGCTTAGGGTGCATCCACACATGTACGTCAAGTTGACGCTAGGGTTGCCCTTGTTCCGGTTCCGGCCATTTTTGGCCGTTACTCAATGAAAACCGGAACCCGGATATGCTTTTCAGACGGACGTCGGGACGGAACTTCCGATTTTTAACTTAACATGGGAGTGGATGGGACTTCCGAGCGCCAACTTGACGTACTGTGTGGATGCACCCAAAGCCATTCAAATGTGGCAATGATTTAACCGACCAGGAACAGGAAACGGGAATGCCACCTTTCTGCTAAACAGAACTAGTTATGCACAGAGCCAATTAGCCAATTAGAGCAAACATTCGCCAAAAATGGCTTATCAACAAGTTCACCACATGTTGACATGGACTATTCCCCGCTAAGAGATCTGGTGTAGAGGGAGAAATTAGCGCACCAAGAAAATATACCAGTCTATGGTTTAAGTTGGTTAATGCAGCATATCTTCTGTGAACTTGTACAGTGTTATACAATATTGCAGATTAACTTTTTTTTCTTTTAAATCTGACCTTTTAAAGATGATGTTGTAGAACTGAAGGCACCCAGGCGAGGTGGGAGGTAGCTCATTGGTCAGTGTAACGGTTATCTGGACCTTCTCTCCATGCCGGGTCTCGCTGTGAAGCACCGTCTCCTAAACACACCATCAGTAGGACTACATTAGAAGCACCGTCTCCTAAACACTACATTAGAAGCACCGTCTCCTAACACATCATCAGTAGGACTACATTAGAAGCACCGTCTCCTAACACATCATCAGTAGGACTACATTAGAGCTGGGATATATCAACATTATAACCACTATCATTATGGGATAGTCTGGGATTTTGTTTATCATAATGCCTGTGGTAAGGCATAACAGTTGTCTTTTCTTGATTTTTATCAGCCAATGCCATCATTTTATACACATTGCAACGTGTTGTGAACTTGTAGATCAGATATTTCTACCATTTGACAATTGTTTTTATTGTTTTAAGAAAATCACAATATCGAGAGGTATTTGGTCAAAATATTTTTGTTGGACCAATCAGCTGGGCTACATGATCGTTAAGATTCCATTCTTTTTCATTTACTGTTTGAAAAAAAAGTGCAACATTTTTGTGCCAGGTGAGATGTGACTGCTTTGGTTTTAGTACCTTGTTGTGAAGTCTGCGAGGCAGAAAGAGAATGGCCCCGTCGAAGGAGCGTGCATTGCCAAGCGTTTCGTCGTGCTGATAGAGAAGGGCGCTACGCAGGCGGCGGGACTCCATGGGAGGCTTGTAGTCCACGTGGTACTGATACAGAGCCCACTGGGGACGCGATATGATGCGCAAGAAGTTGGCTTTCAACTCAATGACAGAGCCAGTGGTTCCTTGAAAAGCAATCGGTGAACACAGAGAGGAAAAACATAATTAATGGCGTTATGCCTACTGCAGGTGGGTATCGTGTTGTATATAGGGTAGGGTAGTGTATAATTTGAAATATGATGGTTCCAATACCGGTGGTATATGGTTTTCTTTGAAACGGTTCCTATTCCTAAATAATCCAAAACTGCTTAACAGCAGGAGAAAGACTGTTCTTTAAATTGAACGTCTTTCTCTAAACATCTTTTTAGAGCTTTTCAGAATTAGGAACCAAAAGAAAAAAATATATACAAATTAGCATTTATGAATCATGAAACATCACTTTCATCAATTTGTGTTGTTTCTGATAATTTGTTTATTGCTTTATGGATAATTTCTTAAGTTATATTTTCTTAATTTTTATTTGCATGTTGGAGATAAAATGTTATAATTTTAAAAAGTCCTTGGTGCTGAAATTGAGATGACGTCGCCGTCATGTGTGAGCTTTGAAGCGTTACATTCAAATGCACACCCCAATAGTTATGTAGCCATGTGTTCTGCACTTACTGTAAGTTACCTAGAGAAACAATTGTGCATCTTGTGTGTGTATTATTTTTATACAATCATGTCATATACAGACCAGCCTTGCACTCTTTGACATGCTCCATGGACTGTCTGGTGTTCACTCCTGCATCGTGGAAATCGCGGCGACGTCCTCGCTCTCCAATCTTCACCTTCTGGAAGCCCCCAGAGATCTGCAGCACATCCTCTAAAAATTGATAAACAAAAAACAAAAAACTTGCATGACACAAATGACTTGCCTTCTGCTTAGCTATATTTATTTAGCATTTGAACCAGGATAGGATATCATCACAATCTATTTAAGATTTGGGCTCAGTAATGCATGTCATAACACCTATTCTGCAATCCTTTAAAAAGGTAGGGAAAGTTATTTTCTTTGGTCAAAATCAGTGTTAAATAGCTCTATATTCTGAGAGTACTCATTGCTATAGAGTGTTTGTTAAGTAACAGGAGTCTCTTGTCTCTCCCGCTCTTCAATTTGATCCAATCAGGATAGAGAACTCAGTCAAGATACAGATTAAACAAGTGAAATTGGAAGTGGTGACACAAAGAAATGAGCAGAACAAATTGGAACGCTACAAAAAATAAAGCTGATAAATAGGTACTCTCCTGATTTTTTTTCTTCTGTTTATTAACCCATTTAGACCTGAGGCCGATTCTAATAACGCCTTCTAAATCATGACCTATGTTTCCTGAAAAACTTCAAATGTTTATTCAAAATTTACAAAATTATGTGGCTATATACTGTACATGGCAACAACCCCAAAAGGGGTTCCTGTCTTGAAAGGTATAGTTACAAATAGGGTTAAAAAGCTGGAGAGGCGGGGAGACCCCTGTGAGTGAACAAACACTCTATAGCAATGATCAGAATATAGTGCTTTAACCTTTTTATTACAAAACTCTTTTTTTTAACCAAAAAATATCACTTACCCTGGGGACTTAGTTTTCATTATGATCCTATTCAAGAGATTAAACTGATCAAAAATTTCCATGCAAATTTTGACTGATTACATTTTTTAAAGAATGACAACCATCAGTACAAGGCAGCAGAAACACCACAAGAACAGTAGGATACAAGATAAGTCAGACTGCACCTTCTGTAGCTACAGCTCCTGGGGCAGTCTTCTGCCTGCCTCTGCCAACCAGCTCCACCTCAGCAGGAGCAGGAATAAGCGGTGCCAAGTCAGCTTCTTGAGATGGGGTCTTCAAAAAATACATTCATGTCAATGAGTTAGGCTGGCATTAGGGCTGTCACGATTATTAAATTTACTTACAGTAATTAATTGTCATACAAATAATTGTGATTAACGATCCAATTGTGTGGCTTTTAGGCCTTGTGAACTAAAGTGGGAAGGGGAAATCCACCCATTTTCAATATTTAACTATGTCATTAATATAGCATAAAGGAGTTGTGTGGAAATAAGAAAAAATTAAAAAAAAAATTAACATTGCAAAAAAATTTAACATTGCAAAAAAATTAACATTGCAAATTACACTGTGATGACTCATCATGGTGTAATTTGCAATGTTAATTTTTTTGCAATGTTAAATTTTTTTGCAATGTTAATTTTTTTTTTAGTTTTTTCTTATTTCCACACAACTCCTTTATGCTATATTAATGACATAGTTAAATATTGAAAATGGGTGGATTTCCCCTTTAAGTACACAAACAAATGGCCGATACCAATAATCAAAATAAATAATGTATTATTGCCAAAATATGCCATATTCAATATTATATACTCAATTGTTTTTATAAAATAGTGGAAATAGCTGATCTACAAGCTCAGTAGATCTGCTATTTCCACTTTTTTGGAAAATGTTTTAAAACATGTGAACCTTTTTCAACATGGAAACGATTTTGACGATTAAGCAAAATAACTTATCTCACATAATTGCGATTATGTAATAATTGTGACAGGCCTAGCTGGCATCACTCACTACATCACTATTCTGAGCATGTGATAATAGAACATTCAGTGAAAATAGCCAATCTACGAGCTCACAACGTGTTTGTGAAGCGTTGCTTGGAGATTTACAGCAAAGAGGTTTATTGTAGAGGGGGAAAAAAGGAGGGGCCAAGTACAGGCCACTGGGGGACCCGGGTGATATCCCCACCAAAAAAAAAAGAGAACATTTTTGATTCTCCAGTAGGCTACTTTTCTCCAGTTCTAAGAACCAGATTAGAGTGGAACAACTCTATAGTCTCTTTAACAATTAGGCCTGACTACAGTTCCCAGAGTGGGAAGTGCTTATGGATTGTTGTCAACTAGCTGCACAAGTTAAAATGTAGAACACTTGTGCCAACTTGATTGTGTATCATCATCAGCTCAAAATGAGTCAAAATGAGAGTGAATACCAACAAAAGGATTATTGGGGATGACAAAAGGCTGGGAACATAGGCTGGGAACATCTGTATTTATAATAATTACAAGTGCAACGCTTCTGCAAGTCAACTAAACTGATATGTTTGTCATTTTAAACATGTTCTGCAGTGACATCAGTACCATTCCCGGAGCTGCAGTCTCCTGGCCACGTGCTCGGCCCCTGGATCTGGCTCGTGCTCGTCCACTCATTTTGACTTTTTCAATCAAGTTTCAATCCTGCATTTGAAGAACAACATTAAAAAGTTACCACCAGGCTACTAATGCAGTCACAGTTCAGATGTAACATGTAATATATATACCCACATAAAGTTCCTCCTAGTACCAATAAGTTATTGGTACTGGTCAAAGTGTTAATTGGCACCATGTGCTTCACCTGCAACAAGATGGCGCCTGACAAACAAACCAATTTAATTGGCGTTTATTGTTGGAGAAAATATAGCATCTATAAAATAAATGTTCGTATATAACTGTCAAATTGTTAGGTAGGCCTAATTTAAAAAAAGGCTTATTATTCCCATTAAAGCTTCCACACGAAGCCCCAAGGGTTGAAGGCCTGGGTTAACATGAATTTGTTGAATTCATTAAACGAACCAATTTGTGGGTCGCACGCAGACATTTTTATAAATTCCTATTCCTTAACAGCAGGAGAAAGACTGTTCTTTAAATTAAACTTCTTTCTCTAAACATCTTTTTAGAGCTTTTCAGAATTAGGAAAATAAAGAAAACACATTTTTCATGAATTTGAAACAAATTCAATTATTTTTCAAAAACACGGAAATTCCATAAATTATAAAACAAATGTTTAAGTAGTGAAAATAGCCTAATCTACAAGCTCCTATATATACTATTTTCACTAGTTTGGTTCCTGGGGAGACATCACATTTTCTCTTTTGGGTCGAGCTAAAAAGTTTGGGAACCAATGCATTAAACCATCATTCCATCATTCACCACTCGGTAACTGCTCATTAAAGTACAACATCTTAGTACAACACCCAGGAAAAACAAGTCCTCTTCAAACTGTACCGTGTACATTAATAAAAATTGCCCAACTAACCTTTGAAAACGTGTCTGTCGACTATCCGATCAATGCATGTGATTATGGATCTGCTCCGTCACTCAGTCTGCATCACACACTCCTGTCGAACTCCTTCAATCAGAGACCGAATCACTCATCGTGGTATCACTCCGCAAAATCGTTTCGCACATGCGTTGGCCCCGAAACATGACTGTCATATCATTACCGTCATGGATAAACTTCAACCTGGTGTTTGCACTTTCTCCATTTACGACCCGTACATCTACATAAACGTTCAGATTTCAAATATAAAGTGCTTACCCCATGGCCACGGATGTAAAAAATTATGTACGGGTTCTCAAGAAGTACCCGTATATTCTGTATTTTTCAATAAAAAGCATTTTAATCCAATTGGTGGCCATTTTCTCATAGAGTTATAATGTATCAGAGTGCAATACACCTCCCAACCGATAGGGTCACGTAGACGAAAGGAAATATATGAAGAAAATTCGGAGAAAATGGCCACAAATCAGATTCAAATGCTTTGTATTGAATAATACGGAATATACGGGTACTTTTGAGGGCCCGTAAATAATTATAACATCGGTGACCATGAAGTAAGCACTTTATATTTCAAATCTGAACATTTATGTAGATGTACAGATCGTAAATAAAGAAAGTGCAAACACCAGGTTGAAGTTCATCCATGACGGTCGTGACAGATGACCGTCGTGTGATCAATGGCTAGCACACACATACACCTACTTTTCAAATGATTTCCCCAATTTGGACAGTAAGCGTTTCTAAATGAATGGAACAGTTATTCATTCGGGTTTTTTTATTTAAGTAAGAAAGTAGTTTTTAAACCAAACAACAAGTTGAAAACGCTGAGCAACTTTGCGCTTGCGAACTACTTTTTCTAGCGTAATGATCACGGCCAACCTACGGTGTTGCCCGGCCTGTGGACAAGCTGAAAAAGAGAACGTCCACCAGAGGGCAGCAAAGCACCTCCACTAAACCTCTTGAAACATTACTCCAGGTAACATATAACCAGAGCCTCCACACATTCACTCACATTTTGTACTTAAGTAAAACATTAAACAAAGTATCAATCAAACTGCAATATATACATACTCTGTTACATGTATAAGTCCGGATTTCATTCAAAATGTACTTTAGTAACAGTACAAAAGTATTGGCATCAAAATGTACTTATATAAAGTACAAAAAGTGAAAGTACTCATTATGCAGAATGTAAGCTTTCAAAAATCTTTGGAAAATAGCAGATCTACAAGCTCACAATGCCTCTCATCGCGACGCATTGTGAGCTTGTAGATTGGCTATTTTCAAATGGCCGAAATGTATAGGGTTGAAGTGGTTAATGTATGTTTTGTAATAATAAAAATCTACAAAGTAACTAGTAACGATATTTGGATCCGAGATGTAGTGGAGTAGAAGTAAAAGTATTGGAAATTAGAAATACTCAAGTAAAGTAAAAAAAATACCTCAAAATTGTACTTAAGTAAATTTACTTCGTTACTGGTCTGTTAGTGTTACACGTTAGTGGAACTCAAACTTTTTTTATTTCAAGCGGACCCCCATGGTAAGGACACAGACAGTGTTTTGGTTCCCATGATTATGCATGATTATGCATGCACTTCATGGTATCACAACACCTCCAAGGCCTTAAAAACAAGGCTCCAAACATCCCAAAACAAACTTGTAAGGCTACTTCTTGGCCTCAATCACAGAACCCATCTAACCCCTGCTCATTTTGCTAGGATTGGATGGCTTAGGGTTGAGAACAGAGTACAGCAACTTGCTATGGGCCTGGTCTTCAAGATACACCACAACATTGGGATCCCCCTGTATTTGTCAAAATACTTCCAAAATGTTAATGCAGTCCATGATCATAACACCAGAGGCAGCTCCACAAATCATGTTCAACCCAGATTTGGCTCAACTAAGGGTATGAACTCGTTCTCATGCTATTCATCAAAAATGTGGAATGCCCTACCAAAAGGAGTAAAGGAGTGTAAAACCCTACTCACTTTCAAAACTGCCCTAAAGATACACCTTCAGGAGGCTGCAATTCGAAAATGGCCCCTGTCTAAGTCTTAACCTACCCCCCCTACCCCCCCCCCCCCCTCCTTAATTTTCCTCTTTTGTATATATATTTTTTTTTTTTCCTCTCGTCATACCAGTAACCTGAAAGCTGATTGTATGACATTCTGTATAGTAGTGTGTATATCTGCCTGCCTCTTATATTTCATCATGATTTGTGTGCATGGGGTTCTCATCTTAAACAAGCTTAGTGCTTAATGAGGGTTTCCAGTTTAGTAGACCTTGTATTGTGAATTTGTACTTCCATGTACTGTTATGTACTGTCATGTACTATTACTACTAATCAATCAATCCCCAACTCTGAACCATTTTGCAGGGGGCCCCCTGGAACCCCTTCAAGGACTCCTGGGTACTGTATAGTTCAATGAGTTGCCCAGATATTATTTTTGTGACCACTTGAAACCGTCTAATGTAAAAAAGATTTCCATCAAGTGTTAAGTCCATTGTTATGTAGAAGTGTACCAGCAGTGGTGTAAAGTAACTAAGTACATTTACTCAAGTACTGTAATTGTATTTTTACTTGACTTATTTCCAATTTTCAGTACTTTTACTTCTACTCCACTATCTCAGAGGCAAATATTGTACTTTTACTCCACTACAATTATTTGAAAACTTGAGTTACTAGTACTTTGTAGATTTTGATTATGATTACGAAACATGCAGTAACCACTTTTCAGCCCTATATACATTTCGTCAATTTGAAAATTGCAGATCTACAAGCTCACAATGTGTCACGATGCGAGTGTGATGCATTGTGAGCTTGTAGATCTGCTATTTTGTGAAATTGGGACATTCCTGCATAATGAGTAGGCCTATACTTTCTACTTTTGGTGCATTAAAGGTAGGGTAAGTGATATTTTTTGGTTAAAACAAAAAGTATTTTGTTAAAAGGTTAGAATACTATATTCTGATAGTAATCATTGCTATAGAGTGTTTTTTCAGTAACAGGAGTCTCCCTGTCTCTCCAGCTCTTTAATAAACAGAAAATACATTTTTCGGTAGGTGTCAAAAGTACCAATTTTTAAGCTTAATTTGTATAGTGTTCCAGTTCCAATTTTGTCTGCTCATTTCTTAGTGTCATCACTTCCAATTTCACTTGTTTAATCTGTATCCTGATTGAGTTTTCTGTCCTGGTTGGATAAAATTGGAAATGAAACTGAAACTGAAACGAAAATGCATTTTCTGTTTAATAAAGAGGTGGAGAGACAAGGAGACTCCTAATACTGAACAAACACTCTATAGCAATGAGTACTATCAGAATATAGAGCTATTTAACACTTATTTTAACCAAAGCAAATCACTTACCCTACCTTTAAGTACATTTTGATACCGATACTTTTGTATTCATTATAGTATTTCTACATTGCATTATTGATTATTTTACCTAAGTAAAAAAAACTGTGAATACTTTTTCCACCACTGCCAGTATTTACATTTTACATTGCTTGTAAACCCAGGTTGGCTGGGCATGTTTTAGTGCATGACTTGGCACAAATAAATGACCTTACCTTTACCTTACATTACCTCTCTCTCTGGCACGCACGCACGCACGCACGCACGCACGCACACACACACACACACACACACACACACACACACACACACACACACACACACACACACACACACACACACACACACACACGCACACACGCGCGCGCACGCACACACCACGTAACACCACTAATCTCTCTGTCGCACGCCCCCGATTGACACACTGACCTACTTTCTCAGTGAGTGCACGAAGTGGTCTGTGTTCAGTGTTGCCAGATCTTGTGAGAGAAATAAGCAACCAGGTATAGAACAAGCCCAAAAGCAGCAACCTACAGGACACTAGTTCATTATGAGCAGCACTTTAAACTTATATACTGTATACATTTGAAAATAGCCGCTCTACAAGCTCACAACACGTCGCGTGAGCTTGTAGATCTGCTATTTTCAAAAAATCTTGAAATAAAAGGTGGAATATTTGGAATATTCTTTGAAACATATAACACAAACTGGTACGGTAACGGGGCTTCCTGGCATTTTCAGATGGGGTTTAGGGAGGGACAAATACAATTTGGGGGTCCATGACGTGAAAATATATGAGAAGTTAACCACTGGTTAAAATAAATTTAAAACAATTGTGAAGCAAGCCCAAATAAACAACTACACTTTAGAAACAAGCCCAATTAAGCAACTACACTTTAGAAACAAGCCCAATTAAGCAACTACACTTTAGAAACAAAACCAAATAAACAACTACACTTTAGAAACAAGCCCAAATAAGCAACTAGAAACAAGCCCAAATAAGCAACTACACTTTAGAAACAAGCCCAATTAAGCAACTACACTTTAGAAACAAGCCCAAATAAGCAACTACACTAGAAACAAGCCCAAATAAGCAACTACACGTTAGAAACAAGCCCAAATAAGCAACTACACTAGAAACAAGCCCACATAAGCAACACTTTAGAAACATGCCCAATTAAACAACTAAATTTTAAAAACAAGCCCAAATAATCAACTTCACTTTGGAAACAAGCCCAAATAAGCAACTACACTTTAGAAACGAGCCCAAATAAAACTGCAAACAACCAATATTTACAAGCAACTTCACAGAAAAATAAGCCCACGGTCGCTTATAATAAGCGGACATGGCAACACCTTCTGTGTTCATACAGCGTAACTGTTACGCCGTAACACACTGACGGTGACACTGTCAGCCAGTACACAACAACACTCTGCTACAGCAGGTAAGTCCTGACACAAATGTACTGTTTTACCTGCTTCATACATTATACACGACATAGGCTGCAAAGTGTTTATTATGGGATGGATGGGTCTTTGTCTCCAGTTTTTCATCAGGCTAATCTTGAGTGATGTTTGTGCAACAACCTGGACGGAACATTGACGTATTGTTAGTCATTCAAGTAAGTACTGTTTCTTCCTAAATAATAACTAGAGATAGAGTGTAGCCTGTCCTGTTTTTTTTTTGTGTGCGATGTGGAGTCAAAAGTAGCCCTGGCTGATACATGACTGTCATATATATAATATATATCATGTCTTACTAAATAAAGTACATCAATCAATCAATCAATCAATTCATAATCATATGTTATATAAACTTTATATATTATATGACAGTCATGGATGAATTAGTGTTTGCACTTTCTCCCTTTTTGTTCCGTACATCTACATAAACGTTCATATTTCAAATATAAAGTGCTTACCTTATGGCCACGGATGTTACAATTATGTTCGGGTCCTCAAGAAGTACCCGTATCTCCTGTAATACAATAAAAAGCATTTTAATTGGATCGGTGGCCATTTTCTCTATATTTTTTCCACATGCTTTCAACTACGCGACCCGATAGGTTGGGAGGTGTATTACACTCTGATACGTTATAACTCTATGAAAAAATGGCCATTGATTGGATTAAAATGCTTCTTATTGAACAATACGGGAGATACGGGTATTTATGAGGGCCCGTACATAATTGTAACATCCGTGGCCATGGGGTAAGCACTTTATATTTGAAATTTGAACGTTTATGTAGATGTACGCACCAAAAGGGGAGAAAGTGCAAACACCAGGTTGAAGTTCATCCATGATGGTCATGACAGATGACCCTGTCTTGGATCCATGGCTAAGTCAAAAGCAGCATTAGGCTACTCCTTTTACAACCTGGTTTAGTGTCTGTAAAATACACGTTTGCAATACCACCATGGTTATAGCCCATTATTGGCATAGCAGTAAGTGATACAGTACAAATAAATAGTATTCGTTTTTTTTTTAAATCAAGGGCTTTTTAATGCATTGCATTTAGGAGGAGGGAGTCCCATCTTACTTAACCTTCAGCTAGGGGACAGTGATACCATTTATATAT
Source organism: Gymnoscopelus braueri (assembly GCF_963280865.1). Lineage (NCBI taxonomy): Eukaryota > Metazoa > Chordata > Actinopteri > Myctophiformes > Myctophidae > Gymnoscopelus > Gymnoscopelus braueri. The sequence goes on along the minus strand of NC_137622.1, from coordinate 7,564,657 downwards.
TTTTTTTGTTAAAAAGTGACAACAAACCCAAAATGACATCACTATATAATTATGAAGTCTTTATACATTAGTTATGAAAAGTGCTCACAGATGTGTGATTTTTGTACTATTATTGTGGTGTAACAGATCATTTGGCACTTGTGTTACCTGTCTCTTCTTCAGACTGGACTGTCTAAATCTTAACTCTCATAATATTAAATACATCTTACATATCATGCACTGCATGCTGAGGCAACAATCTTACGTTGTTTTGGGTTTTTAAGTTTTTAAAAGCTCTATATTCTGATAGTTTGCTATAGAGTGTTTGTTCAGTAATAGGGGTCTCCCTGTCTCTTCAGCTATTTAGTAAACAGAAAATACATTTTCAGGTGGGTCAGCAATTTCATCCAATCAGGAAAGAGAACCCATTCATCAGCTTAAATTTTATGATGTTCCAGTGTCAATTTTCTTTTACTTCATCACATCCAATTTCACTTGTTTATCCTGACCTGTATGATTTGATAAAATTGGTCACCTGACATGAACATTTATTTTATGTTTACTAAAGAGCTGGAGAGACGGGGAAACCCCTGTTATTGAATAAAACACAGATATCACACTGCCTTAAAAAAAAAAAAAAACATTATTGACAGTCTCACTGCTCTGCTTTCTTTCAGAATGAAGCGAGGATTGATGAATGTCAAATCAACGTGTCGAACATTCCCCACACCTGAGGAGGGCGGTGCCAAGAGAAATAAGACCAGTGTTTCCACTTCAGGCTTCCAGGGCAGATACATGGAGGACTGGGGGAACCTGCCTCATCACGTGGTCCTGCAGATCTTCCAGCATCTGTCCCTGGTGGACCGGGCGCAGGCCTCATCTGTGTGCCGAGACTGGAACGAGGTCTCCCACTGCCCCGACCTGTGGAGGAGGTTCGAGTTTGAGCTGAACCAGCCGGCCACGTCGTACCTGCCCTCCACGCACCCTGACCTCATCCAACAGATCATTAAGAGACACGCGCATCACCTGCAGTTTGTCAACTTCAAGGTGAAAACCTCTCTCTTTGGGCTGGGCAATATGTGGATATCATATTATATCGATAATGTGATATGAGACTGTAATGTTTGGTAGGCATACGTGTTTTCCTGGTCTTAATCACATAAAGGGGTATTTCACTTCAAAACACTTATGTTGGCATTTTCATATCTACTCAGACCTTTGTGTGCCCAGACAGTTTTTAAGTTGCTTGATTCAATGTTTAGATATTTTATATTTATTTGATCAGATATGTCCTATATACTGTAAGCCCATTCAACTTCAAAATCTTCTGGTGACTGATATTGTCCTTCTAATGTGTGCGGGGACTGTTATGTTTCGATTACTTTTCCCATTTTCTTAATTGTATTATTGTTATATTTGTATTACTTAAAAATAAATAATAATAATACAAATTTAGAAAGTATTTGAAAAATGAAGGGCACAAGGCAGTCAGGGTGTCAGAAGCTGGCCGTCAGTAGAGCTGTCATAAACCATGTGGGATCTGCTTTCAGACCATCTGTCGTTAACATGACGCAGCAACTCTGTCTGAGCTAATGGGTTTAACACATCGAGAGTCCCGTCCCAGAATTTCTGCCCAAGATTCTTAAACCTCCTTTGCTTAATTCCTGTTTCTTTTTTTCTCTTTTGATTCCCAAAACGATGAAATCTAAATGTAAACAGGTGGACAGCTGTACGGAGTCTGCGGAGGCTGCGTGCGACATCCTCTCTCAGCTGGTGAACTGCACCATTCAAACCCTGGGGCTCATCTCAACAGCTCGGCCCAGCTTCATGGACATGTGCCAGGTACACACTCATAGGCACGCACGCACACACACACACATATATTAGAATGTACGCAGGCGTGCACATTTTTAACTCTTTTATAGTCCTATTTACAGCATATTAAGAGTAACAGTCATATCTAACTAATGTGACTAATCCAACTCTGTTGTGAATGTAGTAGACCCTCGATGGTCCTAAGTAAGTAAGTAACCTTATGTGGTCCATAGGGCAGAAGCCTACTGTATCTCATGTTTCTGTAGCGTGAGGTGCCTTGATGTACAAGTACACCCCCTGGACATGACACTAGTATGTCGCAGGGACTTACCTCCAATCCAACCCTTGGTGCTGTATGCCAAGCAGGGAGGCGTTATAGTCTTTGGTATGACCCAGCCGGGGGATTGAACCCTGACCTCCTAATCTCGGGGCGCGACACTCAAACCACAAGGCCACAGAGCTGGTGGGGTCCTAAGACTATTCCTTTATTATGGGTGATGAATGTTAGCAAGCAGCAAGCTTAGAGAACAAGATGACACCAGGCAGTATCTCACACGAAAAGTTCTGAAGTTTATCAAACATATAGAGGTTCAAATCCACCATAGTGCATCTGGATTGGCCCGAGCATCTACAGTACAGTAGATGAACACCACCGGCCGTGTTTGGGGGAGGGAACCCGGGGGAGGGGCACCTGTCAGCGGGGGGTGTTGAATGGGAGGATGGAGGCATTAGGTCCTCCTGGTGGAGGCTCCTCACTGGCAGCTGAGTGAGTGGGGCAACACAGAAATGTGAGGGGAGGGTTAACAGGCTCTGTGCATGACTGTGGTTCCCTTTTTCCAGAAGGTGGCATTCCTGTTCCCTGTTCTGGGTCAGTTTCTCATTCTTCATAGCTTTCATTTGATTGGCTCAGCAGGAGTAAGGTGGTGTCGTTCATTTCTAGTTCCGATCTGCCACTGAGCCAATCAAATGAAGCTATGAGAAACTGACTCGGAACAGGAAACAGGATTGCCACCTTCTGGAAAATGGAACTACTACTGTCAAGCACAGAACCTGTTATTGGCATAACGACTAAATCGGGAGACAAAAGTGGGTTAAAAATAATTGTCTACTCTGAAGTTTTCTTTCTGTCTCTCTCTCAGTCCCACTTTGCGTCTGCGTTGATGGTGGTGTTTGTCAACTCCAAGTCGCTGTCCTCTATTAAGATAGAGGACACGCCGGTAGATGACCCGTCTCTCAAAGTGCTGGTGGCCAACAACAGTGACACCCTGAAGCTACTGAAGATGAACAGCTGTCCTTATGTGTCCCCCGCAGGTCAGTGGATCAAAAAGAGGATGGTTACTTTATATATCAAATAATGCATTTCAAGGTTTAACACTTCATCGTACGATGAGTAGTGAAAATAGCTGATCTACAAGCTCATAATGTTGCGTTGTGATGTGCTATATTTCCATATTCATTAAACTTTTTAAAACATTTTTTAATATAATTATATTAAATTATTAATTATATTTTGGCGTCCTCAAAGTGTGGATAATGGATAAAAAGAATAGCAAAATAGCAATACAAAACCCTGGTGTCTTATTTCATTCCATTTGAGAGCCATGTTAACAAAATTGTTCAGACATGTTTTTATCATCTCAGGATTCAGGAATATATCCAGAATCGGATACATTTGGAATTTTAAAGACACTGAAATCATCATCTATTCTGCTAAATGGTATTTTAATGGGTGTGAGGACAGAGGGTGTCATTTACAATTTAGACATTAGCAGATGCTCTTATCCAGAACGACTTACAAGTCCGTGATCAGAATAAGCAAAGCAATAATCAAGGAAAAATAGAGTGTATTACATGTGTTGGTCAGTCACTAGCATCAATCGAAAGAGAAGGCTGGCAAGCAGGTGTACAGAGAGAGTGCTAATAAGGGGTAAGGTGTAGTCTGAAGGATTCTGAATTGGGATTTTCTGTTAATTGGGAATTTCTGTTAATGTTGTATTATTGCTTGCCCAACCTCACTGGGTGTGCTGCTTGCTGTGCTTAAATCAAAGTCACTTTGCACCATTGAGCCCGCTCTGTCTTTCTCTGCTGGCATTCTGTGTGTGTGTGTGTGTGTGTGTGTGTGTGTGTGTGTGTGTGTGTGTGTGTGTGTGTGTGTGTGTGTGTGTGTGTGTGTGTGTGTGTGTGTGTGTGTGTGTGTGTGTGTGTGTGTGTGTGTGTGTGTGTGTGTGTGTGTGTGTGTGTGTGTGTGTGTGTGTGTGTGTGTGTGTGTGTGTGTGTGTAATAAATATGAATGGTAAACAGCGCATTATATAGAGCCTTTCTCCAAAGCCCTTACAATGTGCATTACATTCACCTATTCACTCGCTCACCAACAGTGGAGGAAACCATGCAAGGCACCAACCTGATCATAAGGAGCAGTTAGGGGTTCAGTGTCTTGCTCAAGGACTCTTTGACAAAAATGTCTGTGAGAGTGTGTGCACACACGTGTGTGTGCGTGTGTGGCCTTGAGCCCAGATACAGCATGCTACAATAGACAATTGGAAACACCTAACGCCAATTAAATTCAACCCTGGCACTGCTCCCATGAGTCACTCCCCCGGTCTCCACGTACAGCAGTGTTAATTGAATAAGAGTTCACAAAAACTTTAATAAACAACTCACAGTACATTTGCCAAAAGTGAAGAATTGGCTTCCTCCCTCACTGCATATATCAATGGTCAATGCACATGTGCAAGTTCAGATCGAGGAGAGAAACAGTATAGGATAGTAGGATTTATAGTAGGAAGTAGGATTATACTGTAGTTGGAGAGTAGGATTATATAGTAAATATCTATGTATTAATAAAAGTAGTGTCCAAAGCGAGGTATGATTTACAATACATTAGATTCAATAGACTGTCACTGTCAGGAGGAAACCTTGTATATACAAAACCGTTACTTTTCAGGAAATGGGGGAAAAACAAACAATCTGGTTCTTGTTGCTCAGGCATCCTGTGTGTGGCAGACCAGTGCCACGGGCTGAGGGAGTTGGCGTTGAACTACCACCTGCTGAGCGATGACCTGCTGCTCGCCCTGTCGTCTAAGAAGCACGTTCACTTGGAGCATCTCCGCATCGACGTGGTGAGCGAGAGCAGCGAACACGCACCCTTCCGTCCCATCCAGAGGAGCAGCTGGCAGGCCCTCATTCAACATTCACCCAAGGTCAGTGGTGGAGAGTGACTAAGTACATTTACTGTACTCATGTATTCTATAACATTTTTGGGGCACTTTTACTTTACTTGAGTATTTCCATTTTTAGATCATTTATACTTCTACTCCAGTACATCTCAGCGGCAAATATTGTACTTTTTACTCCACTACAATTTACTTTGCAGATTTAGTTTATTATTACAAAACATACTTTAACCAATTAAGCCCTATTTTATATTTTTGTTTGCTATTCTAAAATCTCACAACACATAGCATCAATGCTTTGTGAGCTTGTAGATCTGCTATTTGCAAAAGTTTTTGACAAATGTTTGAAAACTTGTGAAATGGGACATTTAGCATAATGAGTACTTTTTCTTTTGGTACTTGATGCCAATACGTTTTGTACTTTTACTGCTTTGATTCAAAGTATCCAGGAATTGTACTTTACAGAGTATTTCTACATTCAGAATCGGGGGTCAAATATTATTTGTGGTATTGCTACTTTTGCTTAAGCAAGAACATCTTCTTCCACCACTGCCCATAAAGGTCAACATCGTCATGTACTTCTACATCTACGAGGAGGAGTTTGAGCCCTTCTTCCGCGAGGAGACCCCCGTCACCCACCTGTACTTCGGCCGGGCGGTCAGCAAGGAGGTGCTGGGCCGCGTGGGGCTGAACTGCCCTCGCCTGGTGGAGCTGGTGGTCTGCGCCAACGGCCTGGAGCCCCTGGACGAGGAGCTGATCCAGATCGGCCGGCGGTGCAGGAGCCTGACCGCCATCGGGCTGGGCGAGTGCGAGGTGACCTGCAGCGGCTTCGTGGAGTTTGTGAAGATGTGCGGGGGAAGGCTGACACAGCTGTCCATCATGGAGGAGGTGCTGATCCCAGATAGCACGTACAACAACATGGAGCAGATCCACAGCGAGGTGTCCAAGCATCTCGGACGCGCCTGGTTCCCGGACATGATGCCCACCTGGTAGACTGATGTACTCACTGCGACAGCCAGGTCTCATGTACAGTAGGACCACTTTATGAGACAAATCAGGACCAAACGTTTACAGACCGACTTGGTTACAGACAGACTTGGTTAAGTTGTTAACTGGATCTGTTAACCACTTACACCCTATATACTTTATTAACTGGGGTACCCCAGGGGTCTATACTAGGCACTCCCTTTGATGAAAATATCACATCTACAAGTTGCGACACATTGTGAGCTGGTAGATCTTACATTTTTGCCAAATGTTCACCTGTTTTTCGGCTATTATAACATGCCCAGAATAGGGATGCTAGATATAAGGACATACTTTCAAAAGATTCTTAACCACTAAGCCCTATTTTATACTTTGCATAAAAATATGCAGTACATAGTGTAAATAATGATGGCAATTCACTTCCCCACCGAGATCTTTCCTGCCGGTGTGAGGAATTGAACCGGGAACCTTTAGGTCACAAACACGCTGCTCTAACCTTTAGGCTGATTTTATTCGGTTTCATTGTCTTTTAAAATTCACTGAACTGTCTTAGTGATGACATTTTGGACTACAATGTTTTACTGTTCACTTTTAGCACTATGTCAAATCAGTGAGCTTACAGGTCACTGCAGACTCTTAACGACAAATAAGAACCAGATTGTGTGCTATCAGCTCATTTTTGATGAATTCTGATGAATGAACACAGCCATGCAAAATCAAGTTGTTGGTTGCTGATATGACTGTATGTAAATGTTTTTTTTTTGTTTTGTTACATAAGCTTCAGTCAATATTCTTTAGACTTGAGGTTTCTTTAGTTTTTCTGTATGTATGTACAGTATGTATGTATTGTATAGTATGTTTGTATGCATGTATTATATGTAAATGTATTTTCTTTTCTCTTTTTTTGGTTGGAGACACTTTTTATTGCTGGCTCAAATTAAATCATAAATTAATAAAACAAAATAAGAAAAACAATTATATTAATATTACTCTCTTCAAAGGGGAGGCCTTATTGACCAATATCTAATATTTAGATGATTATAACAATGTTTCACTTAATGGAATGATGCAATGCGAGAGTGCGGTCTAGCCGACACCAACTGGGGACCCCAGTAAAAATGTATATTCATAGTCAGTGTTGCCTTCTCTATGGGCTCCCACATCCATTGTACAATTGATTATTATATTTATGTGCTCGTTTAATGAATTCCCCATACAGTGGGTCTGTATTGTTCAATGACATTGTCATAATTGACCTCTGTGCTGCTCACCATCTGACCACTAGAGAGCAGCATTGTTTCAAAATTAAGGCAAGTGACTTGTTATATAAACACTTGTATAAAGAGTTATCTCAGACAGGTGGATTCAGCTGCTTCACATTTTTATTTCATAAATAAAGGCAGCTGTCTTTACATTTTAATAGCTTTGTCTCTTCCTCTCAATTTCTCAATAATGTTCGGTAGGGTCTGTTGAAATATATCAACAGCAGTGTCACCTTTTGAATATTGATCGGTGTGGAACTTTTGAAAAACACGCAAAACAAACAAATACATGCTGTATTTTCAGGCCCAGCCTTAATAAACACTAAATCGCCATTTTCCTCCTCTCTGACACCGTCATATGTAACTGCTCTAAATATAGACAAACGGGATGAAAATATCAAAGCATGTTGTGCCATCTGCAAACCACAAGTGCATCGATGGGATGCAAATGAAGCAATGCATCATGTGGGACGATACATCCATTGAGCAATGTTACGTTCGGGTTTCTAGGTGAGGGGAATATTTTAAATGTCCGTGAGCCATTTTGTTCTGGAAAAGCCTTTTTTTTTTCTTTTTCTTTTTTTGGAAGGGCGGGTAGCGTGACTGATTGGGTTACCAGTGTGCACTCAAAACCCATCAGGAAAGTAACAGGCTTATGTGTTCACTTTGGAAGCTTGTTACAAGGAGAGAGTGGGGGGTGGGGGGTGGGGGGGTTCTCCTCAAGCATTCCATTACAAAATGAACTCATCACCGTAGCTGATGATTTGTCACAACACAGACAGAGGAAGAATTTTGTTATTGACAGCTTCGTTTCCAGATTGTTTTTATGTAACACCCCACCCCAACCGCCTACTCTCTCCAAAAATGTAAAACACTATTTTACACTGAGACATATCCAGATATGAACCAGTTCAAAACTCCTTTAACAACCTCAACATTGTCTTGAATAAATTAACCATGAAACCCTCTTTTTTTCCATCCTACACACCAAATCTCTTCGCTGAAAATAGCCGATCTACAAGCTCACAACGTGTCACGTTGCGACTCGTTGTGAACTTATAGATTGGATATTTTCGTCTAACGTTCGCCCCCCAGAATGGGGACGTTAAGGTTCCTGTGGTTACCGCCCTGCTAGTGTAGCATGCTGCCACTGTGGCTCCTTCTTGTCCACCAAGGAGGGCAAACAGACCCCTGACAACTCGAGGAGGCTGTAACAGGGTGGCGTGTTTCTGATGTCCCACAATGATGACATCATCAGGTCATGAAGGGGGGGTCTTCTTCGTCTTGGTCCAGGGTGGGAGAGGGAGAGGGAGAGGGCGGACGGGACAGCCTGGAGCGCGCCACCTCCCCCATCTGCCTGAGGTTCCTCCACTCCTTCATCCCGGGCTGTTTGACGGAGGTCTCCAGGCGGTCCAGATGACGCGCCTGCAGCAGGGGGGAGGGGGCCAGCGTGTTCCTCACCACGTGGAACATGTACCTGGGGGGGAGAGAGAGGGGGGGTGTTGGCGGTGGTGGTGGGAAAGTAGGCCAGTGGAAAATATGCGTCTCTTTGATGTAAAACCAGAGCATTGTGAGCTCTTCTGCACAGAGAGGAACAGTGAGCCTCCTGCTCACTCAGCCCTGACCTTCACTATTAACATTATCCGGTTAGAAATCTGCCCACAAGATCTAGATTACGTTAAAACGACACCCTCTTACGTTCCGTCTTTAAGGGACGCTGCTGCGACCATTGCCAGGCAAGACTTCTGAACTGTTTTTGTATCTACAGTGGCAACCATCAGACTGCTGAACAAACCCTAAGCACCTTTGACTTAATTGAACTGTGTTTTATATGAATGCTTCTTTTAATCTACATGACACTGATTTTAAACCTGTTCCTATACTCTAATTTTCATGTGCCCCTGCATCTAGGAACCACTTAACAGTCAGATCTGCAGCTTTTTATTGTATGTTTTCTATAGGTGTTTAGTTTTCTATTGTTCTTTATGTCATTAACTACATTGTAATTTCAGCATCTTATATTGTTTTATGTTGTTTGAAACGTTCATAAGGCTGCTGCTATCCTTGGACAGGGCTCCCTTGAAAAGGAGATCTCATATCTCAACAGAATTGGTAAATAAAGGTCAAATAAAATAAAAAAAACACCACTTCACTCTTTCACAGCGGTTGGCTTTACGTTTGAGTGTCTGACACACACACACACACACACACACACACACACACACACACACACACACACACACACACACACACACACACCACCGGCGCCACAGATTGGGTTTTAGAGGGGGAATCACACAATCTGGGCCTGCAGATGGTACCTGGGCAGCAGCGCCACCACGGTAGTGATCACGCACACCAGGTAGAAGACGGGCTCCGCCATCTGCTGCTGGAGGATCCAGTAGGGGTTGGACGGAGGGTTACAGGTAACGCAGATGGCGCCGTAGGCCAGGGTCACGGCGAAGTAGACCCCCACGCTGCCCACCATGACGACCCAGTGGACCAGCGTCTGGCAGCCAATAACACGCACCGCCAACAAACGACAACATTAATACTCATCATCATCACTATACCGTTCATATCAGCAAATCATTCAACAAACACACTCAATGATGAAGAAAAACCACCACAGATTCATATATTGGGCTGAAACATTTGATGTTTTCTTTGTGAATTAATGCCCTACTTTGTCGTATGATAGTGCTGGGGAAAATTATTCTGTGGGTTTTTATTTTACTAATTGAACCAATTAAAAAGTATTAACAAGAGCTTGTGAGTGACTAAATAATAACTACATTGGATCCATTGAACAGAGATACATTTCCCGTAAAGTATAGGTTTTGGGCAGTGGTGGAAAGTATCTATAAGTACTCAAGTACTGTACTTAAGTACAATTTTGAGGTATTTACTTGAGTATTTCCAATTTCCAATACTTTTACTTCTACTCCACTACATCTCAGAGCCCTATATCCATTTTGGCCATTTGAAAATAGCAGATATACAAGCTCACAATGCGTCGGGATGCGACACATTGTGAGCTTGTAGATCTGCTATTTTCAAAAGATTTTTTACACATTTTGTGAAATGGGACATTCTGCACAATGAGCACTTTTACTTTTGGTACAATACTTTAAGTACATTTTGATACCAATACTTCGTACTTTTACTGAATTCCGGATTTTTACATGTAATAGAGTATTTCTACATTGCAGTATTGATACTTTTACTTAAGAAAAGAATGTTAGTACTTTTACCACCACTGGTTTTGGACATAGTATACGGTCAAGGTTTCCACCCAAGAGCGAAGATATGCTACAGTACGTGCGATGATAATCAATACAATATAGTGTAATGATGATAAAGGATGTATTCTGTTTATTAAACTTACCATTTCTTTTGATTATTATTAATTGTTTTACCATGTTGCAAAGTAATATTCAGAATTATAAGAATGGACATACTGTTTTCTGTATTTTATTTGTGAAGTTATTAAATAACTTAATAAAGGCATATACTGTACATGATACAGAATGAAATAAAACTGTGTTTTAGTATTATTCAAATCTATATTGTGCACATGGATGCCTTTATTGTTTCCTCGACTCGTATGGCGTTTATTTACGACGCTTGTCTGTGGCAGCTGTAAAGCTGTTAGTCTCTCCCTCTGGGATGAATAAATCTAATCTGGTGTCGATCCTCAACTTACCCAAGACTTGATCTCAATAGAGAGATGCAGCAGGATGGTAAACAAAGACGCTGTGTTCATTGGCGTTCCGAAGGTATAAATGTCAACGTCAGAATCTCGGTAAGTCTGAAGGAAGAAGACAACGTGTCATTAAAACTAACAAACAAACAAACAAACAAACAAAAACACCAAATAAGTGTTAAATAGCTCTATATTCTGGTATTAATAATTGTTATATAGTAGACTGTTTGTTCAGTAACAGGGGTCTCCCTCTCTCCCCAGCTCAGAAAATACATTTTCAGATAGGGATACCTTCATCCAATCAGGAGAGAGAACTCATACAGGATAAACACGTGAAACTGGAAATGAAGAAACCAAAAAAATGAGCGGACAACATTGGAATTGGAACTGAAATGGGAATTGAAGCTGATAAATGGGTTCTCTCTCCTGATTGGAAGAAATTGGTGACCCACCAGAAAATGTATTTGCTGTTCATTAAAGAGATGAAGAGACAGAGAGACCCCTGTTACCAGGCCTGGAATTTCATCATTCTAGGGGCAAGGCCACTTAACCTTTGGTGTTGTACATCTTTGGTGCAAAAAGGCCAAATGCCAGGAAGGCCAGCAAAATAAACAATGATTTTAAATCATTCATTATTTCACCCCTGAAATAATGAATTTAATTTAGCATAGCATCAATAAAATAAAGAATAAAAAGCTGTTTATTTCAAACACACACATTTTGTTGTTGTTGTTTTAACCAAAGAATATCACAGCACCTTTAAAGCATACAGTATACTGTACTTATAGGACCAGAATCCCCAAGGGCTCTACACTAAATAATAAAAACACTAACTAATTAAATAATATAAATTAGCATTATGTACAAGCTCGCAACCTCATGTAATACAAAAAAGCAAATGGTTGACAACAAAGCAGAAGTTTTGAATGTACTTTTCTACAATCTAGAATCAGATTATGTCTTACCAAGTATGGAATGAAGAAACACACTAGACTTTGATAGAAGGCATCTAGGATGGCAAACCAGAATGTTGAAAACTTGTATTCCTAGACACACGCACACACAGAGACCCACATAAATACACACACACACAATGTAAATTCTATCTTAGACACATTTCAATAATCAAAAGAGAACTTTTCGCTGTAGATTGTAGACTGTACAACATTGGTGTGCCACCAAGCTACCAGGCTAGGAATAAAGGACTGCCACTGACCCCTGGGCCCTGTCCAGTTCTGTAGAGCTCAGGAACGCCCAGCAGCATCTCAGCAGAAACATCTCTGTCCATCATCCCAAACATGATGGGCGGGACCGACGTGAAGAAGAGGTTGAAGAAGATCAGCAGCCAGTAGTCTATCATGGTGGTCCCCGAGAAGCCACAGAAGAACTGATACCAGAAAAGCATGTTCACATACGCCTGCAAGAGGACATACAACATACTCTAACTATTTAGGCAGGATAAAAAAAACATTACACTGTGTATGATCATCAGAGATGATCATACAACATCTTTATAGCTGTATAAAAGTGATTTTTTTTTTTTGTAAAAAAAACAAGACACTGACCACATTCTTATAGAAGAAATAAATTATCATGTTTGCCAGTCTAGTGTGGCACCAGTGACCGTGGACCAACAGAAGCTTCTTCAGATGTTTGAAGCGGGAGATGGCAAAGTCGCTCGCCATTACGGCCTGCAAGAGACAAACACATGACCGTTTGTAAAGAATGTTGGTCTGTGCGCAATAAAGGAGAGATTATATACACATTTGTAGACAGGCAGACAGACAGACAGACAGACAGACAGACAGACAGACAGACAGACAGACAGACAGACAGACAGACAGATAGACAGACAGACAGACAGACAGACAGACAGACAGACAGACAGACAGACAGACAGACAGACACACAGACAGACAGACACACAGACCTGCATCCCCTCCTGACCAGATATCCCAATGCCCACATCAGCTGCCTGGATCATGTTGACATCATTAGCGCCGTCACCTGAAGTCACAGGGTCAATGTGGGGTTAAAAGCAGACAATTATACACAGAACATAGTACCAATACTACAGAAAAAGAAATACAGTTTCACACCTACCGACAGCAAGTGTCATGACCTTGAGTTTCTCCCTGACGACCTTGACAACGTGACTCTTCTGTAAGGGCGTCACTCTGCAGCAGAGGACGGAGCGGCAGCGTCGAGCCACGTCCACAAACCTGTCCTGCAGGTCAGACTCCAGAGCCATGGACAGGCTGCGTCCGTCTATCACCAGAGCCATGCTGGGGTCCAGGCCCACGTTCCTGGGGTCGTCCTCGTAGCGCCTCACCTCCTCCACAATGCAGTCCAGGCTGGACGCACACATGAGCTGAAAAAACAACGCCGGAGTATTTTTTTATGGTCTCTTGCAGGGTTATAGCATTATATCATATATTATATATTATTTATGAAACATTCCCTGGCACAAAATCTTTTCAGATGGGGGTCCAAAAGCATATTAATGTGGGGGTCCTTGACATGAAAAAGTTTCTATGGCCACCATTATCAACCTGATTTGTGTTTGCTGAATTCAAGATTATTTTAATCCTGAACACAGCTGAGCTAACGTCTTGGAGACCAACGGTATAGCCTCTAAAAAGTAATTAAGGGTAGTAGGCTTGTTTTTAATTTAGAGTTGACTAACTCTAGTTTAGAGTTAGTCAATTATTTGTCACCCTTTTCTCCCAACTGGGTTCATATATCAAACCCGAGCACCACTGGGTTGTAGTTTAAAAATGCACACATTTAACTCAAGTCACATCACTGGAGTAAACCTTTCAGCTGCGTTTATGGGCTCAGTTCTGTTGCTGATAATGGAACTTAAAGACAACAAATATAGAGAGATAATGATGAGAAATTTGATCATGTCCCTTTAACAGAATTTTATTGTTAAAGATAGTTGTAAGATAATGTACCGGGGTCTTGTCATATATGAAACCACTTCCATGATCAAAAACCAAGCTTGTAATTAACAACACAATTAACAAAAAATGCACAAGCAGACAATGAATCAAAATGCCATACATACCTGTACTGTCAAAGGATATACAGTTACAAAAAGACGGATAGAGTGCAGGATGGAATGACAAATGATGGCATTGTCTGCTGAATTCACATATTCCATTGTGCCCATTCTGGCCAATGCATGTCACAGTGTCATGTTTATGATGACAGCTCTCTCTGAGCCTCAGGGAAAGTGTGCCAAAAAATGTTTTTAATCTAAACTGGGTCATATCATTAATTGCTGGCAAGACTTTATTATTAGGTACAGTGGGTGGGATAGGGTGGGACAGTATATTCAGGACAATAATTAGTCAATGTCTTATGATGGTACAAAGTGGTCCATTTCATATACAGTACATCATAGATACATTCTCTTGTTCAGAAGAGAAGGGTTGGGAATGGTTAGCACCACCTGTGTGTACTGTATATTGGACCATTAACTAAATCTCAAAGCATGAGGTATGGGGGGGGCATGGGGGAAACGGTTGGGGTGCAACAATTAATCAAACTAATTGATTTAGTTGATTATAAAGTATTGACTTATATAAAATAATAAATGGATATACCGAAAATAGCAATCCTTATGACTCATTTTGAAGAATTCACCTTGTGAAAAGGGACATTCTGCATAAAGAGTACTTAAGTATATTTTGATGGCAATAAGATGGCAATTTTACTCAAGTAAAAGATTATGTGTTTTACTTTTACTTAGGTAAAAGAAAAATATGAGTAGCCTACTTCTTCCACCACTGATTAAGAGACAGGCCGGGTAGTTCTTCTGAAGTGTCCAGTTCTCCTCCTGACTGTCAGCACATCTTTAATGACCAGTCACGACCACACGGCCCGTCTCTTGACATCTTATCTCTCTGAGGTGGAAATGTGAAGATTTGACCTTTAGCTCAAACGTAAATGTGCTTAAAAACACTGCATGGAGGGAGACAGTCTCATGGTGAAACATCTCCTGAAACTTTGGTGCTTGGACAATACATGGCTAAATGGAAAGTTTAATAAAAAAATTAAAGAAATCCTCAGTCTAAGGCAGTGGTTCTCAAAGTGGGGTCCTGGGACCCCCATGGGTCCTTGAGGGGGTTCCAGGGGGTCCCCAGGAAAAATGAGGAACAGTATAACCATTTAAGCCCTATTTTATACAGTATTTAATCATAAATCGTGAAAATAGCAGTTCTACAAGCTCAGAACGCCTACCTTGTCCTTGCAGTTCATGTTAATGACCAGGTCTTCCTCGTGCAGCAGTCTGCAGGTGTAGGCCACGTTGACAGCTGTCTCTGGCTTGTCACCCGTCAGCACCCACACCTGGACCCCTGCCTCCCGGAGTGCCTCAATGGTGTCGGGGACGCTGTCCTGCAGACGGTCCTCGATGCCCGTGGCCCCTATAGGGAACAAAAGTGTCCAAAGAAGAGGTTCTAGTTCAGCTAATCTGAATACAAAACTAAGGTTAAGAGCATATCTTCACCTCTTAAACCCCCTACACCTACAAATCTGGACCAGAGTTGGCTCAGTCTTTTCATCTTCACCAAATCACTTAGCATAGTTAACTTTATTGTGCATGCGTGTATGCGTGTGCGTGTGTGTGTGTCTGTGTGTGTGTGTGTGTGTGTGTGTGTGTGTGTGTGTGTGTGTGTGTGTGTGTGTATACGTGCACGTGTGTGTGTCCGTGTGTGTGTGTCCGTGTGTATGTGTATACGTGCGCGTGTGTGTCCGTGTGTGTCCGTGTGTGTGTGTGTGTGTGTGTGTGTGTGTGTGTGTGTGTGTGTGTGTGGCTGATGTGTGTTACCTAACAGGGTGAGGTTTGTCTCTAGATGGACGGAGGACTCCATGATGAGTTGTTCTCTGTCATCCATGGCAGCCAACGCGCTTTGTCTGATGGTTAACCAGTCATTATATGTCCCCTCGCTCATCACCTGCAACACACAATCCGTAATTAATGGTTAATGCTGCAATCCAAAACCCATTTTTTATTAATAAAACATTATTTTAGCCAATATACCAGTATGTCTACATGCAGTTAGGTGGGCTGTACTACAGTATACTGTGTACAGAATCAAAAGCTGTAAAAGCAGAAGCATATTGTAATAACGTCAGAAACAGAAACTGTATAGTATACAAGCTGCACTATGTAACTTTCCTCTTCTACCCCGGATTTGAACCCGGTTTCCTGCGTAAGTGCTGACATTTTTACCTGCTTTCTCAGGGAATAAATTATTTTAAAAAATCGTGTCAGATCCTGTGTCTAGGTGAGACATGACCTTTGACACCATCTAATCTATATGTCCCAATAGAAGAGCAGGGAGACAAAATACAACCACCCCAATTGTTTAAGTTACCATTGTAAGTTGCCATACTCTACCATAGCATACAGATTGGACAAAATTACGTTTTATTCATGAAAAAAAAGTTACATAGTGCCGCTTTAACTTTAACATAAATAAATACATTTCCACTACATATCTGGTGCCTGCTTCATTTTGTAGTGAGTGTTGGGGGACTTTGGGGAAGACACTTGTGACAAAAAATACTGTTTGGAGAAGTTGTCAAAAAAACAAACACATTTACTGTATGTTGAATACTTTTTCAGTGAACATTTATATCCATAAGCATGCACCTTCTTTGCAAAGCACAGGGTCCGCAGCCCCTCCTTAGCGTAGCAGTCCAGATGTTTCTGAGTATTTGCTGCTATGGTCTGCATCTGCTTGCCTTTAAGGTGCTCTGGAAAATGATATGACAACATAGGGTAGTACTGAGCCGTTGCGGGTCCATTTGAATCCATTTTACGGTACTTTTACTGTGTATGAGATTGCAAAGCAGCAACTCTTACTTATGTATCTGCAAAAATCATTTCTGTTCTGTAAAGCACCTTGAGCTACATATGAAACACTGTATACAAATAACACACCATGTCTGTTAGCTACAGCTACACATACCTGCATCAGTGGGGGAAAAAGTACTCAAATATTTTACTTAAGTAAAAGTATCAATACTGCAATGTAGAAACAAGTTACAAGTAAAAGTCCGGAATTAAAAATTTACTTGAGTAAAAGTACGAAAGTAATGGTATCAAAATGTACTTAAAGTACCAGAAGTAAAACTACTCATTCTACAAGCTCACAACGCGTCGCATCGTGACACGTTGTGAGCTTGTAGATCTGCTATTTTCAAATGGCCGAAATGTATATAGGGCTGAAATGGTTAATGTATGTTTTGTAATAATAATCAAAATCTACAAAGTAACTAGTAACTAAAGTTTTCAAATAATTGTAGTGGAGTAAAAGTACAATATTTGGATCCGAGATGTAGTGGAGTAGAAAGTATTGGAAATTGGAAATAGTCAAGTAGAGTACAAATACCTCAAAATTGTACTTAAGTACAGTACTTGAGTAAATGTACTTAGTTACTTTACACCACTGACCTGCATATGGTGTGCCAAGCCGTTCCATGATGGCAAAATCTGCCCCTTTTGTGTAGAGAACTATTTCTGTGGTCACTGGGTTTCTCACCAGGATCGACATCCTCTTCCTGTTGGAGTCAAAGGTCAAGGTGTCCAGCACCTCAAACCTCACTTCCTCCCCATGCGGCAGCCTCACGGTAACGCTGTTGGGGGTCCTGGCCAGGAGGGTGAACCCGTAGGCTTTGGCCGCGTACACCAGCGCAGCTTCGTCCGGACTCTCCGCCTCATAGCACAGCTTGTCCAAGTCGACCACAGGCTCACCGGTTTGGGTACGGAGAGCACTTTTCGTTTGGATGCCCGTCATGTCGAGGCCTTCGGGCTCATCCGCTTTAGCAGGGACATCTTCCTCTTCCATAGGCGAGCATTCAGAAAGAGTCCGGCTCCTCCGAGGCGCGCGTTGCCAAGAGGCCATCTTTTGGCGGAGGGAGCTGGCCGTCCTCGCCAGGCTCGACAAAGTGTCCAATGGGTTCCTTGACAGAGAGGGGCTTTGGCGCCCACTCAGCTGGGTAATTAAAGAAGGAGAAAGGAATTAATAGGCTGCCGCTTGTTGTTTTTATTCTTTATTTTTTTGCATTCGTCCCATAAGGTTCCACTTTGATAACTTCACTGACATTTCAACAAAGAGGTTTAAATGGAGAGATTCTGGGCCCTCTCCACAAAGCACAGGATGCATGCGTTCCACCAAAAGGAACAACTTGTTCCCTTTGCTTTGGAACCCTCCATTACAATCCACCATCTTGTCCCATTTGAACGTGAAACAGACGAGTCACGAACAACGGGTAATCAAATTAATAAGGGTGACCCGACTCCCCCAGCACTCACCCCTCACTGTGTGGTTAATTTAGAAAAGAGACAAAGCCATTTCATCTGGGGCTTTAGAAGAGCAATTACAGAAATTAGCACTGACCACTGATGAGAGAGAGAGGCAACTTTTGGCTAACATTTCCAGCGAGCATGAAAAATCCAAGTCAAACTGAGAGGCCGATAAGTGGAATGCCAACTTAATTAATCTATTCTCCACCAGGAGATTCATGCATTTGGCCCTGTCTGTGTGCGTGCGTGCGTGCGTGCGTGCGTGCGTGCGTGCGTGCGTGCGTGCGTGCGTGCGTGCGTGCGTGCGTCTGTCTGTCTGTCCACAAATAATCTTGCATATTACGGACTGGAAGCAGCGCGGGAAAAAAATGACGCTTCACCGGCGCGTTTCAATGTTGTAGCGCTCCTTTAGCAGCCGCTGCTTCTAAAAGTTTTTTTTTTTCACGTCGTTTGGTGCCCACCCCCAAGGTTGGTGCCCTGTGCTTCAGCACCTCAAGCCCGTTGGATAAGCTACCACTGCTTGTGTGTCCACTCCATTATTTTACCCATTGAGATCAGTAATCGCTTTTACAAGACAGACCTGGTCAAGGTAGCAGTGTATGACTGTGTGCAGATAATCTTGGACAACACTTGACCGACCACTTTGCATGCACACTCTCAGTAGGCCAAGGAAGACACTCCAAATTTCTGAAATTGGCCTCATGGTGGCGCTATACCAGGCCGCTTTACATTTTGGGCAATAACTCTTGACCCATAGGTCATACAATCAAAAATGTTTTGATTATAACGATTGCTATGTCTGTTTATCAAGAGACAGAGAGAGAGAAGCCAATGGTGAGAATGTACAACTGGAAACCACATGCCATGCTACTTTCAAGGCTGTAGGCTAGAAATTGAGTTTCACTACATGGTTATTATGAGGGCATGCCTCCTGCTGGAGAATGCACTTAAGCTATAGACAGATATGTTGATGATAGTGTTGTTGCACCCTTATCAACGTACTTGGTTGAAATATTATAGGCCTACTAATGTAATGTATAATCATCACAGAAGAGGTTAGACTCACAGGCAGGCACCCCAGACAGACAGACAGACAGACAGACAGACAGACAGACAGACAGACAGACAGACAGACAGACAGACAGACAGACAGACAGACAGACAGACAGACAGACAGACAGACAGACAGACAGACAGACAGACAGACAGACAGACAGACAGACAGACAGACAGACAGACAGATAGACAGATAGACAGACAGACAGATAGATAGATCACTTTATTGAAAATACATTCAAAAGGATAAAAGCACAACGCCTGAACGCTTGTTTCCTTTGTGGTCCTTTTGGGGACGGGATGCAGGGGCAACAACACAAAAATAAATATTACAGACAGACAGGCAGGCAGGCAGCCAGGCAGACAAACAGACAGGATGATGGAGCCAGTTTCAAGAGCACAAATAGTTTATTCATGCTTGGCAGTGTCTCTGTCTGTCTGTCTCTCTCTCTCTGCAGCCTTCATCTATGTGTTTCATCCGCGCACGCACGCACGCGCGCACACGCACACGCACGCACACGCACGCGCACGCACACGCACACGCACACGCACACGCACACGCACACACACACACACACACACCCACACACACACACACACACACACACACACACACACACACACAGCTCACCCTCTGTCGCTGAGCTGTTGCCGTGGAAACCACTACGGTGTTGCAGATGGCGAGAGCCAGGAAGAAGTCCACATAGGGGTCTGCCTTACAGACGCCGATGTCGCTCCCCAGAAACTGCTGAAGCAACTTCCTGTCCGGAACCACCTCCATTTCCTGTTGGCACAATTAAGGTTTATTTGTGGTCATGTTAATTTGAAAGGCCAGGTTGCTCACCATTTGTTTTCCATTGTTCATCTGCTGTTATTGGGGTTTCTTTTGTCAAAGGGCCATGATTTAGATGTTAAAGTGTTATTGTTGCTTCTCTTCAAGTTTTTAATTTTATTTCAGACACCACTTTTTGCACACATTGTGTTTTTTTTCTGCTAAATATTTATGTACAAAACTCTAATTAAGTGCTAAGTGCTCTATCTATAGTATAAATACATTTATAATTATTATTATTACTGTGGTCACAGAGTGTGGTATTCATGGTGGGGTAAGAGTAGTAAGTACAGTAAGTGATTCTGCCGTCTGAGCATCATGCCTCTCCATGACAACAACTGGCCTGCACCCTTCCTCCTGTGGGCAAAAATAGAAATGGCACCGTGACCACTGTACTGTACACCATGACTAATATATAATGCACATTTACTGTAGTCTATGTGCCATCAGTAGGCCATGCCTAATGTAGCCCAGCAGGGCCATATGTCTGTTCAGACACAGGGGCAGTGCTCATCGCTGACACCTAGCAGCTTGACCATCTGCATCATGAACCCACCGCCACATGAGGCCGCGTGTCGCTGCCTGGCTGATTTTAATACAATAAAGACAAGTTGAGCATTTTTACAAATACATTGAAGCATTGTGAGCTTATAGATCTGCTATGTTGGCCTTATTCTTTCTCTTTCTTTTTTCTAATCTTGACAAATCTTGACAAATGGATCTTGCCCAAAAGGCTTCATGTGGTTAACATACGTATACTGTACTGTACATCATCATGTATATCAGGGGTGTTGGGAAAAATCGATTAATGTAAGAATTGCGATTCTTTATAATGATTCAAAATCAATGCGTGTCTGTGTCCAGCTGACGCTCCTTGACGCTCGTTAATGTTACTGCATCACGGTAATTATGTTGTGTTTCTGCATCAAATAGAAATACACCTAATCTAAGGATACCATCAAAACCAAGAATTATTATAAGTTGACCCTCTCTGGTATTATAACATTTTTAGTTTGAGCTGTTGGAAATAACTAGGCTTCACTTGGTTGTTAAAGTCCAGATGACAAAAATATGACTGTTAAAGTAGATAATAATACTGATTGGGAATTATTTTTAAATGAAAATCGATTTTTGAATCGAGAATCGCTTTGAATCGAAAAGATCGCCGACGATTGTTAATCGAATCGTGACCCCAAGAATCGGAAACGAATCGTGAGATCGCAGAAGATTCAATGTATATATACAGTATATAGTGTATATATTCAGTGTATATAATAATATTTAACTGTTAAATTGTGATATTATCAAACATAAATATTGAACATATGTCTACATTTCCCAAAAGGAAAAGCACGTATTTAATTCAGTCAGACCAGAAGCAGGGATCAGAGAGGGATATCAGAAGCAGAGGCATGATCCCCCCCCCCCCCCCCCCCCCCCAAGCAAATGGAACCCTGTAAGGTAGACTGGACGCCCCTAGCAGCCTTCAGTGGCTCAGTGTCAGAGCTCCAGCATCACCCCACCAGTGGAATGCTGATGACAATACGCCCCTGGGCTCTGTGGCTCATAATGCCGGGAGGAATTCACAGCATATGAACATGTGGCTTTTTACTTTGTGACTGAGCTGCCATCTCACCAGTGGGCTGCTGAAGGCCACGTCGCCCGGGGTGCTTCCTGCAGCTTTGCTCCTGTGTCGGGCGCCATGGCGACGCTGTGTGGCTTCGGGGTCGGTGTCCTCCAGTGACCATCCTGTCTGCGGAGGCGGCCGTGTCCGCTGGCTGAAGACCACCTCCTCCTCGTCAGAGTCAGCCTCGTCGAGGACGGCCAGTCGAACAGCTGCAAAGCCCCCCAAAAACGTCCGCGTCCAGCGCACACGCGCACACCCACACACACACACACCCACACACACACACACACACACACACACACACACACACACACACACACACACACACACACACACACACACACACACACACACACACACACACACACACACACACACACACACACACACAGCAGTGATACTAATGGTCCTTTGAACTTGTAAAGAAGGGGGTAGTACTAGTTAAAGAGGAGGAGGTTGAATGAGGAGGTCCGAAGCTTATGTGTGAGGTTTACCGTTCTCATGATGTGAGTACTCGTTGCCCGCTACAGTGCATCTACGGAACAGCATCTTGTTTTCGGTGAGTGTGCCGGTCTTGTCTGAGAAGAGGTACTGTATCTGACCCAGGTCCTCTGTGATGTTGAGGGCTCGGCACTGCACCCGACTGTCCGAGTCCTCGTCGTACAGGTCAACGTCGTTGGTGATGAGGAAGATCTGGCCGATCTTCACCAGTTCAATGGATATGTAGAGGGAGATGGGTATGAGGACCTAAGGGGGAACAGGAGGTGATGGGTTAACCCATTAAATCCAGGAACGCATATACTGTGTCATTTTAGATTTTTAACTATACCATTATTTTATACTTTGGGCTATTCAAAAACATTTTTTGGGTGCAAATCTTTGAATATATATGTTTTTTAAAGCTATATATGTTGCTATATATCAGTGGTTCTCAAACTTTTTCATGTACACACACGCACGCACGCACGTGGTACCTGCAGCAGGATAATCATAGTGAAGAACATATAGAATCCAGACAGCGGGGCAGGGTCGAGGTGTCCCAGGCTGTCGGGGACCAGGAATGGAGGAATGCTGGGAAGTGTGTGCAGCCAGATGAAGTGACCTGTATGTGAGGACAGGGGATTAATCACACCCACTCTGTCTGCAAGGGAGGCAGCTATTTTTGGCTCCACTCCAAGTCCTTCCTTACTCGGTCAGTTGTCTCGTACCTACAGTATTTTCTCTCACTGGGCTTTAGGCCAACACACTCCAGGAAGTGACAGGTCCCATTCATAAATGCACTGTGCCGGCAGTCGACCAGATAGCACCTTGACCACATATTGCAGTGGTTTGATTCTAGAGACCTGTGTTGCATATCCTTCCGCCCGCAGTTTCCTGTCTCTCTACACCAGTGGTTCTAAAAGTGGGGTCCAGGGACCCCCCCAGGAGTCTTTCAGGGGGTCCCCAGGAAAACGAGGAACAGTTTTACCACTTGCAAACCCCTATATACTTAGTTGGATGGAGTCCCACATGGGTCTATTAGGAGGACCCCTCTTTTTATCCCCCTACACTAAATATCTTTGCTGAAAATAGCCGATCTACAGTACAAGATGCTCACAACATGTGGGTTGTGAGATTGTATCTGCTATGTTTGCTAAATGTTCACCCCGGAATATTCTTAGGCTATTCCAAAATAGCAGACCTACAAGCTCATAACGCATTGCAATGCGACGTGTTGTGAGCTTCTATATCTGCTATTTTCTAAATGTTGTTGACACATTTTCTCTTATGGGGGTTCTTTGCACGAAATCTGCTCAAATGTGGGTCCACAACCAAATACATAAATTTGGGGGTCCTTGAAATGAAAATGTTTGAGGATCACACTGCTCTACACTATACTATCTAAATATATTAGGATAAATAAACACATTGTAAGGAATATTCCATTAATCAGTCTTTGTATAATGTAATGATATTTATGGTTAATGTCACTGTACCTAGCGCTCCAATGATACACATGGCGAAGAGCAGAATGACGCACAAGATGACATCACTGTTCAACTTGCGCTCCAGTTTGCTGCGCTTGTACCTCGGCCCGTTGTTGTTGAGCATGGACTTGGATTCGTGACCTTGAACATGGGACAGAAGGGCGTTTATCCAATTAGTAAGACCACCAGTACAGAGAGGCATTAAACAAGCCATGAAAAACTCACTTAGGAGAGGAGTGGTTATTGATCTCAAAGAGTGCAATAATAACAGTTTCATCTGCTCGTTATTCTTTGGAAAATCATTGAGACAGTGATGTGATGCCCTCAGGAAAAAACTGTGGACCCATTATAGACTCATGATGCAACAGTTCACACATAGCACAGACACAACAAATTGCATACCTGGTGGACAGTATTTAAGTACATTTACTTGAGTACTGTACTTGAGTAAATATTTTTAGTATATTGTGCTTTATTTGAGTATATGTTTTTTGGGAAACATAACTTTCACTCGCCTACATTTCAAGGACAAATATCGTACTTTTGCCTCCATTACATTTGATTGATTGATTGATTGAAATTTTTATTAGGCAAAAGAATGTAAAACAACACAGTTACATTTATAATGCTTTTGTCTAAAAGGTCCGGCCAAAAAAGTCCTTGCGGGCTTGTTTCCGTTGGGGTCCTTGAATTAATTTCATAGACATATATAGTAGCAACCAAACAGTTCAAAAATCAACATAAGAATACAGAGGAAAAAATATATACCACTATGTACAAAAAAGGCATGAGAAAATAAAAAAAAATCACACCCAGTGTGAAGTGGGCGGTGTGGTCACAGTGGTCATCACAGTGATGGAAGTTCACTTAAAGAAAAGTAATATTGTGGACCAACCATTGTACACCCCTAACTTAAAAAAAACCATAAATGTGTTTTTTTAAAGTGCATAGTCCTATTTATAGGGCTATGCACATGTGTCATGTTTCACTAGCCAATCACAGTCCTGAATAGACTGTGATTGGCCAATCACAGTGCAGGGTTAGGGGGGTACACTGGTGGCCAAACACAGCGCAGGGTTGGGGGGTGCAATTTACAAACCTCACATATAGGGGCGGTTTCACCGCCCAAAAATTATATACAAAAAAAGCATTAGAAAATAAAAAAAATATGTACAAAAAAAGGGGAGGGGGGGGTCGTCTGTCAACAGGGAAACTGGTACTAGCTCCTCTTTAGGCCTCCAGAAAGATGAGTTTTTAGGGCTGTTTTGAATGGGCCCAGCGAACTGCATTTTTTGAGGGATGGGGTTAGACTATTCCATTCCTTGGTGGCTGTGCTATAGAAGGAGAATTTGCCCATGTTTGTTTTATGGGTGGGTGGTACCAGATTGTTGTTTACGCTCCCTCTAGTTTTGTGACTGTGGGTGTCACTAACTTTTTCGAGGTAATTATACAGATATGCGGGTATAGGGGGCATTTCGGGCAAATCTGCATTTACAATTTTGAAGACCAGTCCCATTTTTAGTTGTTTAACCCTGTCTTCCACCCTGAGCCAGCCTAGGCTGGCAAAGTGAGTGGGAGAGAGGTGGGTCATGGGCCCCAGTCCGAGAAGTAGTCGAATCAGTTTGTTTTGGGAGGTTTGAAGCTTAGTCTTCAGTGACACTGAGGTGTTGGAGCACCAAGAGGAGCTAGCATAGTCAAAAATGGGCTGAATCAGGGCCCCTGAGAGGGTCCTGAGTGCCTGAGGGTTGACAAAAGAGGAAACTCTGCCCATAAATCTGGTTCTCTGGTTTACTCCTTTGACCACCTTTGTTGCCATGCTTTCACCTGTCAGGTATTTGTCAAGAATACATCCCAAATAGGTAATCTCTTCTTTGCTAGTGATGATTGTGTCATCGACTTTGACCTTGAAGTCATTTACCTTCATTTTACTGAGGGAATGTTTGGTCCCAAATAGGATGGATTCAGTTTTCCCAAGGTGTAGTGACAGTTTGTTATCGGTAAGCCAGGTACGGATTTTTGAGAGTTCAGAGCTGAGAGCTTCCTCGACTTGCAACTTGTCCTCACCCGAGATCAGGAGTGCCGAGTCATCAGCGAACAGGAACAGTTTGCAGTTACAGGCAGCATTCATGTCGTTAATGTATAGAAGAAACAGTAACGGCCCTAGAATGCTGCCTTGAGGAACCCCGCAGCTCACCGGGAGGGATGAGGACATGGTTCCGTTGATGTCAACCACTTGTTCTCTACCCTCCAAGTAAGATCTCATCCAATTTAGTGATGTGCAATCAAAACCAATCGCCTTCAGCTTATCAAGTAGAATTTCGTGGTTTACAGTGTCAAACGCCTTTTGGAGGTCCAGCATGACCATGCCGCAGTATTTGCCCGAGTCTACCTCACGTTTGATGTAATCGGTCAAATACAGTAGGCATGTGTCAGTGGAGTGGGATGTTCTGAAGCCCGATTGGAATTCAAACAACAGTTTACGCTCGCTGAGGTAGCTGTTGATTTGTTCTTGGATTGATCGCTCTATAACCTTTGAGATGGAACAAAGGATGGAAACAGGCCTATAGTTGCCAGGATCTAGTTTGCTTCCTTTTTTATATAGAGGGATTACTCTTGCCATTTCAGCTCAGTGGCCTTGGGGTTAGAGTGTCCGCCCTGAGATTGGGCGGTCGGGGTTCAATCCCCCAGCCAGGTCATACCAAAGACTATAAAAATGGCACCCAATGCCTCCCTGCTTGGCACTCACCATCAGGGGACTCAAACGACCAAAAATACTTTATGAATAAACCACTTTTTCTCAAAATACTGAAAATAGCAGATCTACAAGCTTTTCAATTGACTATTTACACAACACTGGCGCGCAACTATAGGTATAAATCAAGCATTACTTCTCTACATTGACCCATGATTTGGTTGGAGTGACCACCACATGAGGGAGCAGTTGGGGTTTTGCTCAGGGACACTTAACCAGGCGACACAAGAAGCCTGGAGGAGCAAAGGATCGAACCGGGGACCTTCTAATTACCTCCTGAGCCTCTGCCGCATTTAAATGTACGAGAACTGTAAGGTTTCCAAATGATAGTGAAACATTTATGCAGTGGTGCGGGTTGTGCAGCAGACCACTGCTACGATGGTAGACATGTACTGTTCTATGTACTGTAGCAGGCTGTGGGGGAACCACATAGAATAGATTATAAAGCACTTTTCTAGTCAGGGTGCGTACCAAAAAGGCTCTAATGCCCGACAGTGAGTCCGCGGTTTGATTACCGGATGGACAGACCATTTGCTGCATGTCACTCCCCTGCTCTTTGTCCGCATTTTCCTGTCTCTCTCTGTACTGTGTCTATCTGTAAATAAAGCATGAAAATGCCAAAAATACATTTAAAAAAAACCCTAAGAAACTATCCTCCAACTTCACTCAGTCACACAGCGACGATGGAGGCAGCCATGTAAGGTGCCAACCTGCTCTCAAGAGACACTTCCAACGCAATGCCAGGAGCAGCGCCGAGATTGAACCGGGGACCTTCCAGTTCCCAGATGAGCTCTCTACAGCACTGTTTCTCAACCAGTGGTCCACGGACCAATAGTGGATCACGGCATAATTCATTATATTATAAAACATACATTTGCCACTTTAGCACTATTTTATATAGGCTATTTGAAAATAGCCGATCTACAAGCTCACAACGCATCGCACCGCGACGCGTTGTGAGCTTGTAGATTGGCTATTTTCAAACATTTTAGTACTTACTTATACTTTTGGTACTTTTACTCAAGTAGCATTTTGAACACAGGCCTTTTGCTTGTAACAGAATATTTTTATATTGTGGTATTGCTACTTTTACTTAAGTAATGAATACTTCTTCCACCACTGCCTACCTGCATACACCACGAACCCCACTGCATGATCTGTGTTCCTCACGGTGCATCCTCTGAGCAATAGACTCTCAATGCTCACACCCAGCTTGTGCTTATCAGGCTTCTCTCTGCAGATGGAGAAAGAAACACTCATATTCTTATGATGCAGAGAAGAAGCTTTATTTAGGGTGTATACTATATATTATATACTGTTGTATATTTTGTTCATTATTGATGGTACTTATTTTTCGTGTGATGTCTTTACTCAGCTGTATCTACAGTATTTTTTCGTGCCCTGTAACTGTATCTTAAAGGACGACTTCTTTTCACCCATTTTCAACCTGATGATAATATCAATCATGATAATATGGCACCATTTTGTCTACTCAGTCTGTGTCTCAGGGGAGGGCTGTGGACAGTTCAGAAACCCGTCTACCAGTGACATCATCGATGGGGAATCCAAGCTAATAGAAACAACAGGCTTTCTATTCCTGGAAAGTTAGCATGCTCTGATGGAAGCCACTGTTCTCACGTTAATAAAAATCAAAAAAGAAAAACCTTCCTAATGATGTCACTGGTAGACGGGTTTCTGAAGTGTCCACAGCCCTCCAATGAGACAGACTGAGTAGGAAAAAATTACACAATTCTATCATGAGTATTAGTGAGGATCTATTATATGAAGATAGGTTTAAAATGGGTGAAGTCGTCCTTTAACTGCTATACTGCCTTTGGTGAATGAATTTCCCTCACAGGATCAATATAGGTTAGGGTTAGGGTTAGTTATCTTATCTTCCTATAATTAAATGCATAAAGGGTGGGTGGGTGGGCGGACGGACGGACAGACAACATGCACTGATGTCAACAACATAAACCCCTAGCTGCCTAACAACACCGATTTGCACACGTGGCCCCTGGGGGCCCTGATATGCCCATATCGCGGGCTTGGGGAGTAAGTGACATTTTCAGAATTTTACGGGACACAGACAGACGGGTACAACAGGCACTCTGCCAAAGCCACACTATGACTCAGACATATTGGTCGGATCGGCGGCCCGAACCTCTAGCTTGAGTAAATGTACTGAGTTACTTTCCGCTACTGCCCACCCCACACACCCTCACACTCATTACTGTCAGATCTCGTTAGATGTTCATTAGCCCTCATAATATTCCCTATTAGTGAATGTGCTGCCTCATGGCCTCTAGCTGGACAGGAAGGAAAGCCCGGCTGTTATCAAAGCTACAGTACGCTAGGAGGAAATCGATCGTAGCCTATTACAGGCCAATAATGCGTCAGGAAGAGCAGTGAGTGGGTTGGAAATTAGTTTTGCTCGGCTGCTTTCGGAGACTCAAAGATCTGTGTGGGGAATCCTGGTGATTCATGTGCTTGATACTCACACGTAACACTTGAAATGGTTGAGATTGTTGTTGGGCCTCTCGCACACGACCGTGCTGTTGAATCGCTCAGGCTCAAACTCCAAGGTCTGCCAAATGACAAGAGAGGAGACTATTAAAATAAAAACATACATCTAGAGTGAACTGGCTGCACCCAAGTCATTTTTACGTGTAAGCAAGGCATCAGTAAAATACTTGTGAAGTATGTAAACGTATCAGAAGGCATTTCCGGATGTTCCTAGAGACCTCTCTATCTATCTATCTATCTATCTATCTATCTATCTATCTATCTATCTATCTATCTACCTATCTATCTATCTATCTATCTATCTATCTATCTATCTATCTGAAATAGGGCTTAATTAATCATTAGTGGAATCAAAAGTACAATATTTGTCTTTAAATGTAGTGGGGTAAAGTATACACAAGTATAACATTTGTTATAAATACTTGAGTAAAGTACATATACTCAAATACAATTTTTTTTTACCCAAGTACGGTACTCAAGTAAATGTTCTTGGTTACTGTCCACCACTGCTAATAGTCCATTCATAGACTGCATTGCAACAAGTCATTAGTCAATTCTTATGCCAGAGCCATCTGGTGTAAGTAAATCTTTAATGGACCACAGAACATAACCTTAGCCACTTAAAACCAAACCCTACTTAGTTGACCATATACAGTACTGTAGTCCCATAGGGCTCTATACTAGGCAACCTACTGTTTTTGCTCTACACCAAATATCTTCGCCCAAAATTAGGGATGGGCGATATGACATTTCTGGCCGATATCGATGTCCGATATAATAATTGCTGTTATGGCCGGTAACCGATATAAACCGATGTCGATATGATCTCATTCTGTATTAAAAAAAATAAATAATAATTTTGTCCATTCTGAAAAAGGCATATAAACACTAATTATTCCAAAACAAGGGATGCATCGTTATTGAAATGTTGGCCCATATCCCAACATAAACAGCTTGAATGTAGTATTTTTATTTAAAAAAAATCCAACTTGTTGACCCTTTTGAAAACTTCCCCAGAAAACACTGATTGAATCTGCATCATTGATCATCATCACAAAAGGCATTTTCAGGCTTTTTTTTATTTTTTATTATTATTATTATAAAATATCGGCTAAAACCGATATAATATTTTGAT
Source organism: Gymnoscopelus braueri (assembly GCF_963280865.1). NCBI lineage: Eukaryota > Metazoa > Chordata > Actinopteri > Myctophiformes > Myctophidae > Gymnoscopelus > Gymnoscopelus braueri. The sequence goes on along the minus strand of NC_137622.1, from coordinate 7,534,519 downwards.
ATCGGTTCAATACCGATATTGCCAATATCAGCCGATACTGATATGATGACCGATTAATTGTCCATCCCTACCGAAAATAGGCGATTTTCACCGGATCTTCACCACTGAATAGGGACGCTAGGGTTCAAGTGGTTAAAGACCCCCTTTTATGTAGAACTCATTTTTCACAAGATTGTTGAAATTACCTGCACTACAATACTTCACAATATGTTGCACTATGACGAAATAAACCCTTAAATCTAACACTGTGTGCGTACCGTAATGCAATTCCAACGATGAAAGCTGTGTTGTTGTGAAGGAATGGCGGATTCGGCCCCGAAATACCATGTGAATAATATGTGTCAAAGAATACAGTATATCTATGGAACATACCCACGTTGGGGAGTAAGACGTGATTAGGAAAGAAACAGATAAGAGGTTAAAAGTTAAAACACAAAAACACTGATGCTCACAGAAGCGGACAGCAGGCCCGGCACAACCCTTCTCTGTTTGAGGTTGGTCTCTCCGTCCAGGCTGGCCGTGTCTACGTGACACACTCCGTTAGGGTCCGACGTGCCCAGCAGCAGGAGGTCTGCAGGAATTATCTCGTTGGACACCACCTTCACAAAGTCTCCCACCCGCACGTCCTTCCAGCGCTTCTCCACGAAATCCTTCTCCTTCCTGAAATGAGAAATGTCCATGTTGTTAATTATAGTCAGTCATTACAGACGTAGGTGTCCCCACGCTGCTGATGCAGTAAATTGATTTTTACTGTGTGCATTTATTAAACGTACAGTGGGAGTAGTTGATGGATCACTGTATGTATATTAGGTTAAGTTATCAGGAAATATTGGCTTGCTGTTCATAAACGCAGGAACACACACTAGAACTAGAGTGACTGTATGGAAATGAACAGACTCAAACTCAATGAAAAAGCATGTGATGTTGGATTTGGAATGAGGCCCAGGTTTGTTTATGGCTCTTTGGAACACAGAAAGGCTCCAGCGGGTTTAGAGGAAAAGCCAAGGATCAAGGTGTTTGTTGTCCTTCATGTCACCCGCTGCTGTGGCGAGGGGCCAAGCACAGGACGGCAAGCCAGGTAGTGATGAACTGAACACCTAGGATTGGGTGTTTTAATGCACAGGTGACACAAACATCAACTGAAACACGTATGATCCACCCAGGACTGACCGGGAAGAAGACTAATTAGGGCTGATTACAGACAGCTGGAGGAGTAGACTACGACACAGAAGCAGTAACCTCGCATCACCAGTCTTTCCACCTCGGAGGAAAGCCTGGTGTTCGTTACTAAAGACCCATATGATCCGGTCTACTGAAAAAAAAAAGAGAAAAGAATCCTGTTTCCGGATTCTGCCCATCCGGTTTTTGCGGTGCCGCTTTGTTTTGGTTCCCCAATCCCTATTTAAATGGAATAGAATTTCCCCGTGGGATAATACAGACGCTAAATAGTCTCCGGATAGTGCACGCACATTTATATTTAAAAAATAAGCTAAACTATGCCGAATCAAGGATTTTATTAGCACAGACCTATTTTGTGGTGAGACGTGTTTCCGGTTCTGCCCATCCGGCCACTTTTCTTTTTTTTTACTTCCGCTCCCGACCGGATCATATACCCGAAAAGGAATGATGCTCAGGCTACAGAAGCAGGAAAATAGACCAGGGAACATAATGAACAGCTAAAAGATCAACTGCAGTAATGGTGGGAAAGTTAATTTACAATGATAATAATTTACAATATTGTAAATGTCTCCAGGGCAGATAGGAATAATATCATCATCATCATCATCATCATCATCATCATCATCATCATCATCCTGTGTCTGTCTCGAGGTGTTTCCAGAGCCATAAGTAGGTCAAACCTGACAGTCAAGTGCTAGTGAATGATGTTAAATGACACAGAGCAGTAGGTATGCTGTCCTGTCCTGACCGGGTGGGTGGCCCTGCCCTGGGACACACCACACCTCATGGAACACAAAGGGGGATTTGTGTGTATTTTTAGCAAACGCTAGCGAAAAATAGCTCAATAGCTGTTGCGTGCGAATTGAACAAAGTTCAACTTGGCCCCGTTTCCAGTTCAGGGAAGACCGGTTCTCTGCTGTGGTCAGTCGAGAACTTCTTGTTCTGATGAGGTGAACACAGTAGGGTCCTATAGACAGGGTGAGGACATGTCTACCTGTATCAGCAAAATGCAATGTTTTCTTTTAACACATTAACCTTGGCATCCCTATTTTGGGCATGTCATTATAGGCAACAATAGCCTATAATAAGTGATTAAACTATTTGTATGCCGTCTCAACATACCTTAGGAAACCATTAAGCCATCTCTCTAATCATCTACCATCGTACTCAATTCATTAACTCACAATTAATCCAAATGTAAATTTCTAATCTTCAAAGTGAGATGGAATGGAGTTGCTTTCTGCGCTAAATGTGGCTCTGTTCTACAATAGGTTATCTCAGGTGTCTTTTGAAATAAGATCAACAAATGATTTATGATTGTGTGGAGATAGTAGCTCCTTGTACAACTAGTGCAGTCAATCTCAAACATGTTCACGTCAAGAAGTACAGTATGTATCTCACATATTCGTTTTTTTTTTCATTAGATTAGATTTAGTACTGAATTCTACAACTGTATTCTATAACAGGTGGAAAGAGTGAATCCAATGATGTGAAAAGTCATTCTTATACATTCTCTCATTGAGTTAACGTCTAGTTGGTGAAATAACAGTGAAATTAAACTGTCTAGCTGCGGATCCCCTGCAACCACCTCAAGGACCACTGGGGTCCCCTGGACCACTGAACTGCTGTACTGATAAAAACAGTTGAATGTTCTTTAGTAAATAGAAAATACATTTGCAGGCTGCAGGATACCAATCCAATCAGGAGAGAGAACGCATACAGGATACAGGATAAACAAGTGAAATTGGAAATGAGGAAACAAAACAATGAGCTGACACAATTGGGACCGGAACACTATGAAATTGAAGCTGAAAAATGGGTTCTCTCTCATGACTGGATGAAATTGGTGTCTTACCTGAACATGTATTTTCTGTTTATTAAAGAACTGGAGAGACTGGGAGACCCACGTTACTGAACAAACACTCTATAGCAATGATTATACTATCAGAATACAGAGCTTTAACTTTTTTTCTTTTGATTTAACCACGTAAACCCCATATGGGTTTAAAGGGGTATTTCACTTTCAAAAAAACTTTTGCTCATTTTATCGTCTACTCAGGCCTTTGTGAGCCCCCCAGACAGTTTTTAAGATGCTTTATTCAATATTTAGATATTTGATATTAATTTTATCAGACACGCCCCCTTCCTATACAAACCCATTGTAACTTCAAACTCCATTTTAACCATGTTAGATTCATCAAAAACACCCGTCCTTGGTTCTGGTGACTCACCCTGCCCTCCTAATGCGTGAGGGGGCCGTGTTTTTCCGATTAATGTTTTCATTTATTTTATACATTTCTTTTATTGTATTTTATTTTTTTCATTTTCCAAAAAATATATAAAAAATTAATGAAAAAGCACGGCCCCCTCGCGTATTAGGGGGGCGGTATGAGTCACCAGAACCAAGGACAGGTGTTTTTGATGAATCTATCATGGTTAAAATGGAGTTTGAAGTTATAATGGGTTTGTACAGGAAGGGGGCGTGTCTGATAAAATGAATATCAAATATCTAAATACTGAATCGAGCAACTTAAAAACTGTCTGGGGGGCTCACAAAAGCCTGAGTAGACGATAAAATGACCAAAAGTTTTTTTTAAAGTGAAATATCCCTTTAAGTCCCTCAATACTAATAATACTGTATTTTCTGTTTTCTGTTATTGTGGGGAAAGCTTTCACTGAAAATAGCAGATCGACAAGCTCACAACGCGACGCAACACGGCACGTTGTGTGCTTGTCGATCTGCTATTTTAAGCCAAAGCTTTCCCCACAATACCGATGCTGGGGTTTAAGTGGTTAACCAAAATATATCACTTACAGCACCTTTAAGTGGCTAAGATTGGTTGTTATAATCATTGTGGACAGACTAGCAATGCTGTGTGGTTCAATGCTAACAGGATGAGTCACATTCAGATGAAATGAAGAGCAAGAGCAGAGCAACATCCACAGATTCCACACTAATGATTATGGACACAGTTGAGCTCCAACACAGTGAATAATGCACAGGTTGACTGACAATGACAGCGATGGAGAAGATGAGAATGAGCTTAGCTACTGTAGAATCTAATGTGTTTACATATATCAGGTATAAACCAATGACTGCAGGGGATCCCCATCCAAATTAATTGTTTAATTAAATATAATTCAATTCACTTGGAATTATTACTATTTAGAGTATGCAGTGTATATAAAAGGGACAAGGACTGACAGATACAGAGATAAATGGTAAATGGTGCATTTATATAGCGCTTTAATCCAAAGCGCTTTACAAGGCGGAGGAAACCATGCAAGGCACCAACCTGCTCATCGGGAGCAATTAGGGGTTCAGTGTCATGCTCAAGGACACTTCGACACTAACTCTGGGGGAGCCCCCCAGCCCAGGATCGAACTGGTAACCATGCGGTTTCCAGTTCACTCTACCCGGCCACTCTACCCCTGAGCCACCCACTGCCGCCCCGGTCAGGGGCGGATTAACCCTTCGTGGTGCCTGGTGCTTGGACCCGGTTTGGTGCCCCCCGGGACAGTTTTGTCAACGGGGGGATGGGGGGGGGGGGTCAATGTTGTTGTGCTCCGCCGTTTTTCGCCGTTTTTCTTTTTTCTTCACGCCGTTTGGTGCCCCCCCCCCAGGTTGGTGCCCTGTACTTCAGCACCTCAAGCCCGTTGGATAAGCCACCACTGGCCCCGGTAGTAGTGTGAGATCTTCATATATGGGCATAAAAGGGACTCTCCATATATGGGCATAAAAGGGACAAGGACTGACAGATACAGAGATCTCCATATATGGGCATATCAGTCAGATCTGCAGTGTGACGTAGGTGAGGGAGGGCTGTGTAGCGGCCCGAACCTCTACTGTGTGTATATACTGTATAAGAATAAATACATTTAGTTACTCTTTAGCTCTACAAATTCCACTACTGTTCGGCATCAAATGTGCTGCCAATAAGTCATTAAACTTTACGCCCTCAAATTACAGTCCAAAGTAGTAATTTATAGTTACACAACGAAAAAACATCACATGGATGCACCTGGGACGTATCATCAGTGTTGTAGCCTGGGGTCATAGGATGTTTCGGGTCTCGCAACATACACCCTCGCCCAGGTGACCCAGCCAGGGTTGATCAAGCCCCGACTTACGTCCCAGGTAGCTGCTACCCACGGTCAGTCCTAAATAGGGAAAGACAGGGCCACTCAATACGCTTGTCCGAAACTACTCTGCCAGGAATGGGGGAGAGGAGAGGCTCTGGCACGTGGAGGGACTAGGCTCTGTGGATGGCCTCCTGGCCAGGCTCCTCCTCCGTCTCACCAGGTCCAGGACCTGAGCGTTGCACCAGACTCCCCCGCTCCAAACATTTCATTCTGGTGTGATGGTGTCTTGGCCCGTGGTGGTACTGCAGGCCCTTGAATGGCCCTCCTAAAGGCCTCATCGTGGATTTGTTGGGCTTCTTCCTCACGGAAGACACAGACTGGGGCGCCAACCCAAACTGCTCCCGGATGCCGTCTACATTCCGGCTGTCACCCGTCTCCCCGGTGGTCACCAATCTATTCCTGGTTGTCACGTAGTCTATAAATTCCTCTGAGCCACTATAAATAGAATAACTATAACGAAAAAACATCACATGGCTACATGACTACATTATAGTGACTTCAGTTAAATCCCATCCGACAACATTCCACGGACACTAAAGAAGTGTTGAAGTGGCCTAAATGAATGACGTTTTAAAGGATAATTGTTGCTGAAAGTAGGGTGCGGCGTTCAAGTATGTAAACACAGGCATGACAATGCAAAGTTTCCACATAATCTTGTTTGTGTCTGCATTAAATAAAGGGTAATTGTCTCATTTATATAGCGCCGTTATCCAAAGCGCTTAACAATGTGATTCCCAAGCAGCCGCTCTACCGCCTGCGCCACTGCCGCCCCAATAAAAAAAATGCTCGGATCATTACATAAGTGAGGTGTGGCTGTCTGTGTTCATGTTGCTGATGTGTGGTGTGTGATCTGTAAAGTATGGGTATAACTTGTTACTCTACCTAGGTCTGTGTTAATCAATGGATGTTCTCTCACTAAATGCAAAACCATATAGTGGAAGAAGAAAACAAAACAAAAAAGGTCATAAAATATACTTCTTATTAAAGTTATCTTTCAATGGACCAAGCTAGAGCTTCAAGACTGACCAGAATAATCCAATGCATTGTAGAAGCCCTTCTTCAGTGACATTCTACTGCACTTATCCAAAGCTTTTATCCAAAGCGACTTACAATAAGTGCATGTTCAATGCACTTATATTGTAAGTCGCTTTGGATAAAAGCGTCTGCTAAATGACTGTAATGTAATGTAATGTAAACTTACATAATCATGTTTAACCTCTGGACTGGTTAGTAGGCGTCAGAGCTCTGGTAGAGCAACTACACGAGCACCAACAAATGGTGACTGTATTGTACCTATAAGCAAGAACACATTCGGACAGTCTGCTTTCTCAGTGAAGGGGGCAAACCTTTGGAACTCTTTGCCTACGGTTCTAAAACTAGAGACAGATGGTAATGTGTTTAACAGAGAACTGTGCTCACATGTATAGTTACTGATTGGTTATCTGAATGATTATGTCTTCTTTTGTTTAGTTAATGTTTTGGGTCTGATTTAGATTTTGATTATGTTAATTATTAGTACATACTGTATATATATATTTTTTTTGTACCTGATTGGGTTTTAGATTGGTGATACTGTATTTTAGAAAAGCTTCCTGTGGACAGACATTGAAAATTAGCACTCGTGCTGTATACACTGTAAACAATATGCATCTGGTTTCGTCCAATTGCCCCCAGACCCACGGTAGAATAGTGAAGCTTGGTAGTCAAATCTGGGATAGCAACACTTCCGCATTTAAAATGCTACTGCGCGTGCGTCTACCGCTAAAACCTACTAATGTCCCTTCAGAGGCTCCGTAGAAACCCTTGTGCGCCTGCTCAGGACCCAATATCGACCCAATATATGGTACTTCCGGGTGCTTCAAACGCCACTGAGCAACTTTCATAGAAATGAATAGCTGGGGGCGGGGCAATCCGCCCTCTAGATATATTATTATTAGTTGAGTCAAAGTATAGTTACTCCTAGTCAAATATTACTCAACTACAATAAAAGTTACTTAGTCAAATTTGTACGTGAGCTAAAGTGCTGGACTATACTTTTCTGGAGTTAAAACAACACGTGGAAATAGGGCGGTGGTTAATTCATTCATAATGTTTTTAGGATGTTTGGGTCCCAGGGGTCCCTTCCTAGAAATATAGTGCAGACAAATGTACATCATTTGAGGCGCCGATAGCCGAGTGGTTAAGGTGTGTACCAAATAGGCTTTGATGCCTGACAGCGAGTCCTGGGTTTGAGACTATCAATAAAGGCAGAAAAGGCCCCCAAAATATCTTTAATTGGTGTGCTCTCTGTTGTGTCTGGAGCCTGTGCTTCCGGCCACCTGAACTCTGGGTCTGCCTCCACATTGACACACACGCACCCACGGACGCATGCACGCACACACGGACGTACGCACACACGGACGAACGCATGCACATTACGATGATAACCCTTGCTATCTTCTCTTATCCACTCCTCCCCTCTCTCCAATCTCTCCTCTCTCTCAATCTCTCTCTCTCTCACTCAATCGCTCACTCTCAATCTCTCCTCTCTCTATCTCTCACTCTCAATCTCTCTCTACTCTCTCTCTTGCAATCTCTCCTCTCTCTCTCTCTCTCTCTCAATCTCTCTCTCACTCTCAATCTCTCTCTACTCTCTCTCTTGCAATCTCTCCTCTCTCTCTCTCTCTCTCAATCTCTCTCTCACTCTCAATCTCTCCTCTCTCTCTCTCCTCCCTATCTCTCCCATCTCCTCTCTCTCATCTTCTCTCTCCTCTCTTTCAATCTCTCTCTCTCTCTCTTTTTCCGTGCTCCACCCACCTCCCACCAAACGAATTAGCTTCAGATAATGAAAGGGCTGAAAATGACTGTTTTGCCGTGTTTGTGAATTATTCATTTTTCACCAGTAATTCCAAAATAGATAACTGCTAACCTCACCGTCTTGACTGACGCAACGCTAAGATGAGGATTTCATCAGTGCGCGCACAATGTGATGGATGCAATATATTGTTGTGAGACTCTTCAAACCAAGAATAATCTCCCACATATTTTCTATTTCTAGGTCAAAAATTCCCATGGGGCGCTGAGACGCAGATGAAGTAAAGCACACACACACACACACACACACACACACACACACACACACACACACACACACACACACACACACACACACACACACACACACACACACACACACACACACACACACACACACACACAGGCCTACACGTTCACACAGCGCACACACGTCCACAGACATCAGCACAGCTGGGAAACACACACAGACTCACATCCGCACGGACACACGAGCGCACACACACACACACACATGCACACACTGTAAGGCGTCATTTCATTGTTTTGGTTGCTCTCACAATAAATGCCTGCACATCATGTACTGTAGCTGCTACGCAGCTGCATCTCTATCTGTGCACCACAACGAGTGTTTCCCGGGAAATCATCCCGGGAATTACTGTTAACATGCAAAACACCCAAGAGGAGCAAAGCAAGGCCACCAGTTAACTGCAGCAGTGGTGGAAACCTAGTACATTTACTCATGTACTGTACAATCTATTCAATACTTTATGCTTCAACTCTCAGAGGCAACTATTGTACTTTTTTCTCTGAAAACTTTAGTTACCAGTTACTTTGTCGATTTATATTATTACCACAAAACATACATTAACCAATTAAGCCCTATTTATACTTTGTCTATTCAGAAATAGCCGATCTACAAGCTCACAACGCGTAATCATACGAGAGCTTGTAGATCGGCTATGTCTCTATCTTGGACTTGTACTGTAAGTATATGTTTTTATGGCAATCATTTTATAAGAGTATGTATTCATTGTGGAATTGCTAATCATATTTAAGTAAAAAGAAAACAAGAGTACTTCTTCCACCACTGCATGCCAAACACACAAGCAGCAAAGCAAAATTAAGGCCACCAATTACCTGCAATAGACGTAGCACAGCGTGTTGTTGAGTTTCCTGTCAGACTGGTAGCGCCTGAAGTCCTCCCAGCCGTCCTTTAAGGCGGTCAGAGTCAGGATGACACAGATGGGGATGAGGGCCACCTCGGGCTGGAAGGCATTCACCACGGGAACGAAGTTCAGAAGGGCCAGGCCCACAAAGTAGACATTGGCCATGCGGTGGAACTGCTCAAAGAGGTTCATGGGGATAAAGAGGAGCAGGGTGTACTTGGTGGTTTTGATGGCGTTGCCGGGGAAGTGGCGGTTAGGCTGGCCGCTCCTGTCCAGGCCATCGTACGGCAGGTTGGACACCAGGGTGCGGAGGTCCCTCTCTCTCTCCCTCTGACCTCTCAGGGCGTCCCGCACCAATGCCAGGGGGCTTCTCCACGTCATGGTGGGCGGATCCGTCACTTTGTCTCCTCTTACAAACCTCTGGCCCCCATCTCCTTCAGACTCAAAGTTGACACTTTAAGTTTCCTACCGGATAAAATGATTGGCTTAGGAATGCGACATAAACAAAATAATCTCCATGGATTCAAGTATTTTTGGGGGTGAACTATCCCTTTAAAGATGCTGTAAGTGATATATTTTGGTTGAAACAAAATGTTAAGTCTATATTCTGATGGCAATCATTGTTATATCGATTTCATCCAATCAGGAGAGATCAGGATAAACAAGTGAAATTGGAAGTAATAATCAAAACAAATGAGCAGACAAAATTGGAATTGGAACATTATAAAATTGAAGATGATAAATGGGTGCTCTCTCCTGATTGGATGAAAATTGTAACCCTCCTGAAAATGTATTTTCTGTTTACTAAAGAGACAGGGAGACACAGACACCTGTTACTGAATAAACACTCCATAGCAATGATTACTATCAGAATATAGAGGTATTCAACGCATAACAAAAAGAAAAGATCACTTACTGCACATTTACTTCTTCTGTGGGTTTCTTGGATGTTCCTACACGTTCTAACAAAGCCAGAGTCCCAAGCTCTCCTCTGCAGTGAGTTGACTGAGTTCTCACTACTGTATGTGCTTATAGGTTCAAGGCCACATTTAAGAAATGGCGCATGGGTGCACACCTACCTTGCCTGTGTGTCCCCGCCCCTTTGGATTGATAGGCATCTTGTTTGAGCAGTTTGGCATTCCTCAAGTAGATGTAGCTAGCTATTTGCAGGGAGATAATAGAGTTCAGGTGACACAAATTATTAGGATGCAAAACGTATGCGTAAGGTGTACATTTGCTCCAGGGAGGTGACTATCTGAGTTGACAGTAGCACTCTTAATGCCAGTCGCACCGCCACATGTTGTGAGCTATCAGATGGGCTATTTGTTGTACAACAAAGTATATAGAGCTTAAGTTGATAACATAATGACCCCCCTCCCCATCCGAATAACCCCCCCCCCCCAGATCAACTACATCCTGTACATTGGAAAGCATAAGCAAGGCATGGGAGCAGTGTGAGTGAGGAGATTTGAATTGACAACCCGACAGTGAAAGTGACATAAGCAGTCCTCAGGGGGTAAACCTATATAAACAGCCTGTAGCGTAGACGCAGCGCGAACAAACGGAGAGGAAGTACGGTATATTTATATTCCATACTGGTTTAGGAGGCTATATATCATGGAGCTTCAAGTACAAGAATTTGCACTTGACAGTTCAGTACAAGAATTGTAGTGCCTGCAATGTTGCTGCCATGCAAGTGACAATAAAACATCCTGAGCCTTGCTTACGGTTCTTGGTTTTGACTCAAAATATTATCAACAAGAGAGTGTGTCTGGGGCTGGCGGCTGGGCCATGATCAAACAGCAAAATAGGTTATACCACATCTGCTACTATTACAATTACAATGTAGGCATTTAGCAGACGCTCTTATTTAGAGCGACTTGCAAGTGCATGAACTCTAGTGACTAGAGTTCATGCTTACTCTGCTTATTCCGAGTCTAGTCAATAAGCCACAAGGTAAATAGTCACATAAGTAGAGTGCAGAGAGAACGCTGTTGTGCCTCAAGGAAACTAGGATAGCCTACCAGGTAAACAAGGAACCTAGCATCTGTCTAAACAACATGCTATCAAAATTACATCACATTCTTAACATCTGAAAGACTTACGACCACATGTCGCAATCACGTGGTTCAAGTAAGGCGTGTGCTTCATCAACACCCATTACAAGGGTTCAATGTTTATAACTACCGGTATACTATATAGTAGAGTTTGGAACTATACATTAGCGTTTGGTACTATTGGTCGCCCAGTGGCAAGTTTTAATACTGTGGTGTGCGTGTGCGCGTGCTTGTGCGTGCGTGTGTGTGTGTGTGTGTGTGTGTGTGTGTGTGTGTGTGTGTGTGAGTGTGTGCATGTGTGGTACTATACTTATGAGGGTCAAAAGTCCAAATCTATACGAGAATATGAGAAAAACACATTGCGAGGACAAAGAGTTTTAGAGTCAGGTTTACAATTAGGAAAAGATTCAGGTTGGGCTTAGGGCTAGGATTAGACATTTAGAGGTTAGGTTTTGTGGTTAGGGCTGAGTTATGCCTGATTTATACTTCGCTGCAACACACTTGTAGATGTGGTGAGAGAGAGAGAGAGTGAGACTGAGAGAGAGAGAGAGAGAGGGAGAGAGAGAGAGAGAGAGAGCGAGACTGAGAGAGAGAGAGAGGGAGAGAGAGAGAGAGAGAGAGAGAGAGAGAGAGAGAGAGAGAGAGAGAGAGAGAGAGAGAGAGCGAGACTGAGAGAGAGAGAGAGGGAGAGAGAGAGAGAGAGAGAGAGAGAGAGAGAGAGAGAGAGAGAGAGAGATAGGGAGGGAGAGAGAGGAGAGAGAGGAGAGGGAGGGAGGGAGGGAGAGAGAAAGAAAGAGTGAGTGATTGAGTTTGATTTATTGTGGGCTACACACAAAGCAGCTCCTGGCACAGATGGTGTGCATGTAGGATGCTTCTACTTCCTCATAGTGACATATGTTGTCTTTTCCAGAGCAGGCTGTCCAACGCCCTCTTTATCCGGCCAGAATCTCCCACAGAGATATTCATTAAGACTTATCTCACACACACACACACACACACACACACACACACACACACACACACACACACACACACACACACACACACACACACACACACACACACACACACACACACACACACACACACACATTTACACTGATTCATAAAATGTAAACGGTCACAGCTGCGAATATTACACATAAGCCTGATACTGTACATGCTTTGTCGTACGAGGGTGTTGCATGCTAGAAAAGTTGCGAGCTTGTAGATCTGCAATTTACAGTATGAATCAAAGGGAAATAGCCCATTGTTCTGACGCGTGGTCACGTCAGAACCACACACTTCCACACACTGACCACACACTTCCGTTTCATCTTTGTAGTCGCATAAATAAGTCCAACAGTGACTCAAATTAGTCAACGCATATAGCTTGCTGCTTAGCAGAAATAGGAATTCAAAAATATATTTTAAAGATATTTTAAAAGATATTTTCATGAACGGAAATGACAGAGAGATGACAGCTTCCGTTCGTGACGTTCAGAATACTCAACTTCTTCTGTGGATTTCTCTGCAAAATGTTGACGTGTGCAGTGGATTTTCTCTGAGGTCCTCTGTCTTCATTAAAGCAGCAGTTCACCCATCTTGATCTTTCTATCAATTACACACCCCATGAAGCCTTGAATTCGGTTTCGTTGCATTCCCGAGACAATAATTCGATGACCGGGTCATCGGTCAGTCAGTAGGAGTCTCGTACCGGAGCCAGTCATCAAATTATTGGCTGCGACAAAAACAAAAAAATCTCCACGAATTCAAGGCTTCATGTGGTGTGTAATTGATGGAAAATAAGTATTTTTTGGGGTGAACTACTCCTTTAACCACTTTCCTTTTTTGGACATTTTTTGGACGTCTATATATAAATTATATACTGCAGTATACAGTATAGGGGCTTATGTGGTTATAAGAAGTGATAGAATGGTTGATGTCACCTTCCCCTGGTTGGTGGTGGTGGTTGATGACAAGTTGTTTCCACTCCATATGGCGTACAGGGGCGTGTGGTGACTGACGTCTTGTGACCTGTGACGTGTTGTTCCAGTCCATACGGCGTGCAGGGGCGTGGCATGATGTCATGTGCTCTGACGTGTGTGGGTTGCAACAGCTTTGCCCTCTCACTGACCAGGCTTCTGTTGGCTGGCAGTACAACTGCACAGTGGCACAGCTGTGAGTCTGCATGGCACATATACAACCACACACACACACATACAAACAAAAACACACACACACACACACACACACACACACACACACACACACACACACACACACACACACACACACACACACACACACACACACACACACACATCCTAAAAAATTGAGCAAAGGTCTGTGAATCCCTAATTAGTCCAGCGACACGAAAACATTACAAAGCGGAAATTTCCACTTAATGCATTTAAGCATCTGCACCCCCCCCCCCCACCCCCCATGCAAAAGTGAGAGACATGCAGCAGCAGGATAAAAGCATCTGTCTATTAATACTCCGCTGAGACAATATGTAACAGAGGTTGTACATTTCTCACAAATCAAGCATTGATGGGGATCCCATAAAAAGGGATTATAAATCGTCACCATGGGGCAGAAACCTTGCATCTCTATAAAGTTTTTTTTTTCCTTCTTTCGCACATTACTGCCCTACTTCGTCCCACAAAAGTGTCGCAGAAGGGCTTGGGCCTAACATTCCTTTTTTCCATTTTCTGAAAAGTTACGTATTTGGACATACAAGGTCTCCACCTGAGTGATGTACTGTAGTATCTATGTACGTGGAATCTGTCACTATGAGTCCATTTTCACACCGTGTTGGTTTTGCACTTACGAGCTCACTGTGTCATTATATGTCTACCCAGATATACCTTTCTTTATGACAAAACATGATATTGTATTTTACCAGGGTTAAGGCTTTGGTCATATCCATAGAATCAACTGTCAGAGTCAGGGACAAAATTACATACAGTAAAATAAATCAAATCCACCTTTACATTGGGCCATCTTTTGCTCACTGAGAAGGGTTAGCACTAGGGTTAGCAACAGGATTAGTAGCGGGGTTAGCGCCAGGATTAGGAGCAGCAGGGTTATAGCAATAGGATTAGCAGCAGCAGGGTTATAGCAATAGGATTAGTAGCAGGGTTAGCAGTGGGATTAGCGGTAGGGTTAGCAGTGGGATTAGTAGCAGGGTTAGCAGTGGGGTGAGCAGCAGGATTAGCAAGTAGGTTTAGCAGCATGGTTACTATGAATGGTTTCTATCACTAATCGACTAGTAAGAATTTTCAGGTCTAGTCGATTGGACCATCTCCCTGTTCTATTTTTTACTGCTGAGTGGGAATTCGGTCAAAAAAAAAAACGTATTTATATTTTATCACACACTATCACACACCAAATGTCTGTTCTTTTCGTCAAGCAACGCTGTATACATTAGGCTTTAAACTATTAACATTAAATAAATGGCATGAGAATATACTATAACAATTAGAAAAGTTGATGTTGGTCCAGGTCGTTGTGACACTTCCGTTCCGACCTGTGCTGTGATTGGTTCCTGCTCCGAGTCCGGATAGGCCGCGCCTCCCTGACGGACAGCTGGCCCGGTGGCTGTCACGGTTATAATTTTGAGATGCTCCACCAGGCGGGCCGTTTCCATGCACCTGGAAGAATGGGACGTGGCGACACTGGTGGTACTGGCACTCCAGACATGGGAATAGTGTCACCCCCGCAGCCCCTCAAACTATCCCACGAGCTGCGGAGAGAGAGAGCAGGACAACGATCATGTTGTCCTCAACCGGGTCTGGGATTGGAGCTGGTCCAACAGCCCAAATGGTCCATGGTGTCGGCACTGGACGAAGACAGCAAGGCTTATTGCTGCCAGTGGGTCAGCCTCTCTCTCAGCCTCGGGCAGTCACCCGAGGAGAGAAGCCAGGTACAACAGCTCCTGGTGCTCCTCTGCCTCAACGCTCCAGTACTCCAGGTTGTCCATGGCTTGTGGGGGGGGTTGTTCTTTGGGGTCTCCCAAAAACTACAATGCCTCCGGGCCATGTTCTACCGGGCGAATTGCAGACTTTGCCCCGGGGGGCTAAGGTGTTTGACACATCAAGAAAGATATGGCACAGGAAAAACTCTGACGTGGTCTATTGGGTGCAGCTGGTGGGGGGCCAGGGCCGCAGGGTGCTCCTCTGTCAGGACCGGCTCACCTGCACCGAAGCAGTGGTCATTACTATAGAATTTGTGTAGGTGCTTATTGATAATAATTTGAATGGATTCTCAATACTAACTGAACTGAACTACTGGTCTCTAGTACATTCTTATTGTAAAACAATCAAAGCCATGTGTTTAGTAGAGGAGTGAGCTATGTTCTTCAGCAGGGGGGGGTGCAACCTAAGACATCCAAATACACTCCTGTTTCTTTTCTATAGTTGGATTAGAGTGAAGATCAGTGAGGAGGTTTTAAGAGTCTACATCAGCTCTATTCTATTCTGTTACATAATATTACATTATGTGGTGCGTTTACTACGTTACACTTAAATTGAGGTTACATTTGCTTCTTTAGAGGAACAAACAGAATTGACTGCCTCGCCTTCAATTTGTCCTACAACTTCGGTGGGGAACTACCAAGCATTAACCGCATATCAGACGCAGTAATAACAACCACTCTTGCTAAGCATTAACAATTCAGCATTTTTTTACATTAAATATTGACGTGCATACAGTACATTCACGCAACACTGATCATATCAGCAAGGGAGGGTGATGGGGCAGATTCATTGCAGTTTGTCTGTCGCTTAATGAAAGAATTGAAGGTCCTTTCTCTCTCTCTACCCGAAACACCCCCCCACCCCCCCACCCCTCTCTCTCGCTCGCTCACTTTTTCCTCTACCCATCTTTCATTCAGGAGTCCCCTCTGGCCAGTGAGTCCAGAGAATGCCTGCATGTACAAGGCTTTCTGCCTTAATGTCCCCTGAGGCAGGGACTGACACTGGCTTCCATCCCAGCCCACCCCATCGCAGCTCCGGACCACCACCACCAGACCACCATGTTCTTGTTCCTCTGTCTCCCCATCCATTATGCAGTGACTGCAGTCTTCACCTCACCCGTTTCTTCACACATTCACTTGATCGCCTGCTCGCTCACTCACTCACTCTCATGTTTAGTGTGGTCACTCTCTCATTCCCTTGCTGTGTCACCCCTGAGGGCAAAGCTTCAATACTCATGAATGGACATGCATCCCCTCCTCCTCCGACACACACACACACACACACACACACACACACACACACACACACGGTGGTGTTTTTCTTTATCAATGACCGCCAACAGAAGCACATAACACAAAAACGTCCGTCCACGTATTCTGTAAATGAAGTGATAAGCTGAGTTAAGCTTTAATTAATTTTAGATACATCTTCATAATTGCTGACAATCATTACACAAGATATTTACAAGTCAATATGAAATATTACAACTGGAATTTACAGGAACTTTGTACAAAATATGCCCCGCTCTGACGCCTCAGTAGCCGGGTCCGTGTAAAGTCATTTCTAGAGAAGAAAAACAGAAACGTTGACCCAAAAGTGACTGACGGTTGTCCGGAAGTGCTTTTGAGTTGGCCAGTGGATGCTTTTTAGAGTCCATTAAAAATAAAATAAAAGGGAGAACTCGAACTCCAAACAGTATAGGGTCAGAAAAATTGTAAATCATGTTTTTTTCCTCAGAGAACTTTTTTTTTGTTTGTTTTTTTCTTTTGAAATGTAATGGAACATTTTACCTGTTAGTTAACTGCAAAAACAACAATAGAGACCCGTTTAAGTAGAATAAATCCATAATATTTACACATACTGTATCATGAATATTGATTTATAAAAATTGTACTTGTTTTTTTTGTTTTTTTTTTCAAACATGATTTAACCGTATCTACAGTTTTCTGAAACAGAAACCTAATCACAATGAAACGCGTGGTACATCTATCATTCAGTTCTACTGTTAATGGTGATTGTGGATTATCATATTTATGCAGCAACGTTCTTTGCAATGAAAGGGCTTCAACTCAACTCATCTGTCATCAATGGGTTCCTCCACCACGCATTAAGTCACATTAAAGCCATTCTATTCCTTTAAAGCTGCTCACACAATGGCAAAAAGCACACAAGAGTCAATGATTAAAGGTTCTCATCTTTTAAAAACAAAAAAGACAATGAAAACCTGGGCGTTGTGATGAGGACAGGATTCTGTCAGTGCAACGGGAGCAGAACTTAAACTTTAAGCGGAAGCATAATTGGCTGTTTACGGCGAATGTTAGCCCCAAATAGGGATGCTAGTGTTAATGTACACTGGGCGAGAACGACCACCCAAGGTTATGATGATGCTGTGCAGACCCAGGGCATGAAAATCGTGTCGTGTTTGGTTGAAAAAGTTAGCTTCCGGGGAAGTACATACAACGAACTTCCCACTCCACAGACACGTTCTAACCTTAGGTTGTTACCTTAGGCTTTTCCCCCTTGTAAGATGAGAAAAGCCTGGTAATGAGGTTATGGTTCATGTGGTTAAAGACTCCCCAAAAATGGAAGCTCTCTCTCTGTCCAACATTAGCACCACTGAGGACTCATAGGGAGGTCCCTAGAAAAGAGTGCCCCCTGCTGACCACCTTTTGTCCTCCTGTGGAAGTCCCCATCTCCTCACCCAGGTGGCCCCAAGGTAATAAGCCTGCAAGCCACAGGTTTTCAAGGTGGGGGCCATGGCCCCCAGGGGGCGCCAAGGGGGCGCTAAGGGGGCCAATTGGAACATCAACTGAAAATGTTTAAATACAATTAAAAATCTCAACAATTATATACGTATATCAAATTTGTAATTTTAATTCAAATTCAATCCATAAAATTACTGTGCCAGTTGAACCACTTTCAAACTGGCCTCCCTATTTTGGTCAAGTCATTAATGTTAAGATTGTTCAAAACATTTCAAACAAACAAAAACTGTGCTGTGAGATTGTAGATCATCTATTTCCACTTTTTAAGCCATTTCGCAATAGGGGGACCACAGCCATTGGCTATGGCTATTTGGGGGTCCATGGCATGGAAAAGTTTGGGGACCCCTGTTATAAGCCATGATGACTACGAGAGATCTGCAGAATGGCTACCAGCATGTGTTTGCTAGGCAGATGAAACCTCAGCTAATAAAAGTAAAAAGCTTTGAGCTCATTATTATGACTGAGATGCAAATGAAATCAAACGTAAGCATGCTTTTTTTTTAAAGGATGTTTTCTTTTTTGATATACAGTAATTATAGGAAAATAGTCTATCAAGGATGACTCCTTTTAAATCATCTATAAAGCTTCCCTGGATGCAGTAAGCTCGGCTACGAAGTAAATAGATATACTAAACAAAACAAATCTTTTAAAGTATATGCAAACACAAGCATAAATATTTGATCCACAGAGATTAAGCTACGAATGACAAATATTAGTGATATATTGAAATTCTGGAACCAGGCACCATGTCTGTCTTAAAATCTCACTCCTTCGTTCGTTACGTTAGCGTGAGTCAGTCATTAAGGTGTTTCCCCCGATCCGAAAAGAGTCACTGCTGACGTGAGGTGTTGGTGCCGCAGTCCCTCCAAAAGTCCTTACGTTTTCTCTAAATTAATCTGCAAACAAATTTGGTGCACTGCATCTCTCATTCCTCCCCCCCCCTCTCTCTCTCTCTCTCTCCCTCTCCCTCTCATCTCCCCCCAAATCGTCGTCCTCCATTCTTCGCTCGCTGTGAGATGGCCACCGGCCGTGTCATCTTGCCTTAATGCACGTAGTAGAGCCAGTAAACCACGTTGAAGAAGGAGAAGACGGTGGGGAAGATCATCCGGGACCACTTGTCGATAGAGTTCACGTCGGACAGGTCCGGGATGTTCACCTTGAGCTGCGAGGCCCGCCTCCGTAGGCGCGACTTCTTCTGGGCGTGGCGCTCCAGGGCGCACTGGCCATAGTTCTGCCGGGCCATGGCGGCCCGGCGGTACTGCAGCGTGGAGCTGTCGTAGGCCAGCATGGTGTTGCTGCGGGGGTCCCCGGGAGCACCCCGGGGGTCCCCGGGGCCCCCTCCCATCTCGTTCTTCATCTCCAGGGTGCTGAACAGGATGTTGTCATCGGGGGTCATCTGTATTGCGAGGAACGGAGAAAGAGGTGTGAGAGGAAGTGACGGCGGGGGAGACGATCTTACGTTATAAAACAATGGTTCTCAAAGGTTTTCATGTATTGGACCTGAGGAAATTGATACGTATTAGGCTGTGGATCCCAATTTGAAAAGTTTTGTGCTAGGGACCCCCTTAAGAAAACATATATGTTAGGATTTTCTAAAACCTTCAAAATCTATATACAAGCTCACAACATGGTGTTGTGAGCTTGTAGATATCTATTAAAATATACAATAGGGCTTAAGTGTTTTACTGTTCCTCATTTTACTGGGGATCACTTGGAACCAGCTGAAGGACCCCTGGTGGTCCCTGGACACCACTTTGAGAACCACTGGTTTAAAACATAGTGATACACAAAATATACTAGCGTGCATATTTCTAACACACTTATGATACTTATCAAAGAATAATTAAAATAATAGTGATGTGCCAAAAGAAATCATAACAGATGAGACAAAACTGTGCTACTTAGAGCACAGTATATTAGGTAAAAAAATATTATAGAATCACAATACTTAGATCAGTCAATATCTAATAACTAATAGGGCTGCAACTGTTGATTACATTTCGATTAATCGAATAACCAAGAAGCACGTTTTTAAAAAGTGTACATTTTTTAATATGTCAATGAATCGATTAACTACTTACAGTAAGGCCTCTTTTACACTTTGTCGCAAAACACTGTAGAGCAAAAATAGTGAAAATAGCTGATCTACAAGCTTACAACGGGTCGCAATGCGCCCGTTGTGACCTCGTAGATCTGCTATTTTCTGCTTATTTTTAAAGATTTTCAGCTATAACGACGTGGCCAAAATAGGGATTGATTATTAATCGGTTATTTTATTGAATGATCGATTATCGATATTTTTTTATGATCGAATGAATCGATTAGTTCGATTAACCGTTGCAGCCCTAAATGACCACAACCACAAAAGTATGAAAATACATTTCTTTAGAGTGCAGAGCACTCCACAAACTAATTCTCAATGGAGAAATCCTCTTTGTCATCTCAGAATTTCAACCGAGGTGGGGTTAAAATTCAGTCTATTCACAAGACAAACCAAGTAAACAAAGATAAACCAAAGAAAAAAATTAAAATGTGAGAGGATAAGGTTGAGGAGAGGTTGGAGGCTTGGGTCAGGTCAGGATGGGCGTTGAAGGGAGTGAATTCAGATCAGCAGTTCTTCATCCATAGCCTGACTTGTGAAGAAAACAACTCTAAAATACTATCTGGAGGACACAGAATACATATCGTCACTGTCGGGCAGAAACCTTGTATCTCCATGTTCCATTAATTTTTTTAAATATTTGAAATTTGTGCCTATAATGACGTCCCAAAATAGGGACGCCAGATGGAAAGTGGTCAAGTCTGTCTGTGGGTTTTTATAAATATCTAACGTCAATTTAGAGAGCTTGTGACTAAATGATAACTAAATTGGAACACAGGTTCTTTTTTCCATTGCCTGAAAAGTGATGGTTTTGGACATACAAGGTTTCCGCCCGACAGCAGCGATACGTGATATCTGTTGTTTTGCTGTAACTTCACTCTGAAGAAAGGACCTTCTCAGTTGGCACTAGTCATCCAACTGCAAATGATCTTTCTCTCTCGCTCTGTGCTGGGCTGAGCCCCTTTCCCCTCTAATGTTCTTTCTATTGCTTCACTTATTCTTTAGAGACTCTTCAATTGCCTTTGAGATTCAATCTGTCTCAAACCAATATTATGTTAAGGGTAGCTTAAAGTTAATCCTGTTTCTCTTCTCTACAACCACATTCTCAGTGGTGGACAAAGTACTCAACCCCAGTGCTTGAGTCAAAGAATAGATCCTGCATACACCTGGTCAAATATTACTCAACTACTGAATAAGTGAAAATTGCTTAATCAAATTTGTACTTGAGCACAAATTACAAAGTACTTTTTGTCAATGCATTGCTAAAAAAAAAAAAAACTCAAGTAACGTACAGATAATTACAAATTACTTATGTACAGTAGTCGAGTAAATGTACTTAGTTACTGTCCACCACTGCACATTTGCCACTGTGCTGAAGCCAAAGTGCTTGTCAGCCATGATTGTTTGTTTGTCAGGGAAATGCATGAAGAGCAAACCAAGAGCGGGGAAAAAAACACAATGGTGGGAGTGATGATCAAAGCTGCCTTAAAATCTACAAAAAAAATCAAAGAAATGCACAAAATAACTACAGCATTTTCCTCTGATCGGCTTGAATCAGACTGATGACATTTGTTAAGTTTTGACTTTCAAAACCGCCAGTACCTTATTTCTTTGCTCGCCTAGTCCTAATGCGCCATCGTCCACAAAGATGGGATCCCACATCGAGTCATACGCGTCAATTTCCCTCTGTTTCATTCTGGCATACAGAGCATCATCTCTCTGAACTACATTTCCCACCAGCCACTGCAAGCATACAAAATCAGCACTGTTACATGGGGGGGGGGGTAAATGGTAGCTTTCCACACTCAGAAGGAAAGGGTATTTTATTTTTGTTGTTGTTATTACAGCTAACGCTACCAGCTGAATAAAAGTTAAAGGGAAGGCTTTGGACCAAAGTCACTGAACTACCCAAGACGCCTTGCCCTTCGAAGGTATTTACGCCAGTCATTTGTTGATGATTGGCTTTGTCCAGAGATTCTCAATCTTTTTGAATTTCCAGGAGCCCCAGTTTGATGTACAGTACGTACATTAGGTCATGGACACGCATTTGATTAAAAAAAATATATATCTCTGCGACCCCAATCTACACTGTAAAGTTAATATAACTCTGAGAGTGTACAAATCGAACCTTATGGGTCTATTTGGTTCCATTAGTACACTCTCAGAGTTACAGACCCACAAGCGTGTCCATTTGGACCACTGGTGGTCCCTGGACCTGATGTTGAGAAACAGTGTTAATAGAGATACTTTTCTATTTTCATTCAGCTGTTGTTATGACACTCATGGCTAAACCAGAGAGTAGAAGGACTTGAAGCATTCATCACAGCATTTAAGCCACATATTTAAGCCTCTGCCAGCAGGGGGACAAGATTTTGAAAAAAAAAAGCACCATCTATTTACATTAATGCCACTTGTACGCCAATAATTCTGTATAAAGTTGAACTAAAGTTGTTCCCCCAGTCATTTTTGTGCACATCCTACATACCACAATTACATACATTTAATCATTTTGTTGATTAGTACAATATAAAGTTAAAAATGACAAAAAACTAAATAAGAGCTGAGATCAGAGCTGGGCCTGCCAATCATGGGGGCAAAGCCCCCCCCCCCCATAAAATCACCACTGTATCACAGCATCACATTGACCTTGAAAGGAGAAGAAGGTCATCGGCACATTAACACCTGAACAGTGCGGCCTCAGGTTGGTACGTATACAGGCCTGGCACCAACACGCACCTTGTTGGGGTCAGGCCGCAGTTTCTCGTTGTTGGCGGTGGCCGCTTTCTCGGCCGCCTTCTTCTGCCGCTGGGGACCGCGGCCGAAGAAGATGTAGTTGACGAAGGCGTACTCCAGCAGCGCCAGGAAGACGAACACGAAGCAGCCCATGAGGTACATGTCGATGGCCTTGACGTAGGGGATCTTTGGGAGGGTCTCTCTCAGATGGGTGTTGATGGTGGTCATGGTCAGAACCGTTGTGATGCCTGCATGGAGGTCAATATGGGGTCGACAGTTTAGACCAGTTTAGACGTGGGCGCTTTCTAAAGTTAACGATGTACACAGACATTCCACCAGTGGGAGCTCGACAGACTTTAAAGTACCTTGCAGATTCAAAAGCTGTATGGGAAAGAATTCGTTTTTATACTCTGCAGCAGTTATGTGGACTGGCATACCTGCAAGATGAGGACTAAATTATATGGCTGCTTATATCTAACCTTTATATTTTACCATCACTTATAATACTTCTGAAATACATTAAGATATTTGACAGCTTGTAAGACCCTAAATGTCTCCACTAGGCCTAATAGCTATTGTTTTGGTACAGCCTATCTTGTTATGGTTCAGTTTGTCCTTCAAGCAGCTAACAGTATAACTATCTCTGCCCTGTGCTCGAGGCAGAACTACCGTACCACTGACATGAGTGTTAATGCACTTCTGACCATGATATCATGTACATAAAGCATAACCACCACCACCTAGAATATTGTCTCGACTCCTATGGGCCTCATCGATTGCTGATTGATCCAGAATTCCACGACAAAGACCTAATTATAACCATCAAATATTTGAGTTGTAGCAAGATATACTATAGTACATGCAATGTTTTGCTATTTTATTTGTATAGACTCTAGTATGTTGGAAATTGTATGTGTTCATTATTGATAATATTTTTCTGTGTTACACCCCCTTCCCCCTACCCCAACACATGACAGTTTATACACACATTTGCACTCAAAGGACAACAATGGAAATAAGTTCCCGAGCTTTTTTGTGTTTTATCCTTTTGACAGGCATGTACAAATATATGCTCATGTATAATGCATTTTTGTCAATAAAAATGACAATCAATCAATCAAAATAGGCAGATTTACTATCATCGTGTCCACATGCTCATATGCATAACATTAGCTTCATGAAGCTAAAACATGTGCAGTCAAATCGGTCTGACACTAACACACATGTGTTGACCGCACATTAACACATGTGCGACATCAGGTGTTTTAACATCAAAGGCTGTGAGGACGTGTTTGATGTGTGTCCTCACATACACAGGACACGTCGATACAGACCGACCTGAAAGAATGAGACCCCATATGGACAAAAACATCCCCCCTGACCACAAAAGAGCAACTGTACTGTATGTGCGTGCGTGCATGCGTGCATGCGTGTGTGCAAGTGCATGCGTGCGTGTGACTGTGTTCAACGGAGGGTTTTGGGCCTCCGTCCAATCGCATATCGAAACAGACAAGGAACGAATCCCGGCGGCTATATAAAAAGCACAGTGTCCCCCCCCCCACTAACCATCTGCTATTAGTCACAGCACGATTCACCTGCTTTCCTCTGACATCCGTGCATTGTGTTTGATACGTTAGTCATCTGTATGCACAATCTGCATTTGGTCAGATTCACGCAGATTATAAATAACTCAGAATCAGCCAGCAGGCAGCATCGATGTAGCCTGTCGCTCTCTACTCTACTCTACTCGCTTGCAGACACGTTCCGCCTGTCTCTCTGCTCTCTGCCGTTCAGTAGATCTTTAAAGCACTGGTTCTCAAACATTTTCATGTCAAGGACCCCCCCAATTGATATGTAGCATCTAAAAAAGATTTTGTGGCAGGGGTCCCCATAACAGAAGATTTGTGTCAAACAAATTCCAAATTAACGTTTTCAAGATTGTAGATAAGCAATTTTTTTTAAATAGCCCAAGAATAAAATAGGGTTAAAGTGGATAAATTGTTCCTCAATTTGCTGCAGACCCCCTGGAACCCCCGTTCACTTTGAGAACCACAACCACTTAAACCCTATATTTGGTTGCCCAGAGTCCCTCAGGCCTCTATATACTAGTGACTCTCAGTGACACTCTACATTAAATATCTTCGCTGAAAATAGCCGATCTACAAGCTCACATTGCGTGGCGTTTGCGACGCATTGTGAGCTTGTGGATCTGCTATTTTCTGCGTACGCGTTCCACACAATACAGATGCTAAGTGGTTAAACAACAGATGTGCATTTTACAGGCACCGTTTGGGGCTCAGTGTTTTGGCCCTCGTGGGCCTCCGTCTCTTCAGGAACCAAATGCCTTGTGACAAGAACGCCACACACAGAGAGCTCAAAGCTGCTTTCATGACGTTGAACCTATCATCATTTGTTTTAGTCCAAAGGATGTTTAAATGTTTTTGGCGTTCCATTTTGACATCATCCTCTTTTTATATCAACATATACAGTATATGTGCCAGTATAGTTGCTGTCAGGTGGAAACCTTATATGTCCAATACCGTTGCTTTTCAGAAAATGGAGAAAAGAACCTGTGTTCAAAATGTCATTATTTAGTCACATGCTCTTTCACTTATTTATTTTCTAAAATAGCAAAAAAATGCTATTTTCCTACTTTTGTTTGACGTATAGGTTGGGCATTCATTTCCAAAAGAAAATACTGTATGGAGATACAAGGTTTCTGCCCGACAGCAACGATATATCAACAGATAGTACATCTCATTTGACATCGGTATGAATGTTTCTCTTCCAATCTCGGCACTGAATAATAAGGTACACTTGACCAATAGTCTGGACTATTCTTTGAGTCTGAAAAGCTTGGATCTCTGTCCCTTGACAGACAGACAGACAGACAGACAGACAGACAGACAGACAGACAGACAGACAGACAGACAGACAAATAAAACACTACAAGAAAGGAAGAAAGAAAGAAGCGGCGTGTGCTTCAAGGTCACACTGTAGCGCTTGTCCCTCTGCCTATATTATGGTCATTTCTAAACAGCAGACTATCAGCATGCACGATCAAGATCGCGCGCTTACAGCTAATGAGAAATAACAAAAACTAAACAGAAGGTTAAAATGCAGGGAAAGAGACAGCCATGTCTCCTGTCAAAACACAGATCAATAAATCATAAGGAATGAATCACCTGCAGCTTCCATATGCAAATGGCTCAGATTCACTGATTTAAAGGCATTCATAACACAGTGATGAATCTAATCCACAACTGTCCGCCCTCCCTCTCGTAATATACTATATGGCTAATAGCTCCCTTTGAATGGATTTGTTATCAATTAATTCTCGATTATAACCCAGGGGTAATGAGTCATCAACAACCAGGAGGGAGGGGGGGGGGGGGGGGGTTAGTCGTACCCAGGGCCACTCTGGCGGCAGAGGCGTCGTAATTGATCCAGAAGGACACCCAGGAGAGAATGGTGATCAGGATGGACGGCATGTAGGTCTGTAAGATGAAATAGCCGATGTTCCTCTTCAGCTTGAAGCTGAGGGAGAGGCGAGGGTAGGAACCTGAGGGAGGGAGGCAGAGAGAGTGCTGGATGCTTGAGATGGAAGATGGAAATAGAATTCAATAGAACAGAACTGAATGACGCCCACGGGGAAGCTATATCTTCCCCCGACAACAAAGAACGCGGCATATCCACTGCCAGCGCATTGGCGCTGGTTCTGATTTATTTTCTTTTTATTTATTTTTTTTGTTTTTTGTCAATATTAACCACTTGCGACCTGGCGTCCTTATTGTACATGTCATTAGAGGCGAGAATTTTCAAAAGCTTTCAAACAATATATATTTTTTCTAAATAATTCAAATTTCTTTCGCTACGACGCTACCTAAGTGGTTGATTTTTAAACTGAATACAGTATGCATGGTTATGGAACAGATCTTATTGGCAGCGGAAATCATGCATTTTTGCATGCATTGAGGCCGCCTCGTGTGGGTTGTTTTCCCAGTTCTTGTACCTGTGGAGAACACCACGTTCTTGGAGATGAGCTTGTAGTCGAGGATGGAGAACTGGGGCAGTTGTATCCTGTCCACCCCCGACACGGCTCCTTCTCCGCCCCGCCAGTAGAACTCGATATCATCAGTGGTGTAGCCATCTGCAGAGACAAGCCCCAGAGACCCAGAGTGCATTAACATTAACCGCTGTAGTGGCGAGGGAAACGGAAGTTACAACGCCACGCTCCGCTACTAATGGTGCTGTTAAGGATTAAGATGATATATACAGAACATTTGAGATGAAACTCCACACCCTCAAGTGCAGCGTTGCCTGGAAGTACAGAGTGAACTGTCTGTTCAGCAGGTGAGCTGAGTTCATGGAAAGTACGGTAAAATCCATCATGGGAATAGCTGTATAGACACAGAAAAGTGGCTGAAAGGGGCTTTCATGGAGGCCTCAAAAACTTAACAAATATAATAACAGGAAGTTCCTTAACCACTTTCAACCAGGCATCCCCATTTTGGGTATGCCATTATATTCTTTTTTTTTACATTTATCTTTTTTAAAGAAATGTCATTGAATTTGGGAAACTTTACAAGCTTGTAGATCAGCTATTTTTGCTGATCTACAAGCTTGTACTGTAGCTACAAGAATGAACCTGAAAAAGTTTGTCTATGTTTTTATGTTTTATAAAAATGTAAAAACAAAAATCATATTTAAAAATAGAGCACTATTTTTGCAGGTGTTTTGATACCCTGATGCACAGTGAATGGCTTCTATTAGAGTTAATAGTAATTTGACTCTCGGCTCGTGCGTTATTATGTTATACAACTATCTTCTGCCGAGTCCCGGAAAGGAGGCGCAGTGATTGACTAGTAGTCAGTTTGATTGGCAGGTGTGCCTTGTGAGACTTCTGCCTTGCCTAAAGTGGCGAAATTATGCCTAATGTGGCGAAATTATGCCTAAAGTGGCGAAATTATGCCCTAACCCTAACCATAACCCTGAACCTAACCTTAACCCTAACCCTAACCTCAAAAAAGATATACCTAAACCTAACCTTAACCTCACAAAAACTACCTAAACCTAACCTTAACCCTAACCCTAACCCTAACCTCAGAAAAAGTTGCGTTTTATCGACAAAAATAATTGGCAGCGGTTTCCGGAAAAATGTGGGCAGCGGGATTCGATTCCGGAGTTTGGGGCTGAGGGTCTCCAATGATTAGCGAGGCACGTGATGGCAGGTGATGGAATGGGGTTTCGGGCTGTATTTGAATGTGACCCTGCCCCCGTCCTTCTTGCCCCGTTCTTGCATTCAGCCAATCGCAAGCAGGCAGAATATAGTTACCATTAAATTATACGCTCGGCTCTCCCAGTGTGTGTCTAAGTGTCCCCCCTAGTTGACCGGCTCTATATACTTGGTTTGCTCCTTGACTCATAATAGGGACACTAGGGTTCCTGTGGTTTATGTCTCGTAAAGTGTTTTTCCACATCGTTTCAACATGAATGACGGTGAAAGATGTTTAAAAATGTACGCTGAGATCTACATTGCATATAGTTACTACCAAATTTGTTGTAGCCGGGTGTCCTCTCTGCTAATGGTGACGGTGAGATATCAAAATTATACAGAAGTGTGGTTCTTTAATAAAATCTTCTTTGCATTTAAAAGGCTTCTTGTGTTATTTAAAAAAGAAAACATTCTTAATATTTCATATAAGATGTATACCATATCACACAATTGCTTGCTGACAAGAAATAATTTTGTCGTGCTGCAGGAGTACAAATGAGGCTTTAGGAACATGAAGAGGGATGGCCTGCAACAAATGGAGAGCATCATGGACACATAAGGTGCTGTTCAACAGCCTGCATGTCATTCAGAACGTCATGAAGACAGAAGGTGCTGTTCAACAGCCTGCATGTCATTCAGAACGTCATGAAGACAGAAGGTGCTTTTCGACAACAGCCTGCATGTCATTCATCAACATGGATGGAAGCTCTTCTGTTCCACAGTGTCTGCTTAGCCAGTTAAACCCTAGACTTAGTCAATTAGACCCGAGATGGCTCTGTGCTTGGACGGCTTTTTTCCCTCCTACACCAATTCTCTTTGCCAAAAATTGCCAATCCACAAGCTCTGCTATTTTTGGCTAATGTTTCTCCTATAATATGGATGCTGAGGATCATGTGGTTAAGTCATATGCATCCCATGCATCACATGTGCTGCATCCCATGCATCCAATGTGCTGCATCCCATACATCGTTTGTGCTGCATCCCATGCATCGATTCGTATGTGCTGCATCCCATGCATCCAATGTGCTGCATCTCATGCATCATATGTGCTGTATGCCATGCATCGCAGCATCACGTGCATCACATGCTGATTGCGCTGCATCCCATGTATCACATGCATCTCTCCCTTCTGTGTTCCATTTCACACCGATGATAATAACAGGCAGCACGACCTATTTAGACAAAATTAATAATTAAACCCTGAACCTTTGATTTATAAAAAAAAATCACACCCTGTGTGAAGTGGGCGGTGTCTTGCTAGCTAATCACAATACTGAATGGAGTCAACCAATCATGTACAAAAAATAAATACATTTATTGAAACACTCTTTATGATGGAAGAAACCATAACTTAAAAAAAAACAAATTTGTTTTTTTTAAAGTTATGGTTATGGTTAAGGTTAGTCCTGAATAGACTGTGATTGGCCAATCACGGTGCAGGGTTAGGCGGGGTACATTTTTGGCCAATCACAGCGCAGGATTTGTTGTACAAATATCCAAACCTCACTTATAGGGGCGGTTTCACCGCCCAAAAATACTCTGCTGATGTGTGTTGACATTCAGGTATTTGAACCCACTAACACGTCTTCCTCTTACATTGTGTACAAGGACTCAACATTTTCCTTTGTTTAAAAGGTTTTATTTCAAGCGAGAATTAAGGAAGATTAAGAACAGAACGGAAGTCACAGGAGCAGGAGCGGCTGCAATGGAACCGGTGTGCAGCACGAGGTGCATGTAGCGATGCACAAGAGCCTGGGAAAACGGACATCAAATGCGTTGCCTGCCCCACCCCACCCCCTCCTCTCTCTACGTGAACATCCTGGCTAGTGCAACCCAGCATCACCCCAATTAGCAGCTCAAGTCCACCATGCTGGACGTTTTGATGTGCAGCACTGATCAGCCGAGAGGGACCTCAGTTACAGGGAGGAGAGGAGAATGGAGGAGAATAACAGAGGAGAATAGAGGAGAGGGGAATAGAGGAGAATAGGGAGAATAGAGGAGCGGAGAGGTAATAAGAGTCAAGAAGGTTTTATTTGTCACTACTCTACAGATACAAGCAGCTAAATGAAATTTTGTGAGGTTCACAAAGTACTGTGCAAACAACAATGACAATAGTAATGATAAAAAGAAAATAAGGTAAGAATAAATAATAATAAGAAGCCTCCAACAGTAACCATAGCCTTTTAGCTGTAGAAAAACACGTGTATATGCTATAGGAGAATACATATTATAAATAGTATATATTATATATACTATGGAAGCCATAGTAACAGTACCTATAATACTAAAAGTATAGCAATAGAGGAGAGGAGAGGAGAATAGGGGAGTGGAGAGGAGAATATAGGGGAGAGGAGAGGAGAGCAGAGCAGAGGAAAAGAGAAGAGGAGAGAAGGGAGGAGAGGAGAGGAGAAGAGGAGAGAAGAGAGAAGAGGACAGGAGCAGAGAGGAGAGGGGGAGGGGAGGGGAGGGATGGGGAAGAGAGGAGAGGAGGTCACCATGGCCTCTATGTTGCTGTTCACTCAGTTTGCATCAAGTCCATTAGTTTTGGTCCACTGTCTCTCGCTTATAACATTGTACATTTTCAGACAGAAGTCTGTCCACCTATTACATCACTGGACTTGTCTAGAGAGTCCCAACAGAGAGACATAAAGAGAAAGACACAGAGAGGGAGAGAGAGAGAGAGAGAGAGAGAGAGAGAGAGAGAGAGAGAGAGAGAGAGAGAGAGAGAGCTGTGAGCTTGTAGATCGGCTGTTTGAACTATTTCAAAATGTTTTTCAAAATAGTAAAAAATCCCAATAATAAGGCATTAGGGGTAAGGCAGCGAGCAAGATAGGGCCCTACATGTATGTGTGTGTAGGTTGGGTGTGTATTTGCATGCTTAGGGAGAAATCAATGTTTGCTCAATGCAGCCTGTCATGTCACACCTTTGACCTGAAGTCTCATTTACACATCGTGTTATTCACTTGAAAATCATTTGTTTTTCGGCGAGCGTCAGGGGTGTAGTGGAGGGGGAGCGACACTCCCCTACTTTAAAAAAAAATATTTCGGTTTTGGTCAATTGTTTAACCCCAGCATTCACATTCTGGGGGGAACATTATCCAAAATAGCAGCTTGTAGATAGGCTATTTTTGGCGAAGACACTTGGTTTAGAGGGAAATAAGCAGTATGGATGCACTCCCCCACTTCTAAAAGTAGCACTACACCCCTGGTGAGCGACACGGTAGTATGGCGGAACATATGAATCAGCCATAAGCTGCGGTACTGAGTGGCTTATAAACAGCCATCCACCAGGGCTTCCACAGTTCTGTTGGTTAAAAATACATCAAGTTTATCAAGGGAAGTGCGAGTTCTCCGGGCTCATTAGTCTGAATAAAACAGCATGCTCTGGCATGAAGCCAGTTCAATGTTCAAGCCGTCGCCAGTTAATCCATATGAGAGCAGATACTGCCTGCTGATCAAAACTGGTGCCTGTGTGAACCGCACGAGTGTGTGTGTGTGTGTGTGTGTGTGTGTGTGTGTGTGTGTGTGTGTGTGTGTGTGTGTGTGTGTGTGTGTGTGTGTGTGTGTGTGTGTGTGTGTGTGTGTGTTTGAGTGCACGTATGATTGTGTGTGTGTGTGTGTGTGTGTGTGTGTGTGTGTGTGTGTGTGTGTGTGTGTGTGTGTGTGTGTGTGTTTGAGTGCACGTATGATGTGTATATACAGTTC